>NW_019730109.1:400389-576418 GCF_002891405.2 Cryptotermes secundus
GGCGTCATCCATAGCTCAACATGTCACAGTATTTTATTTAATCAGAAAGTTTGTCCAGCAATCCTTAAGTCATACTTACATTTTCTGAAGATGAAGCTCCCTCGCCACTTTGTTCACTGTCATCCCAAAGAATGTCATCTTGTGTTTCATCTTCTGCATTAGACACGCAACACTTTAAAAACAATTTTGGAATACTATTGACTGGAACTTTTTTTTCCAAGCTTTTGATACCCACTTCACTATTATTGACACTGATGCCCTTTTTATTTGCCACTTGATATCAATATATGATTGTCTTTATTCAGCCAGGCGTCTCAGTGTTTACTGACTAGATGCGTGAATTGTTTGTTAGTTGACAGATCAAGTGGGTGTAATTGACTTGTCATACCAGTAGGAATTATCACCAGGTTGGTGTTTTTGTTCCTTAACCTGTTTCTGATTCTGTTAGAGATCACCATGAAATGCATCCATTGCAAGTGTACTCCAAGGCTTTAATAATACGCCAAGCCGACATTCCCATAAACATCCAAACCAGTCTCCCTTTAACTCCGCTGTCATCCATGCATTTTTTTTATGCCCAAACTGTTACATCTTTGCAAAAATTTTGTTTTTTCACTCTCTTTCTGTTTATATTACATATGGTGGTAATTTATTGCAGTTTTCAGTTATACACAACATAAGAGTAACACACAACTTTTCATAGCCTGTGGTTTTCATTGCCACTTATTTTCCCCTTTGAAATTTACAGTATAATTATGAGGCATATAGAAAGAGAACTGAAATTTTGTCTGCACTGCCAATTTGATTTAAATACTTATTGCTTTGGTATAGTCCAGTGACAAAATGCAGAAATTCCATGAGCTTAATTTCAAATTCCATTGGAAGTTTGTGACTAATTTTTGTCCTTTGTCATAATGATGAAGCTTTCTGCCTTCATAAACTGTTCTCACCATCCATGACTAGCCTTGAAAGGTATATTACTGTTTCTAGCATTTTCTCTTACTTTTGACATTAAGGCTTCCCTAGTTACACGGTATCCCTTATTATGTAAATCTTTAAAATACTCTGAAACATGTATCAATATTAGGATTTCTTCCTCTCTTTGGTCCAAAAAAAGACTGTTTGTCAGACATGAAAGAGTTTTGTTTTTATACTTCACCAATGACATACACATGCCACACTTACCATATACTTTCTACCAGCTGCACATTTACCTTTCTTTTCAGCGCACAGAATAACTTTTCTTTTTAATGTGACATCATATGTAAAACACCTTTCCATGTGTAAAAACTGATAGAAAACTGAAAACACCTGAATGATAAGAATGTTGGGCAGTAACT
The DNA here is from genome assembly GCF_002891405.2 of Cryptotermes secundus. NCBI lineage: Eukaryota > Metazoa > Arthropoda > Insecta > Blattodea > Kalotermitidae > Cryptotermes > Cryptotermes secundus. Next base: position 401,730 of record NW_019730109.1, read on the forward strand.
GAACTGAAAGTTGCGGGGGTTGATTCACAGTTAATGGTGAGAGGATGGTGTGACTTGATGACGCACTCCAAATGTGTTTACATTAGGATGTTTCCAGGCAACCCTATGGAGAGAGTGCAAACTGATGAATAATTCCTCAAATTTAAGACAAACTTCAATTTTTCAATGGGAAAAAATGTGGACTTTACCTTATTGAAATGTGATGCATTGTGATTATTTGTTAAGCGAATGGAGACTCAGTGCTGTATGTTTCCTGTGAAGTATATTTGGGAAATCAACCCAGGGGAATTATTTTTTTAATTTTGGAAAGCCTGGCTTGTTGATTTTATGCATGAGTGCATCATTTTGGCTAAATCCAAACTAGATCGTGTAAAATCTTCATACAAGGCTATGTAGACTTAAAAACTATCATCTTATTGAAATGTATGCATACTGAAAGTGATAAACTTACTTGTATTTCAGACCAGTATGGTATGCATCTTCAACATATGTTAGTCACTTGTTCCAACAGCTCCACCTGCTTATCTCATCGCATAAGTATGAATTGGTCACTGATCAATGAATCTGCCTTAAAAACTACATATAGATTATGAATAAAGAACCAAAGATGTTATCTCTTGCAACTTGAATTTTACTTAAGAAAGTTTATTTTGCCTGTGCTTTGTTTCAGGTCTTAACTTCAGTAGGGTGCAAATAGTTGAATTGCCTGTGAACAGCAGCTCTGCCAGTACCATAGCAGCTATGGTAGGAATTATCAGTATAGCGGCAGTGATTGCAGTTGTTATTTTTGCTGCAGTCATGAAGATAAGGAAGAGAGGTGGGTCACATGCATTTGGCACTGATGATTTGGAGTACAGTAAACTGATGGAATAAATTGTTCTTTTATTATGTTTTACTTTTATTTGGTTCACTTTCCTTCTCTTCAACCTTTTCCTTACACTCATGTGCCTCAGTGATATAGTTAACTTCAGGTTTTGTTTTTGAAAGATTTCCATTCTTTTTTGGGACCTCATACTCCCTTAAAACTGTACCCACCTTGCGTATGAGTCCAGACTGTTCCACATCATGAAAAGAAACAGTCATTGTGGCTTGGCCCTTGCCAGAGGGCTAGACACATGTCCAGGCAGTGATAGCCACACTCAGAAAATGGGGAATAAGAGTAATAAATTCCTTATTAATAATTAACACATGTTCTGTTTCTGACAACTTTGAAGTCGGTGGGATAATGTTTGGATGAAGTATGGTTGGAAGATGAAATTTGTAGCTGTAGCCTTACATGCTGAATGGGTGGATTTGATACCCACACCAAGAAGGTAACATAGCAAGAGTGATACATAATAACCACAAGAAACACAAGTAATATTCTTTTTGAAGGCTAGTAGAAAAACTAGTATTAAAATATGTCTGCGATTTACTTATCTATTATGAGGAAGCATATACACTGTAAGGCCACTCACCACACTGAATTTAAATTTGACTTTTTGTGGACTGATAATTAAGGAAGGTATGTTTGTCTGGGGAAAACACAGAGAACACTGGCTGATGTGAATTCAGAGTGCTAACAAGACTTGCTCAGATGAATTCAGAGTTGTGACAACTAACCAATGTAGCTTAATAATTAGACCAGTAACTAACATACTGATAATGAAGTGAGAACCTTACCACTTGTAACTAACAGTTAGGGTCTGTAAAATTGAAAGAAGTGAGCCTAATCAGTCAGTCATAACAACATTTAATTCTCCAATTTCTTTGTCTGAAATTCAGTAATCTAATATGTAGATTAATATCATGTCACATAATGGTGACTACATGATGGATTTCAGTTGGAAGTGATTTTTTTTGTTGGACAGTGAATACTCCTATATACTCTGTGGCTTTTAGTCGGCAAGTGAATTATGCCAACCAAGCGACCACCACTTGTAAGCGAAGTTAGGGCCAACCATTGCGGATAGAGGGTGTCACATGGTCAGTGCAACGGCCGTTAATCTCGGTTTTCTAGACCGGAGCTGCTACTTTTCCATTCAGGTAGCTCCTCAATTATCCTCACGAGGCTGAGTGAACCCTGTTCCAGGTCCACTACTTCTCAGAAAATCTTATAGCACCGGGAATCGAACCTGTGACCTCTGGATCTGTAGCCAGGAACTCTGACCACTAGACCACAGAGGCAGTCTAGTCCTATCTACATCTATTCACAAATAATCATTCACAGTCTGTTAGACCATTCTTGCTTAGGTCCTCAGTACTCTGTCTTTACAGACCTTATTGCTAGGTTGCAGGCACTCTTGTCATGCATACTCCCACTGGCATTCTATTGTTATGGACTCCCCAGCTAGCTTACAGTCTGTCCCTATATCACCTTGTTGCAGATTAATTAGACGGTACTGAATGCAGTGATACTTCCACTGTTGTGGGCATGTCTGTTACCACAGATAATGTTTTATCATGTGTTGTCTAGTAGTGGAGGCCTCTTTGTTTCCAAGATTCAGATGTTTCTGGATTTCAACCATGTTGTCACATTATTGTAATGGATGTGATCAGTGCATTGCCAGGCAACAGCCCCATAAATGCATTCAAATGTGCAACAATGGAAGCTGTGTCTCAGTGGATGAATGTTATAGCTTGTTGTTAGGCAGCACTCAGTGCACCAATAAACTAGCTGGGTAGCAGTCACTTGACTTGTGTTTTCTGTGTGGTCTGCACCATGCAACAGTAGAACTGTTTTTCTTGCATTGTCCATGCCGTGGCTATATAACGCAAGGCTGCTTGCACCTGAGATGAATTTTAGTTGAGTTCCAAGGTTCCAGGGTTGTTGAACAAGAACTGGCAAGGAGACTTCCTAGTGATTTGAAGTGATAGTTTCTGTGTTGAGATCCATTGCCAGGAGATGACTAGTGAAGACAGAGAATACTAGTACATATGCAACAGTAAACTGAAAGTGTGTAGAATAGCAATAGCATTATTAGCTCTTATGAACACATAATGAACCATGGTTTCCACAAAAAGCAAATTTTTGACTACCAGAGCGTCAGTTAGTTTCTTAAGAACTCATATCCACAGAGTTAATCACTTAGGATATTCCATTAGAGAACACCTTTTTACTTGCATTTATTTGCAGGGGGGTGTATGCAGAAACATCTTCATGCACAAAAGAGTCACAGTTTTCTATGTACAACCCAACTGATGTCACTTACAACTGTTCTTATACTTCAGGCTGTAATCACAGATTCAGGTTTTCTGGGGTGTAATGCCATGTGATTTGCCGGAGAAGTGCCAACACTTCAAAGGAGCATACTAACTCCATCTTCAATGGAAAAGTGAGATTATACCCTGAAGATGGATGCAGCATGTTCTTCCAGGATAGTGCTACAGATCAACCAAACTACATGACACCACATCCCAGAAGACTATAATCTTAATATTCACTGCGGTGACAAGCCCAAATATCATGCTATCAGTTCATAGGTTATGAAGGGAATAGTTTCACAGAAAATAAAATAATTATCTGCATAATTCAGTACTGTCCTACTTCTTGCATCCAGGATTCCATGCTATGGAGGTGCTGAATTGGGTAATGTCCTTGAATTAAGATGGGACAGTGAATACAGGTAAGCAGAGGTATGGGGAAAGTTGAGTCAATAATACTATACCCAGCTCCTGGTTTTACTACTCAACAAATCATTACAAATTTGTGGTGATGTATGAATTAAAGTCTTTATGGTAGCTTGGGAGAGCACAGATGTTTAATCTTTAAGTAAGAATGAGCAGTCAATTATTATTGTGGTACATGACATGGTATGTGTGTATGCATGACTGTACTATTGAAACCACAAAATGTCTGATCCTATGTTCAGCGAACTCACTGTTACTGAATCTGAAAAACGAACTCACTGATAATAGAACCCAAAGGTTCAACACTAAATTTGCCATGGATACAATCCTGAGCCAGTTCCATCCACCTTCCATCCTCACAACCAGTTTCCATGAGGTTCTTACTGTTAACATTCCATCTTTTTCAGTCTTCCAAGTTGAGAAGTTATGTGAGTTACATTTTCCACATAAAACTATAGGAATTTATTGTCTTCTTATCCAACCTACATATTCAGCTTTTAATATTCTCACTGATTTCACTACCAGAAGAGTAGGTGACCTGTAAAAGCCAAAAATATCTTCATTATGTAAGATCCTGAATTGCTTGTTGACTTCCTCCTCTTAAGGACTGTCTATTCTTCTAAACTATATTGTTTTCATACACATGTAAATTATGTTTATCCTGAAAATAAAAGACTATGTTTCACAACCATACAAACAAATGGAAAACAATTTTAGAACCTTAGATTTTAGTGCACTGGAAACCAACAGATGAATAAGACTACTTAATGAGAATGATTTGTATGAGCATTGCATCTTTCTGGTTCTAATGAAGGACACTAAAAGCTGAAAGTTATATCAGAATGGATTTGATTTCTATTGCTCTGCTAAATCAGCACCCTGTTTAGCACAATGCCAATTTTTTTATAATGCTCATGACAGAAAAGGCTGCAAATTGGACAGAATGCTCACATATAGAGATATGAATGTTGCAATTATGAAATCAATAACACGGCAAAAAATATACTTTCTTTAGTGTATGTGTATGTGTATAAAAGTAAGACCACTATGGCTTAACACATTTGCATTATAGCTTCTGTCATTCATAAAATCTTCGTTAGAGAAGGAAATACAGTGGAACCTCGCTTAATGAGCATAATTCATTCCAGAATCTTACTCGTAATGCAAAACACTCGTTAAGCGAAACAATTTTTCCCATATAAATTCATGTAAAATATGATAATGCCTTCCATGCCGGAAAAAATACTAAAAAATGTTATGTATAACGTTTATTCAAAGAAAATTATATATATATACATTGTTAAGGAGCGCGAATCATCTTCATCTTTTCTTCTATGTGTAATGAACCAACCTGGAATGCGAATTTGATTTGCAGAAAACAAAAACAAAAAAATCGAAATAAATAGTTTATTATTCATGATACATATCTAATTCTTTTTTACTAGAAAGCTGTCTAGAGACATTTGTTTTCGCTGACGCTTCAAAATTTGGTGAAAATGCGACACAGCATTATCATTAAATAAATTTGTAGCGCGCATAGCCACTGCCTTGTTAGGGTGATGGTTCTCAATGTACGATGCAACAGTTTCCCATGCTTTCAGCATTTCTCTTATTGCGCCAGAAGATTGTTGCTTTGCTGTTACCTCCTCTGACAAACTCTCCACCACAACTTCTTGCTGTGAAACACAATGCAACTCCATAAGCTCTTTGGTGGTCAGCTCTTGGCTGTGCTCTTCCACAAGCTCATCGATATCATTGTTATCCACCTCCAGCCCCATGATCTTGGCCAAAGACACAATCTCATTGACTACAGGCTCCACAGGTACTATCTCAAACCCATCAAAGTCACATTCGACAACGCTATCCAGCCAAAGCTTCTTCCAAGCAGAAGTAAGGGTTCTCTTGGTAACCCCTTCCCACGCCTTTTCGATCATCTTGAGGCAGGCAATGATGTGGAAGTGATATTTCCAAAACTCTTTGAGAGTGAGATTGGTCCCTTCAGTCACCTCAAAACAACGCTCGAAGAGTGGTTTAGTGTACAGCTTCTTAAAGTTAGAAATAACCTGCTGGTCCAAAGGCTGGAGTAACAGAGTGGTGTTGGGAGACAGAAACTGGATCTTGATGAATTTAAATTTTTCAAGGAGGTCATCTTGTAGGTCTGGAGGATGGGCAGGAGCGTTGTCCATAACAAGCAAGACATGGAGTGGCAGATTCATCTCAAGCAAATATTTTTTCACAGAAGGACCAAACACTTCAGTGATCCAATCAGTAAAAATGTCACATGTCACCCAAGCCTTGTTGGACCTCCACATCACATTTAGCCTGCTCTTCTGGACTTTATACTTCTTGAAGGCTCGTGGAGTTTCTGAATGGTAAAGAAGCAGCAGTTTAATTTTCAAATCGCCGCTTGCATTGGCACAAAGTAGCAGCGTGAGACAGTCTTTCATTGGCTTATGGCCGGGCAATGCATTATCCTCTGCTGTTATATAGGTTCGCTTCGGCATCTTTTTCCAGAAGAGACCCATCTCGTCACAATTAAAAACCTGTTGCGGCAGGTAACCCTCAGAATCTACGAGCTTCTTGAAGTCGCCGATGAAGTTCGCTGCTGCCTTTGTGTCGGAGGTTGCTGCTTCACCGTGCCTTACAACGCTCTGGATGCCGGTTCTTCTCTTAAATTTCTTGAACCACCCATGGATTCCCTTAAATGCGTCTTCTTCGGCTGTTGATAATCCTGGCGTCTTCTTAATGAGGTCGGTGAAAATCACTTTAGCCTTCTCACAAATGATGTTCTCGTTAATAGTGTCACCTTGCAATTGCTTTTCGTTTATCCATATGAGGGACAACCTTTCAACATCGTCGAGAATACGTAACCGTTACATAGATATTCTTATCACTCCCTTTGAAGCATCTATCTCCTTAATCTTGTCCTTGTTCTTGAGGATAGTGCAAATCGTTGATGTAGACCGATTGTATGTGCGTGCTAGATCAGCCACGCTCACACCTCGTTCTTGCTTTTCAACAATTTACGTTTCGTTTCTACAGTTATTTTTATTCTCTTATGGCTGTCTTTTTGCAGCTTTTTCTTCGGGGACATTTTTGCAAGGGTTATTAAACTTTGCACAAAAAGAAATCACGAATACAGAGCCTAAGATACAATATACAAAGATTTCAGGTTTTCACAGTGTTGAAGATTCATATTGTAATGTGGTGGGAGGTTACCAGTTTTTTCAGAAAAAACATACTACCTCTATGTTTGGAATATTAGCGAGCAATCTTTAAAATGGGGGTAGTATCTTCCTCCAAAACATTAGTACCCACTAGCCTGAGTGTATTGTGCCATAACTCAGAAAAACACAATATAAATAATCAAAATCTTAAGAAATAGAAGAAGAAACACATTTGCCTACAAAATGACACAGGTAGTAGTGAAGCATTCTTGACATAGCCATAGGATGCTTTCAAGACACTTGTGAGCTAATGAAGCAGTATGGCATGGCAGGGGAAAGCATAACAATTAACCAAGCAAAGCACTAAAGGAAATAAAATAGTTGGTACATGATGTCATTAAACTGCTGCAAAAATATAAGTCTGCATTTCCACAACTCAGACTGGGAGTACTTGTATCTACCCTGGATGCAGTGGCACACATAACTGCTGTTTCTATTATATTTTTATGAAAGAATGTAAGCTGTATTTGTGACACCCAAAACTTAATACATGTGAGAGATGTGATAAGTTAACAGATGTAATCAGAAGAAATGGGTAACACTGAGATAGAACTTAATCACACAAAAGGATTTGCAGCTTCATAAAACAGAATTAGTTCAAAACTACATGTGTGGAGATCTTAGCAGTGCTAGAAAAGAGGGGAATTCATAGTGCACATATTTTGATTTACAACAGACAACCCAGTGACATTTTTATTGTATGCAATGTCCATTCAGTCTACCCTCTTAACTACTGATCTGAATCTGTGGTATAGGACATTCCCTTTTCCATAGAAGTATGCATGATCATCCTAACCACATCCATGGAGCAGAGTACTTCTGTGAAACTAACAGTTCTTGAGCTACACAAATTTCATGCATTTTAAGGAACCCAAATGTTCATTGCCAATTCTACAAGACCCTGCCACTGGTCCCTGTTGTGAGCCAAATGATTCAGTGCACACCTCCCATCTATTTCTTTCAGATCCATTTTAATATTATCATCCCATCTGTGTATAGATCTTCCAGCTGGTCTCTTTCTTACAAGACTTCTCATCTCCTTATGCATGCTAAATGCTCACACTATCCTTTTCGATTCTTTTGTCGTAATATTATTTGGTGAAGAGAACAAATTATGAAGCTCCTCATTATGCAGTTTCCACAGCTTCCTGTTTATTACTTTCACCTTCCTACACCAAAACATTCTTCTCAGCACCCTGTTTTCAAATACTCTCAATCTATGTTATTCTCAAAATGTGAGAGACCTTGATCTATACGCATACAAAACAGGCAAATTTATAGTTCGTACATTTTGATCTTTACATTTTATGTATTAGATGGAAAGACAGATTAGTGGTAAAGTGTCATTCAGAAATGTATCATTCCCTAACAGGGCCCAACAGTCAACTTAGGAGATGGGACTTCCCCATCTCACAGATGGGGGGCTTCAACCTAGACCGACATCAGGGATTTGAGAAAGTGAGCACAGAGGAGAGTGATGAAGAGGGTGCCAGCAGTACAGTGAACTTTAGACAACTGCCCTCACCGTTTGCTTAATGACACAGTGGTGATGTATGTGTATAACGAAAGTAATCTCAAAATCCAATCCTTATACTTCCTCCAAATGTATTTTGTTTTAGTGTTTTATATAATGAATTGTGCCAAAGACATTCTAAATCTAGGTTTATTTGAAAAAGGAATATAGTATTTTAGAAAATTTTCGTTCAACAAGTCAATTTAGTCTTCTTTAGTCATTCTCAACCGAAATGATTCTTAAACATACAATCAACCTCCAGTTTCAGAAGTGTCAAAGGAGCAAAAATTATCCTTTTTACACATGAAATACTTTATGTGGAAAATATAAAGGCCAGAATTGTGAAGCTAGCAAAGATGGCCATTGTTGGGGAATGGCTCTGCAAACAACGGCCGTTTCTAGGCATTGGCTCAGTAGTGATCACGTTGAGGACTCAGCCTCCACCAAATTGGAAGTAGAGACTACTAGTGGCTTGCATGCCAGTGCTGTAGGAGCATGGGCCACTTCTGGTTATTCTCTCCCCATAAACGGAAGAAACAGTGGCCCTAATAGGCTACGTGGACAAGCAGCCTTAACTGTTGGGAGACATGTTTTCTGTGGGGTCCATACCAAGGCTATATAATGCACACTGCGTGCCATTAGCTGATAGACAGTCCTGCAAACTCAGTTAGAAGAGTAGGAGGTTGATGTGAGATTGTCACCAGCCTGCAAGAATGTGAGCCCAGGAGCAGAAGAACTTCTGTGGCTGGAAGATGCTGCCAAGACATGACTATGGAAACTTGTGTGTGTGCGCGAGTGTGTGTCCATGTGTGTGTGTGTGTGTGTGTATAACAATGAACTGTGAAGTGTAGTTTTTCGTTATATCAAAGGAGTCCAATAAATCTGGTCATCAATACAAATCTTGTCTATAGTCACACTCTATAAAACTGAGACACTATTTTACATTCCTGAACCAACTATCCTGGCTGAAGTTCTCTTGTATTCTCTTAGTCTTAGAAGATGATTGCAGAGTATATCAGTATATTATTTCATTCTCATGATGGAGTTTTTAGTTTTTGGACCTGCTAATATTTGTGGAACATTCACTTATAGCTATTCACAGAAGGCACTGTAAATTACTTGTACACGATTATTATATAAATTTAGGTGTTAGTAATATGATGCAGAATAGTTAGATAATTCTGTGGAGTCTGTTTGACAGTTATATACTTACTGATTTTAAATGGGGTGCAAGCATTTCCTTTTTATTGAAGATAATTAACAATTCATAATAATTCCACCCTTTGATATCTATCCACAAGGTATGAATGTATGAATGAATGAATGAATGAATGAATGAATGAATGAATGTATAAGGGGTGGGCCTTCTTGGCCCTTGCACTGCGACCACAGTGATCTATTGTGCCTCCCCTTCTGATTATCCCCTCAGCAATCCTGTGCTTCGAATGAAGCACAGGATTTTGTACATGGGGACGTTGAAATAGTCACTTCGTTCCATAAAATATTGACCCAAATGATGTAATCTTAAATAAGCTAAGGCCTCACATTTGCACAGGATATGTGTGGCTGTTTCATTTTCTTCTTGACACCTCTCACAAATTGGACTATTATGGGATTTGTGGTGGACAAAGTGGCGCTGGGGCAGGTTTTCTCTGAGTACTTCGGTTTCCCCTGCCAATCTTCATTCAACCAATTGCTCCACAATCACCCTCACCTATCATCTGGGGCTGGTACAATAGGCCAGAAGCGGCCGCAGTACAAGGGACTTAGTTCAACCCCACTAGCAATAAAAAAAATAGTTCCAGTTTGAAGAGGTGTCCTTTAAGGTGACAGTGTCCTGTAAGTAGGCCCAGCACCCATCATAGCTGGTTCCTGTTTAACTTCAACAGTTCCTTCGTTCTTTTAATAGAGGGTCCTCGTATGAGTCCCTTTGCTTGCCTGAGTCCAGTCAAGGATCCCCTTTATTTCTTGTGATTAATATCTGTCATGCTGGAGTAAGGTCGCAGGGACCCTCAGTTCCATTGTGGCTGGACCTGCATATCTGAGGTTGTTGCTGTTGCACTGCGCTGCTTCAGAGTGCTGCCGTGAAGGACACACCTGGGATGGCGAGATTTAAGAACACTTTCCCATTGTAGTCTTGGGTGTTCTCTGTGACTTCCTATTCTGCATCTTATCCTTGTGTTTGCAGCCTTGTTAATTGGTGGGATGTGCTTTCTGTCCTTCCACCAACTAGCAGTTGCGGCATGCTGGTGTGAAAGATGTATTTCCTTTTCAGGACACTCCCTGTGCAGGTGGCCACCCACGCACCACAAACAAGGGGGAGGTTGCTTGCAGTTTGCCCAGACGTGGCCAAACTTTTGACAGTTATGTCACTGCATGGGTCCATTCTTGGCTCTCTAGGCCTTTACTCTGATTTCATTATGGCAAAGGCTTGGCAGATTTAAAATTTTTTGGTATTTTGCTATCCTGGGTAAGATTGTAAGGAACAAGGGGAGGTTTTTGGTTGTTGTTCCTTCAGAAAGTGACCAACAGGTGGTTGTCATCCGCTTGACACTAATAACATCAAAACCCAGGTTCACCAGTCCATCATAAATGTCCTCTGCAGGGGTATTGAGAGGGAGGTGACATATCACGGCTTTTATGGGCTTTTGGGGTAAAAGGTAAAATAGGCAAGTTTATGGTTCTCTAGGTGGGATATGACTGCTGAAAAATCTGCCATTTCTGCAGTTACTCAGGTCTCGTTTCTGTTGCTATGGAACTCAAAATTTCTTTGTCCAAGCCTTTCAGTTGTTTTTGCAACTAAATCAGGTTAGTTGTGGACATTAAGACTATTTGAAGGGGGGGGGCTGCTTTGCCAAGAATTGCTTCCTCTTGTAGAGTGGCCTCGGTTCTGGAAGAATCGGTGTTCATATCCGTTGCCCTGCTGGAGATGAAAAAATTTCAGTTTTTGGGGGGGATTAAGGCGGGAGAGGTTTTGGCCTGCACTGATGCTTTCTTTGAAGTTCGGGCAGTCTCATCAGTGGTGTGCTCCTTGGCGCCTCTGGACTTCTCAGAAACAATCCTCCTAGGCTTGGGGCCGTGTCATAGCTCAAGTGGTTAGTCGCTGGCTTTACGCCGCAGTGATCTGGGTTTGATTCCGGGTCTGGTCAAGTTGGATTTGTGGTGGACAAAATGGCGCTGGGGCAGGTTTTCTCTGAGTACATCGGTTTCCCCTGCCAATTTTCATTCCACCAAATTCTCCATCGTCATAATCACCTGGGGCAGGCTACAATAGGCCAATCAGTGGCCGCCGTGCCAAGTGGACTCAGCTGGACTCCACCTCCCACTAAGCAAAAAAATCCTCCTAGGCTGTTAGCTGCCCTGTGGCTTTTGGTGAATTAGTTTGACTTCCTAGGATGCTCACCTGGAGCATGGCCTTTAACTCATTTAGGGTAGCTATATAAGTGTCATACAGGGCCCTAAAAAGGGGTTTTCCATTGATAGCCTTATAGTAGCAAGCTCCATTTTCTTCTACAGCATTGACGATGGCTGCTGATTCCGCAATTTCCCCTGCCAAGGCTGGCATGTATCCCACCACTTTCTTAGTGTCGCATAGCACCATAGAGTTGTTTTAGATGTGTGTCCACATCAAGATATTGTTGATATTCAGATTTCAGTGTAGTACGTTTTTTCGACAAAAATGTTTGGTATCCTGGTACTGAGACATCTGCCATCTTGGATACAACACTCACTTCTCACTTTGTACACTTGAGTTCCAAAGGATTGTATACCCATATATTGCGGAGAAGCACACAAACCCACAAATTACATTGAACACACACAAGCGCAAGAGAATTTTTTGATGGTATACACAATAGTAAAAAGTTGTTTTGTCTAACAATTACACAAACATATATCTAAAGCATTGTTATATAAGTATTATCCGAGGTACTTATGACATCCCTTCACTGTATAACCAGTCATCAAACCCACTTAATATTCTATGCTCCTAACAATTGAGTCATGCTCCACATACTTACTATTCTCACTCTACTGACTGCTAATCTCCTAGCCGACTCAATCCTTCCTCCACACTGACTGAATCTAACAGCCAACATACAATCAATCACCCTCTATTCTCTCAGCAAATTGCTTATAGAACACCATGAATAATATAGGCCAGAAAGGAACTATGGGCAAGCCAACTGTAGCATGGTCATTGTCTGCAAGGAGCTCAGAGGGAACCAATGACAGTAAAGTACAAAGGAGGGAAAAGCGAGTTAACTCTGTTTGGCCCTGCACTACTGGCACTCTCATCTGGCTGATATTAAGTCTGGTCTTTTATGTGCACCACATCAGTCCACAATACACAACATAAAATGTCAGATTCATCTACAGTTTTGTGCAGAAGCCATCAACAGAACTGCAGGCACAGACTACTCTCCCTTAGCTACAGCCATTGTACAAGTTATACATGAGAATAATACAACTGCTCTTCATGCAGTGTACACCAAGTTTCACTCTGAGTGAGGTCTGTTTCATTTGTGACCTGACAGATGTTAGTCAAAGGATTAGCATGTATAACTAACACTTCTCTTCATTCTGCACATTGTGTCTGACATGGACAACATGAGTGTATCCAGTTCCTTTAGACTGTGGTTTACTATGACCAACACATGTCTGTTGGGTTACTTTCCAATCTGGATACCAACATTGGTATTCCCTCAGTGCAGTTTCTAGTATTTTGATCACAAGAGCCATACATGAAATCCATATCGGCACTCTCCGCTTCACTACATTTTGTTACCTCATTTCAACGTCATTATTATTTTGTACTACAAGTAATGTGAGTTACAAGTGATTGGTGTGTGAGCTCCGTCTTGTGAAATTATAGCTCTTCACGCGGTAGTGTAGTGGTTAAGGCTCTATGCTACAAGTTGGAAGATCACGGGCTCAAATACCGATGAGGTCATTGGATTTTTTTCAGTTGACCTAATCCTTCTGGCCGCACTATGGCCCTGGGGTTCCTTGGGAGTAAAGCGCGGCCAGCGCATAAGGCTGACAACCTTACTGCCATCTTTGAGCCAATTGTCTAGATAATGTGGGACCCTCAACGTTTCACAACCCTATGAGCCTTCATGGCCTGTTACAGGGATAGCTTTACTTTTTTTTTTTTAACTTTTAGAAGTAATATGAGTTATAAGTGATTGGTGTGTGAGCTCCATCTTGTGAAATTATAGCTTTTCAATGCATGAACATACAAAGTCTGAAACACCATACAAATTCTAAAATGATGGTGAATTAGACAACTGTTTGTTTGCATTTAGTGCCTCAATTTATCTCAACAACCTCCTAAAGTTTGGTTGTATAACTTTAGATTACCCTGTACATTTAATTTTCTCTTTAAGTTTGTGCAAGTTCTTTGTAATCCTGCTCAGTTTATCTAAAATAAGGCACCCTTGAATTACAGAATATCACTTCCTTTTCTTACAGCAGCTATAGTTTCTTTTAGTATAAGTAATTTGAAGGTCATGGTTGTTAGCAGTCATAGAAGTTCTTCTGCTGAACATGTCTGTTAAGTATACATTGTATATCAAAACAAACAAACAGAAACAAACTCTGTGGCTTTAGTCTGCAAGCAAACTATACTGACCGAGCAACTGCCGCTTGTTGGTGAAGTTAGTGCTAACTTTAGCAGATAGACGGTGTTGCATGGTCAGCGCAACGAATCCCCACAGCCATTAATTTCAGTTTTCTAGACCGGAGCCACTATTTCCTTGAAACAGCTCCTCAATTATTCTCACGAGGCTAAGTGGACCCCGTTCCAGACCAACTACCTCTCACAAAATCTGGTAGTGCCGGGAATCGAACTCAGACCTCTGGATCTGAAGCCAGGAACTCTGACCACTAGAACACAGAAGCAGTATATACACTGTATATCACAAACAGAACAATTAAATTTTCTCTTTTCACATAATGCACTGAACATATTACATAAACTAACATTGCAGTAGCGACATTTGCCACTGGATGTAAACCCTAGTCTGTTCCATCCTCCTCTCATAACCTATCTCCCTAAGATCTGCTTCAATGTTACTCATGTCATAATTTTTCAGCAGGTTTTAAATTCTATTTCCCTCCCCCCAAGGCACAAATAAAGGGAGTTTTGCATCAGTGCATCCTCAAAGATTATCCACATACTAAAGGAGAAGAAATGCCTCAAATTCTCACACATTCTTGTCAGTATTCAAGACATCTGCATCACTGCTGTAGATTTGATGCAGCCCTTCTTGGAACTCTTTCATTCTTTAGATTTTCCCTGACCTCCATGACAGGTATCAGCCCTTGTCTACCTTTTCAGTGTGCTTCCTACTGGCTATCACTCAACACCCAAATGGTGGATGTTGGCAAGGGGTTTCAAAGAACCCAGTTGTGGTGGAGAAAAAAAAAAGATGAAACTGGCTCTCAGTTTAGCAACTTCATTATCTATACTGGATACCAGATGTATGATTCTCATGGCAGTAAACATTAATATTTCGGGCGTCTCAGATGTGATGTGATGTTTTGTAGACAGGCACCCATCTGCTAAAGTACATGGTGTCATATCCTAGAAAACTGCAATGTTCATACTGAGTGTCTGCTCTCCAGGATATGGCCACATAGAAAAAAATTTCATATACAAACGTATTACTTTATTTTAAATCTACAATAAGAATCAAATGTTTTGTCACAACAAAACATTACACATGAGGTAATACAGACTAAAATGTTGATACACTACAACTAAACAAGTTTTCCTTT
Organism: Cryptotermes secundus; assembly: GCF_002891405.2. Classification (NCBI taxonomy): domain Eukaryota; kingdom Metazoa; phylum Arthropoda; class Insecta; order Blattodea; family Kalotermitidae; genus Cryptotermes; species Cryptotermes secundus. The sequence goes on from NW_019730109.1 coordinate 416,859, forward strand.
TCTTTCTTTCTTTTTTTTTTTTTGTAAATATATAACATACATTACTTACTCTACAAACATAAACTGAGACTGAAGTCTTCTGGATCCTGATAACATACAGACTTATAGGTGTATCTCAAACCTTATATAATATATAAAAAATTAGAGTTCTGAACTGATCAAGTTGCTTAAGAACTTAATATCAGAAAGGATCAGAAATATTGTCAGTCCTATTATATACAACTAAGATTTTTGTTTTAAAGAACCTATGCATTTGTAGTGTCCTACAAATTTTCTAAAATGGGAACATGCATAGCATGTAATTCATTTTTCATAAAAATTACTGCCTGCACAGTTTTGTTCTCAATGCTCATTAAAATTTTATTTCAGAAACACTTTCAGAACTATATTTATGAAAATATACACCAAAGCCAATAGAGACCTTATATCAGAAAGGAACTAGAACTTGTGATTCTCAGAGGCAGTATGTCTATGGAAATAATTTTTGTTGCATCCAAATGTAAACACCTGTCAAGAATGAAAACAGTAATATGACTCAGCATGTGTGATTGTCTTCTAGTTCATTTAAAACAGAAAGTACCCATTCTTCACCCAGGATATGGTTTACTTTCCTAACCAATATCACAGTATATAGTATCCAAAAGTTAAAAAAAAATAGAACTTATTCATGGCCCTAAATGGATTTTGAACAAGGATTATAACTGCATCAAAAAACTCCACAGCACTTGCACACACAGCTGTGTCAGCAGTGGCTACTGTAGGTGTTGACAAGTGTCAGAATAAATTTCAAATCTTTAGGTGCTCTCTACTAAATTCATGGAAACAGACAGAAAATGACAGCACACTTACATCTTTACATACATATTAGATGTTTTCTCTACTGCACAAGCTATGTTACACCAAATGGGAGGAAGACTGTGAATGATTTGGGAAGAACATGGTAATTGTTGTGGCCTATTTTAAGGCACTATCCCAGTAACTGAGTTGAAAACCTTAAAAAAAGTTCAGTCAGGACAGCCATTCTCTGGACAAAGATTCAATTTTAGGGTCTCCTGAATAAAAAGCAGTGCTAACCATTCAACCATGAGATTCTGTGTTTCAGTGTGAGAACTCTTGTGGGTGCTAATTCAAATATTTAATATGATGCCTGCGTGGAGGACACCAGTGCCAAATACAGAACATCTGCCTTTCCACAACAGTGGTCCATCCAATATGGACAAACGTGGTGTCCACTCCCACATGCTGAGATGTTTTCATTTATGCATCTACCAGGTGAGTGCAAGCTTTAAGGAAGTCCATTATGGCTGGTGGGTACAACTCTCATCAGCCTGTGACAACTGACAAATGGTAAAAACAACATATATCTCAAAACACCAGTCTGGGACATAAAATCTTACCAGGGGAAAAAATATAAAAAATTATGAGTCAATATGTTATGGTACCGCCTCTGTGGTCTAGTGGTCAGAGTTCATGTCTACAGATCCAGAGGTCCTGGGTTCGATTCTCAGGGCTACCAGACTTCTTCTGAGAAGTTGTGGGTCTGGAATGGGGTCCATTCAGCCTCATGAGGATAATTGAGGGGCTATTTTAAGGGAATAGCAGCTACGATCTAGAAAACCGAGATTAACAGCCATGGGAAACTGGTGCACTGACCACAACACCCTCTATCTGCAAAGGTTAGCACTGACTTCACCGAAAAGCGGCGGTCACTCCTTGCAGACTGCAGGCCACTGAGTTTGTCTGGTTTGTGAATGTGTTATGATTCATAATTCATACACTGAATCTGCAGCAGTGCAGCTCAATGACGAATGTAATTAAGAAAACATAAGTATAGATATCAATTTTAATAAAAATACTGCCAAGCAGGTCAGTAAGAAGTTGCAGCATTCAAGGCTTTATGTTTGGGATGTACCAGATCTGAATCTTAGATGGGTTAATGGCTATCACCACTCAGATTGTCATGATTCTCTTTACTCTCTCAAGGTTAAAGACAGTACTGTGAAAAAGCCCATCAAAATCCTTCCCTACTTATTATTCATGATCCTTTCCCACCACATACGATTGTATATATCCCATGCAGCTAAAACAAAGTTGTAAATTAACATAATAACAATAATATGCAAGCACACAAGCAAACTTACTACAGACAAGACCCTGATGATTTTGCCATACTAATTATTATTCGTGGCTATTTCTTCTGTTATACAATATTTTAGATAATTCCATTTTTACACTTTCTTTCTCACCAGATTTCATTTTCTTAAGTTCTGCTGTTACAAGTTCACCAAAAAGGTCATCTTCATCTGAACATTTTCTTGTTGGTGAATTTTCTACAAGTTTTGCTATTACTGATGACAGTGACAAACATGATTGTTCCAAATCATCCCCAACCTTTCTCTTGTGTCTGTCTTCACAAGTCTGGCATTTTGTTGTTTTATCTGAAGACAGCAGTTTTGGCAGTGATAAGGTAGATGTAGTTGAGCTTGCTTCCACTGTTGCTACAGGTGATGACCCTGTTGTTAGTATGGGAGAAGTTGCTGCTGTTGCCACAGTAGTTGCAGCAGTTGTTGATATTGATGATCCCACAGTTGATAACACTTCTGTTTTCACAGGTGGTAACACTTCTGCTGTGGCATGTGGTAACATTTCTGGTGACAATTCAATTTGACATAAAACGTCATCGGGAGAATTGGCAACTTCTGCAGCCGACAATGAGCAAACTGATTGGATTAAAGGTCTTATTGGTCGGAAAGATCTGAAACCAGAGTGAAACAATGTTATGTATATGCAATTGGAGTCATCAAGCTTATGAAGGTTGACAAAATGGAACTAGTGTCACATCCCACACATGCATGAAGAATTTTATAACTTTTTGTCTGATATGGTGCAGTACAGGCTAGCAGATGGTTAAAGCATTTCAGAGGAACCTACTGCCTGCACCTTCAGGCAGAGAACTTCTTTTGCTATTCTGACATAAGCAGCAGGTTCCTCTGACAGGTCGGTAACCATCTACCTGAATAAACGGTGTTACATTCCAAAAGACTGCAGTCTTAAACTTCACCACTGTGGGAACATAATTTTCTCTTATTGCTGCAAATTTTCTCTTTCTATCCACTTTTATTTCTTACTGCACTTACATGGAGATAATCACTAAGCTTGCTATTACTGTTCCACCCAGGTACAAACGAATTAATTTTTCAGTTTCAGAATTTGATTCTGCAAGTCTCAAAGAACTGACATTTTAAAAGTATATCCAAGCTGACACACGAAACTTAAGATCAAAATATCTGTATACTTGAAGCAGCATATCCATTCATAATCTCTCAATAATTTTCCACTATTTCCCATACAGTAAAATACAACCTTCCAGTAAATTCATCTGCATGAAATGTGACCAGTGTTATGCCTACCTCCTCTTCCTAATGTGTGTAGTAAGGAAAGACATGTTCGAAAATAAGTGCCAAGGTCTTCTTTTTGGAACCTCACTTGTACTTTCATTTCGTCTTTCCTTCTCCTCCATGCGTTTTTCCTTTGTAAACCTTTCCCTGAGTCGCAGCCATCTGTTTTGACATTCCGCAGCTGCAAGAGAAAATCATTATTAAGTACCAGTACCAGTAGTGAAGAAAGTCAAGTTCACTCTGCATGAGCAACACAGTGTGAAGACATATGAGGGGAGGAAGTAAAGCTCCACAAATTCAGAAACTCGATTCCGTGTGGAGTATGTGGTCATCTTCCTGCTCTGGTCCATTTTCCACTGTTGAAAGTGACCCAGTACCCACAGGAAATAGCTAAAAACAAGTACATCCTCAATCATCAGGCTGAGTACATTTTCAGTCTACCACGAATGAATGACTAAGTAAATCCTTGGAACATAGTCCTTCTTGAGAAGCTGCCCAAGAATTTCTCAACATTTTACAAAACCAAACTTATCATCACTGTGTTCACAAGAGCCCTCCACTAGTCCCTATCCCTCTCTTGGTCTTCCTAGTGGTCTCTTTCCTTCTGGCTCTACCACCAGTATCCTACATGCATTCCTCTTCTCCCCATCCATCCTCCTCCACTTCATTCTAATTATACTTGGCAAAGAGTACAAGTTATGAAGCTCCTCTTTATGCAGTTTTCTACAACCTCCTGTCACTTCATTATTTTAATCCTCAGAATTATAGTTTTGCATATTCTAATTTTTAAGTTTTCAGACGGCAGACAAAAGCTTCTGGACTGAATGGTAGCAAGCATTACCTGAATTCAATCTCCTCTTAATTTCCTCCTGAATCAAATTTTTATCTGTTACTGCTATTCCTCTAACTAGTGCTGAGGTCAAGAGAACGTGGGTCTAAACCTTGAATCCCCCATATGTCTTCATAGCATAGTGCTTAATTACTTAAGTACAGGGACAACTTTACCTTTTTTTTTTTAACCTCTTACTACTTTTCCTAAATATTTTAACTGTGACATGTTTTCAAAGGATCTGTTTTTATGTCTTTATGACATAATTTTCCCCTGCATTCTGGTGATAAGACAGCAACATATCCTTACTTTTCTCTGCATATTATTTTGGACAAACCTCCTTACTGGTGTTAATTAAAGTTCCTGTTTTTCTTTATGGCACATGATACAAACTCTGTCTTCAGTGCAACCATATATTATAGGTCTTTCGTTTTTGCTTTCCCTTACACACTACATGTTTCGGCCACAAACAGCCATCATCAGGTGTATCACTCACGCATCTGTCTTTATGGCATAAAATGTATCAAACAAATGTTCACCTATATAGACTTTACTACACATTTCATTTAAACACATTTTAATCAGCCCAACTAGTTTCATGGGTACCCCAAATTCTATGAGAATAATGTACGATACTTCTCTTTTAACTGAATCATAGACTTTCTTCAAGTCTACGAATAGCTGATGTACAGTCTCATTGTACTCCCACCTTTTCTCCAGTATCTGACAAATGCAAAAGATGTGATCAGTAGTTGATCTCTTATGTCAAAACCCTCACTGATGATCTGCAATAATTTCATCTATATATGGACTAAAACTTAAGAGAAGAATATTGGATAAAATTTTTGTACGCAGTTGATAGTGATATTCCACGACAATTGCTAGTCAGTTTTATCACCAGTCTTGGGAACTGGTACAATAATAGACTTGTTCCACCAATCAGGCAATTCTTCCTTATTCCAAACAGAATTAATGAGCGTGTGGATCTCAGACCACACTGTTTCACCTCCAGCTTGACTCAGTTCTGCCAGAATTTGATCACTATCAGTGACATATATCTTTTCAATTTTGCAATAGTAATTTCAACATCAAAAGGACAAGGAATATGTACTAACTGATCAGCTATATGTATTTCCATCTGTCTAACATCACTAACCCTATGTGCATTCAACAGCTCAGAGAAGTAATTTTTGCACTCTTTCAAAATGTTGTGAGAATCTGCAAGGTGATCACTGTTCTTACCCTTTATCAAATGCTAGGTTGGTAACGCTTCTTAAATTCATTTATTCCTTCATTTAAATCTCTAATGTTCTTGTTCTTACTGTTCGTAAGCCCATTCGCCTTCAAATATCAGTGGATTTTCTTTGCCTTAATCTTCAACCCTGAAGATGGAGGCGATAACTTCCTTCAAAATATCTGTGGACTTTGATAAAACTACAAATGTTACAACCCAAAAGATTGTACTTCTGTTAGCACTGTTTCATTTACATACATTATTGTTCTTAGTGTGGTGAGACTGAGTCCACTTGGTACTGCAGCCACTAATGGCCTATTGTACCAGCCCCAGATCATAGATGATGGTGACTGTGGGGCAATTGGTGGAATGAAGATTGGCAAGAGAAACAAAAGTACAAAACCTGCTCCAGTCCACTTTGTTCACCACAAATCCCATATGACCAGACCTGTGCTGCTGCAATGGGAAGCCAGTGACTAACCACTGACAAAGGATTTTTGTGCAGCATCTAGAATAGTTTACACAAGGCCCAATTCTTATAAGAAAAAAAATTCAAATTATAATAAAACAGGCAGTTTTAGAACCACATCAATCACTTGCATTCCCAGTTTAAAAGATTATACATCATTTCTTAAAAGTGGATGGGTAAATAAACAGATGTGTTCTGCTGATCCTGATGTTTGCAACACATCCTCTTTGAAGAGTTTATTATTGTAACTGGTTGAGTTACACTGCTGCATGTGTGGATATGAAGTTTTACTGTTTGTCATAGAATCATAACCATGGACAATCATTCCAAGTATCGCGCGCCTTCCACTGCTACAGTATACTTTAAATACGGTATAAAATATATTATCCCTTGTGATTAAAAACAACCACAACTTCGAATTTCCTTCCATTAGAATCATCCTAACCCTATTCACTAAAGAAAGTGCACACACATACCAGGCATACTCATCATGACTGCTATTTCCTGCCATGTATTCTCCTTCACAAGTACATCTTTATAGTCTTTACATGTTCTGTTATACAAATGTGGATAACGTTTCACGAGATCAATCAGAAGGCTATCTCCATCTTTTTCTATCTCTTCCAGTTCAACTTCCACAGGGAAATAATGTTCATCTTCGGTTTCATTTGTATAATTATGATCCATTTTGCAAAATTACCTTGTAATTTCACAAACTACAATGAAACAATAAAGGCTTATCGCATGCTATTGATTTTCTATAATTGTGCATGTCCGCTGAGTACATTACAAACTTCAAACCTAACAATGCCGCACAAATTTGTTACTTTACTGTAAACATAGTCGACTTCACTCTGAAACACTATACGCAACATAAGTAGACCGTAACGTAAGAGTTGACACTTTAACATGTACTTATAACACCCGACCACCTACACATACATAATACTTTGAAAAGTATACAACGGTAACCTACCCTCACGATCAGGGCTCATGATGCTCATGATCATCTGGGCAGGAGTTCTGTTGATCCGTGGGAGTTATCTGTGCTCGTAATAGTTATGCAATGGCTGGCAACCCTGTCAGAAAGTAAATGGATTATTTTTGTCATATCTGGGTTGTTGATTTGTATGTAAACCGTACATAATTAATAGCAACATGCTAATTAAACATGGATTTATAATCCCTATTGTGGAATGGTTAGAAGAAATGTCTCCATTATGTAAAATTAAGTGTATGATCTGTCTTGTGCTTATTCTCCAATGACTTTCTTATTGCCTTGGTATACACACTTCCAGTTACACATTTAAAGCAACCAGAATCAATCGACATATCTTTCTGTCGATCATTCCGCCTATCCTGCATATGCAGTACGGTACGGTACAGTGTACACCGGTGTACACAGCGTACACACTACACTTGGCCAGTTCGAAGATTTCCCGAGTACATGCCAACCCTTAAGATCACTTTTCTTCTGCACAAAATGCAAATGCGATAATGTTCAAAGGTGTGGGGATCCAGATTAGATTTCTGTGTGCTAAAATGTGAGGAGGCAGATCTAAAATAAGATATTCCTCGATATACAATGAACACCGGCCTCGGCAGAACGCTACATGAAATATCGATGCGTTCTCTGTTTCTCCTTCCTCGTTCGTACATTCAGTGACTGGAAATGACGGGAAATAAGTAGTCGCGTACCCTAATTCGCGGTCGGTTCGAATATCCATAATGATCTAACTGTTGTAAGCCCCACACAGTACAAATATCAGTGCCCTCTGAAATGTTGGATTTCTGTAAGCTATTCGTAATACATCGGTTGATCAACAATCAAATTCTTCTTCCTTACTTTTCACATTTTATTGCCAACGTCGCCGGGGAAACATGAGCACCTACAAACACGACGTGCGGTTTTCAGACGTGAAGGTTCATGTTCTGGCATTCTTGTGGATCTTCACCAATAAGTTTGTACAATGTCATAATCCAGAAGACTACAATGTAACATCCAATTTCGTGAATGTAATAGTATTGTATTTTACGATTACTACTATTAATTATTTACCCTGTAAATCTTAGAGCTATCTGAGAACAACATATCTTGCAGTTATGAAATCTGATCCTGCCAAACAAGTCAACACAAAATTCAAATTAGACACATGGGGTTTAACTGCATATTTATACTACTTTTTGTTTTAAGCAACAGTGAGTGGGCGGGGACAGTATCAGAAGGAGAATTTCGTAAGAGGAAATTCGATATACCCCTGGAACTGTAGCATGATTGTTATTGTCTACCGTCATATGCGACTCAAGAATATAAACATATCGTAAATGACAACAGTGTGTTCGCACATCAAGGTCACAATGCTTGCGGGAGATGAAGGTTGGCGATTAGTGATGTCATAATGACATCATCGGGAAGTGTAATATTCACCGACGGAGACATGTTAACGTTCTTGCTGCAGGATCGGTTAATTTGGAATTAAATTGTGACTTATTGTGAAGCATGGGAAAATGTTATTTCAATAGATCAGGTACATATGCAGATGAATTCAGAAAGATATTTCTTCGAGGTCAAGTTGAACGCACAAGGAGGGTTCGGTGACGTCAGAGGAAGTACACTTGTATGATAGGATTAGTGTGGTACGTGCTGAAATCATAGGCCTAATATGCAATGGACGTTGAATTTAGCCAAGGCAAGGTATTATATTAAGCAATGCTTATTGTTCCGTGATCAAGGCTTACAGAAGTTACTTTTTTAAAGATATAATTATTCTCATTGCGTTTCAGACAGTTGACACCTTATAGGCATAGGTCATTAATCAAAGAATGTAAAAAGAAGGCGGTAGAGGTCAAGTCTTGAAATTGACTGTCTATGTTATTAGCATTTTTATCATATTTCGATTGCCCTAATGCTCTAAAACTGTAGATTTTGTTACATGCATTGTTCTGTAAAGTATGCTTGCCTTTATATCATTATCACCCTGATTTGAAAACGTCCGTAATTAAATTATGGATTGCTACATCTTGTTTTAAATTTTAAGGGTTATAGGTACAATATATGTGAATAGATAAGGTGACATGCAATGTTAATGATTACTTTATAGTAAGAGTTAAATGGCGTAATTTTTATTCATAATTAAATTCGTTAGTTATGATTATTAGTGAATGAAATATGCATTAATGTGCATTAATTTAAGATTTTAGTTTGTGTCATCACTTGATACTGGAATATATCTGAAAAGAGCCCGTCTTATTTTTTCATTGCAGTTCTAAGCAATCACAAGTGATAAATCCACCTATAGCAGCTTTCAAAAGGAATTGTACAACTGACTGAAGGTAAGAGTTTCACACAGCAGTATTTTTAGTGTTATGAATTGATATGGAAAAAAGCACACTTGAGTTATACTTATCTATTAAAATATATATTGGCTTGATTAGTTATTTAATTTTAGAATACTGACATGAATCCTTAGTCCATTTCAGGTTAGAAAATCAGGCTTTACAATATGAGGTTTTATTGCATGTTAAGAATCTTTAGTGGAATTAGCATATTTCACATTTCTCACCCATAGTGATCACTCATTAACAAACTCAGCTGTCGTAGTTGTTTCAAGAAAGCTGTTCATTGTATATAAAGGTCTGGTATGTTCCTTGTTCCCATCACTTTCTGTCTTGACATCTGGCATATCATCATAGGATGTTCAAGAGCAACATACAGACTGATATATTGGGTTTTTGGACTTTATCCATTGTCCTGGTTTTTAAGATAACTAATAAAAACACGACGTTTCGGAAACTGGATCTGTTTCCGTCCTCAGGTAAAGGAAAACACCTATTCTGTTGAGTCCGTTAGAAAGAGCTAGCCTCAATCACAGGTCCAGTGATTGAGGGAAGCTCTTTCTAACGGACTCAACAGAATAGGTGTTTTCCTTTACCTGAGGACGGAAACAGATCCAGTTTCCGAAACGTCGTGTTTTTATTAGTTATCTTAAAAACCAGGACGATGGATAAAGTCCAAAAACCCAGTATATCGGTGTGTTATACACCATCATCAGAATCCTATAGTAACTACTAACAACATACAGAATGAGTATTGCTGTCATCTTAGAAGTTTTGTCATCACCATTTTGGTATTATGAATGTAATGATGTGGTTTCCTTCTATTGCATTACTTTCGCAGCAGATTTACTGCTGAGTAAACCAGTTCGTTTAGAGCTTATTACAGAAGGGTCTATACAGGCATTCATGCATGGATGTGTGGGTTTCCTCCCCCCACACACACACAACCAAATTAAACATGTATGATGCCATAAGTATCCTTTTTGATACAGAACAAGAAAAGTAGGCAGAATGTATTGTTGCAGTATTGTGCAGCAACAGAACTTTTAAGATTGTAATGTGGTTTTGGAAACAACTAATAGTTCAGAGTGGGTCTAAATTCTGAAGAACTGTTAAGACTAAATTCAGAGGTTCTCTCTAGTGCAGGTAGATTTTAATCAATAAATGATAAAGCCCAGTGTATTCCAGGCATGGTGGAATTATGATTATTTATTGAGCTACCACATATCATTTGTATTAGCGAGCACCATCTAAAGTATGCCGAAATCTATAACACTGTAATGGAAAATTATGTGGTTGGGGCCATTTTTTTGTAGAAATAATGCTATGAAAGGTGGGACATGTATATTTGTTCTCAACTATATAAAATTTGTTGCTGTAAATCTTGATAAATATTGTGTAGAATTTGATATAGAAATTTGTGCAGTAAAAATTTGACATGAACCATCACATGTTTATATTTTATCTGTGTACAGAGCCCCCTCCGGTAATTTTAGTGATTTTATACTCAGAATGGACGAGGTGCTCAAATCATTATACACATCAAAAACTGAATTCATTATATGTGGCGATTTCAATATTGATTACCTCACTGATAATCATAAAAAGAATCAACTCAATTCCCTATTAAACTGTTACAATCTCTTTAGCACTGTTAACTTCCCTACTAGAATAACCAATACTTCTAAATCAACTATCGATAATATATTTATTGATTACTCCAGAATGGGAAGATTTAAATTATCACCTATGTATAATGGTATGTCTGATCATGATGCGCAATTAATAATGATCCATGATATTACTATGCCCCCGTATGTTAAATGTTCACGAATGATAAGAAAAATTGACAAATATTCCTCGTTAAATTTTAATTATAATCTTAGTAATGAACTTTGGAATGAAGTACAGTAAAACTTGGTTATAGCAACATCGGTTTCTGCGACACCTTGTCTATTGCGTCAAATATTCAATGGTACGAACTAATTCCTCATAAAGCAACTGTTTTTATACCTTGCTTAGTACGACATGCACAAATGCATCAACCTCGTATGTAACGTCATTTTCATTCCTAAATTTCTCTGATATCGACATTGAACGTAATTTAGAAAGTGTGTNTCGGTTTTTGGTAGATTTTTACGTGACTAACATAAGGCTACTGTGGAAGTGCCCATTTCGGTTACAGCGACATTCGTTTATAACGACACTATTTTTAGGTCCCTTTTACGACGTTATAACCAAGTTCTACTGTATTTGATAATAATGAAGTGAATGTTGTGTTAAACCCGTTTTTAAACATTTTCTTAAGACCCTTTTGTAATAGTTTTCCCAAATGTCTTACTAGACCCCATACTAATACTAAAGTATGGATATAACCTAGTATTAAAACTAAATGTAGCATAAAAAGACGTTTGTATTTAAGCTGTAAGGAGAGTAATAACCCTCATATACAAAGTTACTATAAGCTGTTCTCTAAAGATCTATCTAGAAATATTATGAGAGCCAAACGTTCATATTATGATAAACTAATTATAAACTCCAATAATAGAACTAAGACCACTTGGAGTTTTGTTAAATCATTGACCGGGAGGAAACCCTATCATGAAATTATACCAAACTTGAGTGCTCCCGATAGATCATATATCAATACTAAAATGATTGCTGAATCCTTCAATAAATATTTTTTATCAATAGCAGAGACCATTACCAAAAGTACACTAAAAAATTGTGATATTCTTGACATATGTAATAAGGCTAATGAATATTTAACTAATATATTTACAACCACTTTCCCTCCGATCAATTATAGTTATGTTACAACAAATAAAATTGAAAATATTATAGACAAATTGAAAATGACCAATTCTACTGGGTATGATGAGATCCCTATCAAAGTATTAAAAAGTTGTAAACATTTTATTACCTCATCCTTAACATACATAATAAATAGATCGTTAGCTACCGGTATATTTCCTGATAGGCTAAAATTCTCTGAGATAAAACCTATATACAAAAATGGTGATAAAAATCTTATCAGTAATTATAGGCCTATATCCTTATTGACTTCCTTTTCGAAGATATTTGAGAGAGTGGTGTTTGTAAGACTTTGTCATCATTTGACTATCAACAATATTTTAGCCAATGAACAGTTTGGATTTCGAAGAAATTTTCCACTTAAAAGGCCATTAATAAATTGCTTGACCTGACCATAACTGCCATAAATGCTGGCCATAAAATGTGGGGGGAATATTTTGTGATTTAAAAAAGGCCTTTGATTGTGTCAATCACAAGATTTTATTATCTAAGTTGGAATTCTATGGTATTACGGGTCCGATGCATAAACGGATAGCATCTTATCTTAAAGGAAGGTTCCAGAGAATTAAATTACAAGGTAATGATAGTAACCTAAATACCTATTCAAATTGGGGCTTAATATCCCATGGTGTCCCGCAGGGATCCATTTTGGGTCCCCTGTTATTCTTGATCTGTATTAATGATTTGCCTCTAGTATTAAATAGGACTTCCTATCCTATCCTCTTTGCTGGTGATACTAGTGTGATTATATCCAATCCAGATCCTCTAAATTTACTGCATAGTGTGACTGAAGTTCTCAATAAATTAAAATTATGAAGAAAGCAGTCTTCTGGGATTTGGCACCGTGTATATGTGGTGTTAATTGACGTTTCGGAGGAACGTATCGCCTCCATCTTCAGGGTAGAAGAAAAAATATAAGAAATCTGCAAGCGAAGGGACCGTGAGAACCGGTAAAAGCAGACAGTCTGCTTTTACTGGCGAAGAGACTGTGAGAACCGGTAAAAGCAGACTGTGGGAGTTTTGTTGTATATATGGCTGATTCATTCATTCATCAGTAATCTGTCAGACGACAGGTCCACAGTCTCTTCCAAAACAGTTCCTCCACTTAATGCGATCTTCTGTTTTTGGAAAGAGACTATCCAGGAAAAGTGATAATGTGGTAGTTTTTCCATTTGCTTTCCACATCGCAGTACAACTGCCGTTCAAACCACTCTGGTCACGCCTGTTGCTATACGAACTTGAACCATCTCGAGCATCATTTGCCCTGTGCTTCAAGTCGCTGCTGATGACGCTGCTTCCGGCATCAATTTTTGGTGTCTCTCTTCGTCTGATGCCTACCCTTTGACCTGTCCAGCAAGGGAGGCCCTACCAGTAGCTACGCTACCGCTGGTATAGCTCTCAGGGTCCTTGGCATACTCAAACCCCCTCACCACGATAAGGTGGAGACACCAACGAGGTGATATGGCTGATATGTTCTTTTATTTTGTTTTATGTTATGAATGCCTTGACTTGTTCCTGTGTGAATGGAATGCTTGTTTTTTGATCTGTGACTCATTCTATATCCAATGGTTGCTTCCCAGCCTGTATCTGGATCTATTTTTGAATTTGAAATAAATTGAATTGAATTGATTAAACAAGTAGTTGTATGAGATCAGGTATTGTGAACCCCTGATATAATCAAGTGAACTTGATGGCTGAGATCATTGTTGTTATACACATAGAAAGTAGACACATTCCCAATATAAACTGTTGTTTAGGGCCATTAGGTGAATGTGATTTAAAAATGTGGGTTGTGGATCAAAATGTAGGCTCTTCTTTCCACCTGCTGTCATGCTGGTTTTGTGCTTGCCTTATTCTTCAACCCTGAAGATGGAGGTGATGATCCTTCGAAATGTCAGTTTACTTTCAATGGACTACATGGTATTATGTCGCAGAAGATAGAATTCTTCATGGTAATAGATGTTTGAAACATATTCTCCTTTTAAGGTAATTTTTTTTAATGTGAAGCAATAATGTGGTGATTGAATGAAATCTGTATTTAGCTTTTGAATAATGGTTATAATGAATGAATTGCAGGAGATAGTCATGTGAAATTTGTTATGGAGATAGAGCATAAATATGCCTGCAAATTCTGTATGAAATGTTGTATGTTATTCAGTAACTCCAAACATGATGAAGGTGAGAAATTGTGAGGTTATGTGAGACAAATTAAATATCTCTAGTGATAAAATGTGTACTTAAATACTTAGTTCTTCTGAAAAATAAATAATGAAAATGACTAAAGCATTAATATCATATTTGTGAACAGCAGCAGCAGCAGCAGTAATCTATAGCCTGTTTAGAGTGGAAACCAAAATAAATTTCGGTTGGCAAGAATTTGATTGTGACCATTTCATGTCCAGCATGCTAGCACATGAGCTAAATTGTTGTTGAATTATAGATTTATGTTATCAAAATGAGGTGTTAACGTGAGAATTGTAGGACTAGAAATATATGCAGTAGGAAAATAGGCATTATTAGTTCTGAGAGAAGCTCCTTGATGTACTCTTATCAAGTGCCCTTTAGCCATGTAAGTAAAACATGTTAGCTGCACAAAATGCATTTGCTTCAGAGTTATTAAGTACTATTTTTCTTGAGTGTGTGTGTGTGTGTGTGTGTACACAATGTTCAGCCTTTCATATTCACAGCAGCCTTCCTGGTGCTAAAACTTTTTAAAGTTTTTTAAAAACTTTCAAGTTCAAGCTTAAAAGTTTTTAAAAAACTTAAAAAAATGTTAACACCAGGAAGGCTGCTGTGAATATGAAAGGTTGAACATTGTGTACATTTTGCATTTCAGACCTTATATGTGTATGTATATAATTAACATCTATTGTAGTTCCTGAAAAAGTATTGATGCCCTCTGAGGATGATCCGTAGGGATCGAAACATGTAAGGGTGATGAGTCTTCAAATGATAAAACTTAAATAGTCACATTGGACAGTGTTATTTTTGTCTTTGTAATTGGTAGTGTGACGGACCAGAATGAAACAAATCAAATTTATGTTATCTGCATTTAAAAAAAAGTTATTTGCTTTCATATCTTATTTGGCTGTAATGTGTTATATATATTAAAAGCTCAGCTAGACTGCAACTTATTTGTAATAATTAAAAAGGTTACATGTTTCATTTTCAGTCGTGTATCATCATCATACCTTTGCAAAAGAATGTGTGTAGAGGAAGTTTTGTGTTATTAAGTAGTGTTGTGTATGGGTTAATGGAGTTAGCTGTATTGTTTAGTACTAGTAGGTCACGTATAAATAAGAGTGTCTGTTAAAACTTAATTCTAGAAAATATAAATGAAATAGAAGTGATTCCACAGTGAAGCAGGATTTTTTAAGAGTCTCTAGGTGAGTGTGTTTGGAGATGTTAATGATGTGGTACATGAGAGTAGTCTGTGAGCCAGCTGCAGGGTGAATTGTTCCGTTGTTCCTCTGTACTGTCTTATAGTGGCATTGCATTTTTGATGGAATGGTGCTTGAGGGTTGAATGCAGGCTAGTTGCAGATTAAAGTGCCCCACTGTTTAGTTGTACTGTCTTGCAGTTTAAAATGTCATTCATTCATTCATTCATTCAAAAAGTAGGTTTCAGTTAGTTAGTTTTGTAAAAGTTGTTTGGATATATTCTATATTTTACATTGTTATAAATGCGGAATTGTTCCAAAATATTAAGATATTTTTCTTTCCTCTTTTTGGGTTGGGAGGGGGGATGTATATGCTACCCATGCTGTTTTCCATTTTGCCATATGTGGTCTGTTTCAAGAATATGCTATGAAGACCCAGATTTAGTTTTTTTTTTGTTTATGTCATTGATATGTTCCTAATTTGAGATCCTCTGAATATGATGAAATATACATAGGTTAAACTGCCTGGAATATATAACCTTTTGTCTTATTACAATAAAGTTGTTCTACTGAACTTTTCGACATATATTTTATATCTGTGTAACACAACAGACTATATCTACAAGTTTAAGTTTAAGTTTATATTATACATTATTTGTCATTTTGAATATCGCCTGATTAATTTTTCTGTTACGTTTTGTTTGCAGAATTACATTCAGTTTCTTTATTTAAGAAATTTAAGAAATGTGGAATAGGCAGACAAACAACTCAGTGAAAAGGGTACTGGTTGAAATTGTGGTCACAGTAGAACCTACATTTAATAGAAATCTTCATGTACCCTCCACAAAATGTTGAATATATATATATAAAAGTATAGATCTTGGTCAGGTATAACTTTTGTTCTAAAATAACAAAAAGCAAATAAAAAGTTACATGTTTAGGAGATTTTAATTGTAAGTCGTCAGACCCATCAAGCTCTCTTTTAAATTCACAAAATGTTAAGTTTCACAGGCTGGGAAATTTTGATTTACTCTATTCCCGCCATGTCAGCTGCTCAGTTTGTTGTAGAACTTTGGGGATCCCAAAATGAATGACACTCATACCTGCAGGTATCTTTTCAAGGTCATCATGTTCGTATTTTTTTCAGAATAAACTTTATCATTATATATTATGTCCTTTGGTTGACATTTATGATTTACAGGCAACTCTGTCTTTGGTACTTTCACAACAAAAGATTGCAAAATGCCCGTATTATGTGATGCCTTGCTGAAGTTTATCCAGGTTGAGTTAGTGTCCTTTTTACTTATGCTGTGAAACGTCCTTGTTTGTGCAAGTTTTATTACCATTTGAATGTACTGATTTTAGATTGTTTTGTTGTTTCTGATAGAGTGCTGCTATTCTTGCCAGCTTCAACTCTAACTGTTCGCAAATAATATGAATTACTGCTTCAGAAATATACCGTCTTCCAATTTTTAACCTTTAACACTGATTATTTTCATCTAGTACACTTCAAAACAGGGTTGACCTTGGAGTAATAAGAGCGATTTTAACAGTTGATTCAAGTTAAGATTTCTAAGTAGTAACAAACTCAGTTTTAGTTGTACAGAAATTGTCCTGTATATGATTTGTACCATTAATGGTGACTTAATACAGTGACATCCTATGCGATCAGTTGCGTTAGTGTGATATGAATTTACAACATTTTAGAGATTGCCTCTGATTCCAATGATGTGATGTGATGCAATGTATGTGAGATTTGATGCTTAGGTCGTCTTTTATTGGAATGCATAGATATGCATTTTTTCTGGCTGAAGTATCTAAATTTCTTGTAAACCTTGCCATGTGAAAGCTGGGCTTGTCAGGAGTGGTCCATATGTAAGGTATAGTGACCACTCCTCTCTCCCCCTGTGAATGTGATTTCAGTCGGTGGTTGAAGGACTAATAGATGACTGCTGACTGTAGCAATTTTAATTCAAGGTTTCCTTAAATTCTAGATTTACCCAACCAGTGTTTCTGTGAAATATATGGTCTTTGCATGCTGAATGAGTTTAAGGGGAAGAGCGCAATTCTGTGAGAACAAGGATGTTGTTATGGATATGTATGTGTTTCCTGTAGGCTGTATGCTGCACTGAAAAAAAATATCATGGTTTGTCTTTACCTGTAAACCTGAGAATGCCAGTCTTTTGCACTCATCAGATTTCATCAAGACGTTGATGTTTTATGGATGTTGAGATTTCTCTGGAATTTCTTTACTTCTTCTATACCTTGGGGTCTAACCAGGAGTGTATCATTTGTGTACTGTACCACTTAGTTGGTTTTGATAGAGCTGAACTTAGTGCTGGTTGCTCAAATAGTCTTTAATAGAAATTGGCGATAACTGGAGAATCTTGTGATTCCAGGTTGATGTCATCAATCTAATTATGTAATTTTCCCTTGTACAGTAAATAATTATGACATGGTTGACCGCTCCTGAAGAAGTTACTGAAAATTAGTGGTGGTGTTCATTCATGTTTTGACTAAGGTCCACCTTTCTTATATCAGCAAAACTGCATGCGTGGCAAGATTATTTAACCGTGAAGTTAACCGTGTTCAGTATATATCACACAGAATACTCATTGAAATATTCCAACAGCTCCCAAAAATGTAATTTTGGCCATGTATATGGCAGTGAGTTTGTTGATAAACCTTTATGTGTGAAGTACAGTATTACTGAATGTTCTTATAATACTTAAATACTACAAATATTATGTTTCTTGACATTATGAGCTTGTTGAATGTGGAGTGTAGCATGAACATGGTTACAAGACACATAGTGCTGAATGGAAAACAGTTCTTATGATATGAACTTCACACAGAAGTATGTCCTGGAGAATGTCTGTGTTACTGGAGGTAATGTGATATGCTGTTGAAGTGCCTCATATGGCATGGTGTTTGTACCAAGTATAATAATGATTGGTTCAGGCATTCAAGTAATAGTATGGTTATTACCATACAAATTTGGGAGACTTGAGTGTTGGTATTACTGATGGGAGGAATTTCTGAAGTATGCATTTGAGATGGCCTCAGGTAGCATGATGTACACACCAAGTTTCATGGTGGTGATTGGTTGAAGCATTCAAGTAATATTAAGGCTATTACTTCAGCAATTTGGGAGACGTCACTGTTGGTATTACTAATGGGAGGGATTTGTGAAGAACTCTGTTGAGGTGGCATGATACACATACCAGGTGTAATGAAGATTGGTACAGGCGTTTGAAAGTTGTTAGGGAGGTGATGAACAGGAACGCATGCACGAACTGCAAGGTGAACTCATAAGCCTACATATATATTCGCAAAGTAATGAAAGTAGGACAGAAACTGAGTGTGAATATACAGTGTTGTAGAATAATTTTCAAGAACCATGGATAATTTGCCCTGAACGTTAGCCGAACAGATTTAGTAATGCTTATTTATGCCACTTAAAGCACCTTTATTTAAAGCCAAACAGATTTTGGTGTTGCTTATTTTTACCATTAAAGGCACCTGCTTCTTTTCTTAGCCATTTGTGTTGTAAGTAAATTTTGAGTTCTTTCAAGTTTTGGTTAACCTTTTGTACTTGTCACTTCATACTGTTTTTTTTTTGTTTTAAGTGACTGATTTACCAACTGGTTATTTTGTGATATGGTATCAACTGTTCTTTAGCATTGAAATTGATAGGAAGTCAAGGGAGGAGAGTGATAGATATATTTTATGCAAGATAAACAAGAACTTCTGGTTATGTGGAAGTATTTGCTGATAGTCTTTGCCCCTGCTATGAAGTATGTTTGTGGCCTTAAATTCTTCATTACATAATCATACAGTGTGTAGTGTGACAGTGTATGTAAATTTAAAATCAAGTGCATGACATAAATTTGTACCAAAGGGAAAGTGAATGAAGCAAGAAGAAAAATCTGTAATAAGGAACAGAATGTTAAGTGCAAGCATAACAAAATTCAAAAGGGCTTTCAGGTTGGTTGAGATAAATGGAAAGCGTCCAGTTGGAAGACTGAGACAGAAGTAGGAGAATAATACTAAAATGAACCTTAGTGGTATAGAATTTGCAATTAAAGTTTAGATTGGATCACTTATGTGGCAGTATTTGTGGTGGTCTAGGTGTTGGTTAGGAATCAGATCAGTAAAAGGTTTAGTATTTCATTTTTATTATTACTTCTTCATATATTAGCTTTATAATTGAGATTAAGATGCTGTTTTTGTAAAATTATATGTACAGTTAAGTTTTGGTTGCATGAAGACAGAAGAGGCTGCCCGTGGTCTTCGATCTTGTGTGTGTGTGTGTGTGTGTGTGTGTGCAAGCCGTCTGACACCTCCCCCATCCATGTCATGGTACCTTTGTCCCATATTCAGTCATCTGAGTATGAAATCTGGTAGAAAGTTTGTATATATGCAGTGATAGGCCTTCAGTTGCTGTATACAAATATTGGTTGAGGTATGGACTATTCTGACTAAGGCTGAAGTTTTTCTACTTCTCCCCATACCTTCCAGGCAAATCCCAGGACAGCACTTTGAAATAGTCCTTGTCCCCTTTATTTTACATCCTTTTCGATTCATCATTCATTAATCATTCTGTTATTTGATGCTGTATAATCTGAGCTACTGACAATGTTATTAACAAATAAATTACAAAAAAACCCCTTACCAAGAGTGTTAGATAATATGATTCAGAATGTTAATTTGTTGAGCACTGTTTATTGGTTATATTTTTTTATTTATTTACTTCATATCCATGGATCATTATATATGATATAGGACAAGTCAAATACTTTACAATAAATGATAATAATAATAATAATAATAATATACTAAGATGATACAATGATGATTCTAATAATAGAACTAATATAATCGTTTTAACACATGACACCGCTGTATGCCTGAAGACCTGAGCCATAGATCCTGGCACAAAATACCCCGGTATCCTCGATCTTGTTCCTGTAAGAAAAAAATACATAGTAGGGCAGTAGGGATTCCTATAACATTACTGATATTAAAATCTGCAAGTTAATTTTTCTTGAAATATATGTTTACAAGTGATTAGAAGTAGGATTTGCCCCCAAACGAGAAACTTGTCTATACTATAGAAACAAAGATCAAGTAGGAATGTCTTCAAAGTCTTTTTAAACTTGTATATTACTGGTATCTCTTTAATATATTGTGGCAACTGATTTAACATATGGAAGTCCACTATTATTGAAATTGTTTTTGTATAGACTCGTATTACATGGCACTATGAACAAGTCNGTGATATTTCCCCATCTACCAGAGGCATTGGAGACTACTTGGGCAGGGAATTGTTGCCTAATAATTTTGCTCAGAGGTCTCCTAGAGACATGAGGATCTTTTACGTGCCGTAAATGTACGACACGGGACCCACGGCTTAAAGTCCCTCCCGGAGAACTTGTTCCCTGAAATTTTCCGCCCTTAAAAATTCCACGACCTCCGCCGGGTTATTTAATGCTGAGTACGATGGGATTCAGTTTCACTCCATTTTGAAAATAAAATATTTGAAAAAATATGAACATTTAATATTGTGTTAACCAAGTTTAAAATAGGTTATAGTTCAACAATTGTTTCTACTGCCNCACAACCTAAAGATCAATTTTGCATTTCCTGAATTGCCCCAAAATATCAATCCATCTAATAACAAGGATTGAAAATAAGCATGATATAAGGTGCGAACAGTCTCTAACCCTGATACTGTTTTGACTACTTGTAAGGGAAAACATATTTTACATAATTTATTTGCTAGTTGTTGAGTATGTGCAGTCCACCTTAGATTCATTTCCAACCAAACTCCCAAAAATTTTGTATGTTCTGTATAATTGATCACTGTATCATAGAGCTTTATTGATGGACTTGTACTTTTTGAGGTTGATGAAAGAATATTTCTGTTGTTTTTTCTTGGGTTATTGAATGATGTATTTCAGCAGCAGAGGTTTATATCATGTCAAATGGTTATGTACAATGAAAGAATGAATTAGTTATGTGTATTAAATATTTTTAAAGTGCTAAAATATATCTGAACAACAGTATTAAGTAGAAATGATGTTAATTATTAAAATTAAGAGTAGAATGAATTCTGGAAGTACTTGTTACTGTTCTGTTCAAAAACTATTATTGTCCTACTTTCCAAAGCATTGAAGATCAGAATATATGTGAACAATTTTGACAGTAGTTTTGTGTGGTCATGAAATATGATTTCTTATGTGGTAGTGGTGCACAAAAGCAAAATTGACATATGAATTGAAACAAAGCATTTTATCCATGATTTTACATTTGAACTTCATGAATTTTCTCTTAGTTTTCAACACAAATTCCTTAATTTTGTGGCCAGTTTTTATATTTACTTCAGTTAGCCACTCACTATTTTCTTCTTACATTTTGTTGTTTTAAGTGAATGCATGTTCCTGGTTGTTTACCAGCTTAAGTGCTGTTTATTATTCTAGTAGAGGAGGCACAATGACCCAAATTAGTAACCCTGTTGTGAATATACTGTATGGTCTAGAATGAAGTGTACTGAATTAGTATATGTAGTATATTGTTTCATCTTTATACTTTTGCAGAAACATGCAGACACACAAGCTCATGCTGACAATGTCCTTGAAGACATTTCTCATGTACATTGTCAGATGTACAAACATTTCTTGGATTGTGTTTTGTGTTACTGCTCTTGAAGATTGGCATTTGTTTTCTTTTAAAAGAATGATGTGAACATTGTTGTAGTGAACACGTGTAGGTATATTTTTTGAGTACTATATTCCTTGTATGTATACACTGGGAGGTATGAGCTCAGGTGAATTGGAAGGAAAGAGATAATTAGTTTCTCTTGAAATGATGCCCCATGGAAACTTTTGGATAATATAATATTTGGCAAGCAATGTACAGTGTCGCATCCTCTTTAACCTTCCTCCAGCGTTGGTTTCTTCCATGACTGAAATGCCGTTGGTCATGAAGAAAGGGATTGAGGAGACTTGAAGGGATATGTATGAATATGCTCGGAAAAGGCATTAACAGAAGGGCCCTTGCGGAGGCCATGATGTGCTTGCAAAAACACAGGACAGGCATACTGAAGGAAAGTAAAATCAGTATTTTAGGTTTTTATAATTATGAATACTATTGAACAATTGATCCTTTACAAACAGGGATTTGTGG
The DNA here is from genome assembly GCF_002891405.2 of Cryptotermes secundus. Classification (NCBI taxonomy): domain Eukaryota; kingdom Metazoa; phylum Arthropoda; class Insecta; order Blattodea; family Kalotermitidae; genus Cryptotermes; species Cryptotermes secundus. The sequence goes on from NW_019730109.1 coordinate 439,506, forward strand.
AACATAATTTTGAGTATGCAGTATATTGCCCACTGTTTGCTCATACACTCTGCTACTGGATTTTCAATCTATGTCTGGTAAAGATAAGACTGGCTCAGAGATCTCTGATTGTAATCTGTCTTTCCCAGAATTGATGACATAGTCTTAGTGTAACTAATATGACTGCAAGAATTCCAGATCTTTGCTCTTTGGTTCACTTTCACAGAATTAATCTTCCTTGTTTAGAATCCTGCAAAGTCACCCTCATCTGCATTTAATTTGATGTCACAGTGTAGACGATGCTTAATTTGCACAACTAATCATCATCTTTCTCAATATAGCATATGTAGTACTCTCACCTGCAAATTAACTATGTTAGTAATTATTTAATAACATTTGATGTTATTTAAAAATGGGGCCCATGTTCATAGCAGCAAAGGAATGCAGACAGCAGCAAAGCCTTACTTCCAGCATTGTAGTGTGAAATCAACAGAAATATATATTTTCAGTCAAATATCGCATGTTTTCTCACAAGTTTCTATAAGGTATGCAACATGTTTCAGCGTGTATATTTCATCTTTTGTTAGTTCCTCGGAACTCTAGCCATGGTAGAGGGGTCATACCATCTCTCACGGAGCTGGGGGAGCAGTCTTATCAGCTTACGTCAGAGTGGGTACTACCAGTTTGGAATGTAGCGTCTTGGAGTGTGGACAGGTGTATAATATGTTGTGTATCTACTTCTGGTCTCCATAGGCAATATTTTCTGCTCGGGGAGTAGCTCTGAACGTCACTACAGCAAGCGTACAGCTTCACGTGCTCCACAACAGCGTTTAGCTTTCTGCGTGGCTAAAGTTACGAGGCACTAACTATACAGACCCAGAGATACTTGAGTGCATGTGTTAACATATGGGGGAATATACTTCTAGGGTGGCTAGACTAAATCACATAAATACATAGATTCCCCTTTAATATAAAAATTTGCATATGTATTGAAGCATTCAAGGACTTGAAAATGGCATATATGTGCTGAAACATGTTGCCCACATTGTAGATACTTGTGAGAGAATATGGTATATGAAAGTTTATGTATTTTTCTCACTTGTGACTTGTTCTTTTTGCCTTTTAAAATCCCACCAGTATATCCTGATCATCTGTGGATTTATTCATCAGTGATCTCGTTTTTTTAGATTTACATTATGGTTCAGATGATATGTTAAGGTTACAGTTATCTGGGATGTGATGCCATGTTGTTTTTTATATTCACATAGGTATCAACATTTCACAGGAATCTGCTGTGTCCAATTCACACTTCTTCTGTCCTGAATACTGAAGAAGCACATTTGCTGTCTTTCAGCCATGTACATGTTGCAGACCTATGTTATATCATACTACATATTAACAGTGGTGCTTGTTTAGGTACAGCCCTACCAAAGAATTAATGTGCATGTCTTTGGTGTGGTAACTGCAGAACATTTGCTTACATATAGTTTAGAGTGGCACCAGACTGTCTGGTCTAGTAACCTTGAACTGGCTAGAAGTAGAAAGTTTCTTGCTTTAAGCTAAAGAACTCCATGCTTTGCAGCTCTTCACACTCGTGGGGTAGTTGACCTTCAAAGCCTGAATTTCATTTAAATTATATTTAAAAATTCAGTCTATACCTCATAGAAAACACACATAGTCTTCATTATGAAGACCAAGCAGTTTAATGCTGTTAGAGAGATAGTTGCTGTTCATTCTAAGAATGATGTGAAACACTTGAATACACTATGTGAGCAAAATACTTTCTTTTTTAATTTTTGAGCATGTGATACATACAGCTAGTACTCTGCTTTAAAGAGTTAATTAAATTAGCATGGAATAAACTGCTTTTATTAAGACATTATGCAGATACATTTCTCTTGTTTTCACAGAGACAGGTTCAGTTCTCTAGACATGCTATTTTTCACAAATATAATTCTCATATTTGACATGAATTAACAGTACTTCCCATTAATAAACTCTCTTTTGGAGATGTTTTATTTATTTGTGGTTCATTTAGCTGTACTCTTAGTAGCTCAAGACTATATGGTGTTCACTGGTGGGACGATCAGTGAACCTTGAATAGGAAAGGATATGGAATTATGTGATGACCTAATTTGAAGTACCATTTCGGTATTTGCCTGCTTGGTCTGAAGAAAATTGCGAAGAACTTAAGCCACAATAACCAGTCTTGAGGCTCAGATTTGAATCTGGGACTTCCTGAATCTGAAGCATTGGTGATGCCCACTTAAGCTTTGATATTCATTCACTCATTCATGGAGCTCAGCCCTTCTTGATAAGCCGCCAATTGTGCAGCTACTCAAGAATTTCCCAGCATTTTATGGAACCCAAATGTTCATTACCGTGTTCACAAGAGCCCTCCACTGTTCCCTGTCCTGAGCCAGATCGATCAAATCCATACCATCATATTCTGTCTCTCTAAGATCCAGTTTAACATTGTCCACCCACCTACTTCTTTGTCTTCCTAGTGGTCTCTTTCCTTCTGGATTTCCCACCAATATTCCATATGCATTCCTCTTCTCACTCATTCGTGCTACATGCCCTGCCCATCTCGTCCTTGACTTCATCATTCTAATTATACTTGGAGAAGAGTACAACTTATGGAGCTCCACATTATGCAGTTTTCTCCAACCTCCTTTCATTTCATGTCTCTTTGGTTCAAATATTCTCCTCAGTACTTTGTTCCCAAACACCCTCAATCTGTGTTCCCCCCTTAATATCAGGTACCAAGCTTCACACCCACACAGAACTATATTCAGAATTATAGTTTTTTATAGTCTAATTTTTTATGTTCTTTACATCAGATGAGAAGACAAGGTTCTGTGATGAATGGTAGGAGGTATTACCTGAATCCAATCTTATCTAAATTTCCTCGTTCAGGTTTTGATTTGTTAGAGTTGTTCCCAAATATCTGAACTGTGCCACATTCTCAAGATATCTGTTACCCATCGTTATGTCATGATTTTGTCCTGCATTCTGGTGATGAGCCAGCAGCATATACTTAGTTTTCTCTGTGTTTACTTCTAGACCAACCTTCCTACTAGCATCAATTCAAGTTCATGTGTTTTTCTTTAAGGTATCTATATTATCACCCAGTAGAATTACAGGATCAGTATAGACCAACAGCTGATGTGTCCCATTTCGTTTCAGTCCCACCTTGTTTTCCTGGACCTTCTTAATGGCATATTCTAAATGAAAACTGAAAAGCAGTGCCGATAAAGCATCGCCTTTTTTTAGACCAATCTGGATAGGAAAATTATTAGACAAATGTTTAACTATACAGACTTTACTACATGATTTGTTTAATTACATTTTAATCAGCCTAACTAGTTTCATGGTTACCCCAAACTCAATGAAAATATTGTAGAATGCTTTGCCCTTACTGAATCATAGGCTTTCTTCAAGTCTATAAATAGCTGATGTACTGTCTTATCATACTCCAGTTTTTCTTTCCTCCAGTATCTGACGAATGCAAAATACTTGATCAGTAGTTGTTCTGTTATGTCGAAACCCGCATTGATGTTCTCCAATAATTTCATATATGTATGGACTTAACTTTGAGAGAAGAATATTGGACAACATTTTGTATGGAGTTGATAGCAGCGATATCCCACAATAATAATTACAGACAGTTTTATCAGCCTTCTTGTGAACTGGTACAATAATAGACTCCTTCCACTGATCAGGCAATTGTTCCTTATTCCAAATGGAATTAATTAACTTATGGATCTTAGAATGTAATATTTCACCTCTTGCTTGAATAAGTTTTGCTGGAATTTGATCACTACCTGACAATTTATATCTTTTCAACTTTGCAATAGCAATTTAAACTTCAAAATTGCTAGGAACAGGTACTAACAGCTCAGCAGTATGTATTTCTATCTGCCTAACTTCACTGACCCTATGTACAATAAAATCAATAACTGAAAGAAGTAGTTCTTCCACCTATTCAAAATGTTGTGGGAATCTGCAAGCAGATCATCGTTCTCGTCCTTCACTAAGTTACTTCTAGGTTGGTATCCCCTCTTGAAGTCACTTTTTCCTCTATACAGGTCTCCAGTGTTCTTCTTACTGTTCGTTACAAGCTGATCAATTTTGTCTTTCAGATATTCCCTCCTTTTACTCCTGAAATGCCTGCTGGTTTCGCATTTTATATTGTTCAGATTATCCCTGTTTATTTTGCTTGGAACCTGTAACCACTGCAGTTTGGCTTTATTCCTTTGGTCTGATAATTTTGAGCATCCTTTATCGAACCATGGCTTATGTTTCTTCAATTCATAATAACCTAGACTATCTTTGGCAGAAATTTTTATATTCTCTCTAATAGTTTCCCAGTCTCTAATACTATCCACCTCTGAGTTTTTGAAAGCTGCAAACCCATTTGACATTTCAACACAATACTGTTCTTTATCCTGTAGGTTACTTAATTTCTTGAGATTGAACCTCTTCATATGAACTCTGTGCGTTGTTTGTGTACTCACTGCCAGTCTCTTCATAACTTTTGCCACCACCAGACAGTGATCAGTATCACTATCTGCTGCCCTAAACGACAGGGCATCAAGTATTAGTTTTGTTATGCGTCTTTCCATTAGGAGATGTCCAATAAATTTATGAATGTTACGATGTGGGAACATCGTACTTTTGACAATCAGATTTTTGGATGCGACAAAGTTTACTACTCTAACTCAATTAAAGTAAAGGTATCCCTGTAACAGGTCATGGAGGCCCATAAGATTGTGAGATGTTGAGGTTCCCACATTTTCTAGACAATCGGCTCATAGATGGCGGTAAGGTTGTCAGCCCAACACGCCGGCCTCCCTTTACCCCCAAGAACATTCCAAGAATATTTCTGATACTCATTTCTGTTAGAGGCTGAGTCGACCCCAGGACCATAGTGCGGCTGGAAGGATTAGGTCAATTGAAAAAATCCAGTGACCTCATCGGGACTTGAACCCGTGACCTTCCGGCTTGTAGCATAGTGCCTCAACCAACTATGCTACTGCATGCCCCCACCTCTAACTCCATTGTCATTACTATTTTCGTGCAAACTCTTATTCCCTGTTGTTGATTTGAAAATGTCTTCCTTACCTACTTTGGCATTGAAATCTCATAACAAAATTTTCATGTGGTATGTAGGGAATTTATTGAATACATGTCATAGAACCTGGCCTTCATATCATCAGTTCTATCTTCTGTTGGGGCTTGAACATTCAGAATTATGATATCACACCAGCGACCTCTTTGTATTATGTATGATGTCCTATTACTAACAAGGTCTACTGTCTTAACTGCTGGTATGATTCTCTTATGTACGAAAAAACCTGTATGTCATTCATGATTCTCAATCCCATTTCCATAGAAAAATGCATATTCACATGCTGGCTCAGCGCCACCTCTGTCCCATCTGACCTGTATTCTCACAAAATCTGATTTATACAGGGTGCGTGAATGAATCAGTCGATTTGGCAGCGGTGTTTTTTCCTGGATTGGTTGGAGTGGGGAGGATGCCACTACTGACAACCAACAGCCTACTTCAAACCGTTTTAGTTGCAATGGAGCCGTGCTTTTGCTATGAAACTATTTTACAGAAACAGTGACAGTTTCATGATCGCTCAGTGTGAATTTTGAAGAGAGTTTGGTATTCATCGCAATCGTACTGTTCCAATTGCCCATGCCATTAGGACCTGGGTTCAAAACTTTGAGGCTACTGGTTCTACACTAAAGAAGAAAGGTGGTAGCTTAAAAACAGCACGTAAACCCGAGAATGTAGTGGCAGTGAGAGAAGCCATTAAATGAAGTGCACGCCAGTGTGCGCGTCGCCACACTACATCACTCGGGCTGTCCAAAGCTAGCGTTGGACGGATATTGCACAAAGATTCCACTTCTACCCCTATAAAATTCAAATTACTCATGCACTACATGAACACCTCTGTGAAAACAGAGTCTGTTTCTGCCAGACTTTTTTGCCTGCAATTAATCAAAACCAAGATGTCATTAACAACTTACTGATGAAGTTGAATGAATTGCCATAGAGATGCTGCAAAGAGTAATGAGTGACTTTAGGAAGAGACTGAGTGCCTACAGCGAAATGGTGGTCATCTGTCCGATGTTATTTTTGGGAAATAAGACTTCTGTTTTTAGTGAGTTAATTGAGAAAAACCAAATGCTTTTATGTTTACACTGTATTCATGTGTGTGTTAAAAAATGCAGTAGTTTACTGTTCATAACGTTTTTAAAATCGCCTGATTCAATGACGTGCCCTTGTATTTTGAGAGTTTTTCCTCCGTTGTCCTGAGCGCACCTGCCCTTTACATACTTCTGATATTCCAAGTACTAAATCCCATATCCATTTTTTTTTTCACATAGGTCGTTTGTACAAGGAATCTGTCCAGGTCCTAGGCTTCTTGTGATCTTTTGCTTTTTTTTTATGGTGAGGAGTTGTTAGCCCCATGCCCGGCCCCCAAGTTGGAGGACCATCCCTTATCGGCTGTCCGCGACTGCTTATTCAATATATTCTCAGCTACCCCCCATATCTGGAGTCCATCTCCTCCAGCCTCAAACTGAGGACACTCCATGCCGTGGTGACAAGGGACCCACGTAACATGCCTTTGATATTCATTACTTTGAAAAATAAAAGTTTGTTCCTTTCAGAAGACTATTAATGATGAGTGAATGTTCTCTGCCACATGAAATATTTTCATGTCACTATATGTGTACATTGTTTGAAGATTTTAAAGGTGTTTAAACAATATGTAAAATTGAAAATTGACTCTCATGTAAAGTGGCTACCCTAAGTGTGTGATGTGATTAAGAAGCTGCAGTATTAACCGTATGAATTTAAAATTGGGTTGTTTGCCTCCAGGAGGACCAGAATAAATATCAGTTATTATGAAGTCCGTATGCAGTGGGCTGTAGTTGGACTTATTTGCTTATGGTGTTTTAATTGCAGCCTTTCTAGATCTTGTGTTACTGCAACAGCCACAATAAACAGAGAAGCATCTTAATGAAAATTGGGCATAGCTGTGGGTTAACCATATTGAAAGCTGTGTAGTGTTACATAAGCAAGGGATATGTATGGGTACAACTTTTTTTCCTAATAATTCATGCAAAAAATGGCAGTGTCAGTTTGCAATTAGTAGTGTTATCTTTTTCTGATCAGTGATTCATTACTGACAGCAGGCTGAAGATCAACATTTGATGTACAAACTGTAGAAAACCAACTGAATGCATCGAATACTGTGCTAATACTTTTGCTGAAGCATATTGGTCCCTCTGCCACACAGAATCTATTTAGGATAAGTAGACTTTCCACTGCTTTATGTCTCACATACTTGAGGTGGTGACTCCTTGTATGCAGGCATTCCTCATATCTTCAGAAACTGGTTATAAATGCGCACGGAGCAAGTTGGCTCAGGTGATAATGCTTCAGACTTGTATTCAGGAGGTGCCCAATTTGATTCTTGGTCTAGATATCAACTGTCCTTCCTGAGGTTTTTCATGCCTTCTATCAGTCTATCCAGGCATGTTCTGGGAGAGTACTTCTAATTAGCCCATGGCTACTTCATTCCACAAACTTTCCAGTTCATTTTTCGTTAAATACTGATTATTCAGTAGTCTGAAAATTGTGTTTCATGATATAAACGAAATAAATGATAATGATATGAATGATATAAAGTGGAGCAGTTTCTAATGTTTCACTATAATGCAGGGAAGTTTCTGATGTTTTAATAATTGTTTTTATAAGCTCTTACATTTAATGTCTGTCTGCAAGAAATCATAATTAAAATCAGTTTTTGCAGGGCATATCCACAGCTTCTTATTCTTTTTGCTGGATATTTTTGTTATCACTAAAGTAGAATTATGTGTATTGTGCACAGCAGTATTGTTCAAAACAGGATACCCAAAGATTCTTGTGTGTCACATCTTCAAAGGAATACTTCAGAGCTAATTTTACACAAATTGTTGCCTAACCTCATTTCTTCCCCAGACGAGAGAAAATTGTTATTTTCTTTTTGACTACACATTGAAGTTTGACTTTTATGTCATATAGGTGTTGTTCATGTACAGGGGATGGACAAAAATATGGGAACACCCAACAAAAAAACATTACTGTGTCTAATATCGTGTAGGACAACCTCTGGCTTGCAGAACTGCTTGCAGTCTTCTTGGAATGGATAAATAGAGGTCCTGTGTTATTTGTAAGGGAATCTTGTGCCATTCTTCCTGAAAAACATGTTAAGTTCTGTTATCGATGATGGAAGTGGATAGTGCGCACGCAGATTGCTCTCCAAAACAGACCACAAAGGCTCAATAATATTGATATCTGGCGATTGTGGGGGCCATGGCAGACGTGACACTTCATCTTCATTCTCAGAAAACCAGTCCTGGACGATGTGAGATATGTGAACACATGCATTGTTGGCTTGGTAAATGGCATCACCATTAGGGAACAAAGTTTGCACCATGGGATGGACCTGGTTGCCCAAAATGGTCACATAGTCGTTGGCAGTGACGTGACCTTGCAGGGTAATGATGGGTCTGACAGAATACCACGATATGGCTGCCCATACCATGATCGAACCCCTGCCATGTTTCGCTCCTGGCAGCAAACAATCTGGATTGTAAGCTTGGGATGGCGTTCTCCAGATGTAAACTCAGCCAGAAGTCGGAAACAGTGTGAAGGTGGACTCATCTGACCAAATGACCGTCTTCCATTGCTCCATAGTCCAGGTTTTATGACTTTGGCACCACACTGTCCTCTTAGTGGCATTTTGATCACTGATGAGTGGCTTTGGAATTGCAGCTTGTCTAGAAATACCCTGCTTGTGGAGTTCCCTTTGTACTGTTTTGGTGCTGACAGGGTTTGTGAGTGTGACATTCAGTTCAGCAGTCACTTTTGCAGCTGTAGTCTTCTTATTTTTCATCACAATCCTATGCAATGTTCATCTGTCTTGATTACTCAACACACATTTCCTTCCACGGTGGTGTTTATCGGATGCGATTTTTTCAGTCCTGTATGCGGTCATAATCTTGGATACTGTGCCTCGTGAAACACCAAAAACCTCGTCTACCTTGGTTATGGAAGCGCCCACCATATGGGCCCCAAGAAATTTCCCGTGTTTGAATTCTGTTAACTCTGACGTGATGCACAAAAAATTGCACAGAACACTGTCTCGACAACAAATGAAGCTTGCAACGTATTGCGGAGGTTGTACAGATAGGGGTGTTGGGCAGATATGACAGCGTGACCTACAAACATTGCTAAAATAAACACTTCAATTCAGGCATGCATTTCACGAGGTGTTTCCATATTTTTGTCCATCCCCAATACATTTGGCATATATTGGGTACAAAATAAGTTACTGTCAAACAAGACTACATTATGTAGTCTGCCAGAACCAGTTGTGAAGCCTACTGCTGCTTGCTGTGTTTGAAGGTGTGGCACAGTAGTTGCCATACGGAGATTTAATTTTAACCTTTTAACCATGATCTCTGTCATTTTTGTTTTATACCATATGATGAATCATGTATATCGTTTTTACACTATTATGAAGTGTCTTAGACACAACTGTTAACAATATCCACAAGCCATAGATACATGTCCTTAAAGCTTGCATGTAACCATCAAGCACAAAATAGTGGTTTGAAAACATATTGTAGTGTATTTAGTGGCCAGACCTGGGTTTTGGATTAAATCATTACATAATAACATCACACCTTTAACTTAGATTCATCAGCACATTAGAATAAGCACTGAACATGATAGCTGGTGTTTAAAATTATATGTATGGAATTGTGTGGTAAATGTATCAGTTTTTGAGTCCTCATTTGTACATATAACATGTACAAGAAACTACAGGTTTGTGTGATTATAATTTAAATTAGGGCTCCATGTTTGGTTGTTTATTAAACCAGAATATATGCAGTTGCTTCCTGATTCCTGGAGTGGAACTTATAGATATAGGAGTCCCATAGTTGTCTGAAATGTTCATTTAGAGTTCTTGTTTGTTACCATAGTATCTCACAGGCTTGTTACTCTACTCAGGTCTGGGAAAGAATGACTGTAGAATCTTCCACACCCATATTGGCAGTTACCTCTCATCTGCATACCTCTGCTAATTTTCTTCAGTTGTCACTTGTATTCAAGCTATCATTCCATGTACCCATGTACAGGGTCTCTCTCTTTGCATTTTCACTTTGTTTTTGCTGATGACAGAGGAGAGACATGCAATGTAGGTAGGATGGGGAGCAAGTGGCTGACTTGAACCCATCATTACCCATGTTCATTCTGTCTCTGACTCAAGTGTAATGTCACAGGTACAGGTGTAAGAGCAATGTGACTGTCAAAGATTTTATTTTGTTATGTTAGGATAACAGCTATTGGCACACTGTTGTGAAAACTGTAATGAACTTCATGTTCCATACAAGAGAATTTCTTGACTGCCTGGGTGACTATTAGGTTCTCAGAAAGGACTCTACCCCATGGAGTTAATTGCATAGATATTTTTTTATGTAGTGAGATTGCTTGAGCTCAACAGGTAATTTCAAACAATTTTAGTGTATTCAATACCTTGGTGTTGTACTTCTAGTATAACACATATGGAGAAATCATACATATGGAGAAATCATGAACTTTCTCACCTGACAGCATTTTTATGGTCACCTTTGAGCCAGGAAAGGATCAACATGTACAGATACCTTGAATTCTCTGATTTGACAGGAAAGATGAATTAGGAGTTTATGTTTATGAGGATACCAGTTAAATAATGATCGTTGCTTTTTAAGTTCTGAACACTAGTCCATGATTTCAGCATTTTTTTAATTCTCCATTTTGATGTACATTTTTCAAGCAGACCTTTCATACATTTGCTGTAATGATTATTGTCTTGAGTAACTAAGGATTGTATAGCTGTATTACGTTTCACATAAGACAATGAAGTAGCCCCATCTAAGATTCAGATGTTATCTGTGACAAGTGAAGGTCATTTAGAGTAGTCCATTCCCAAGCTGAGCACTAAGAAATCCCTCTGTTACGTCATGAAATTCGTTTCTATGTGACAACACAGGATAATTTTTTACATTTATTGAGTGTTGTTAAAACTATCAAGGTGTTGTGTGTGCAGTGTAGTGACACTAAGTTTTCTTAGTTCATTACAAGGATACTTTTGCAATTTGAAAAAAAGGATTTTTGGAATAAATTACTGTAGATTCTAAAGGGTCCTGACGATGGTGGATGACACAGAATTACTGGGTTTTTGGACTTTTTTCCATTGTCCGGAATTCTAGGTAATAGAGGACACGATGTTTAGGAAAGGGATCTGTTTCCGTCTTCAGGTGAGAAAGGAAGACACCTCCAGTGATTTGAGATTAGCTCTTTCTAAGGGCCCCAACTGAGTAGGTGTCTTCCTTTCTCACCTGAAGACGGAAACAGATTCAGTGTCCGAAGCGTCGTGTTCTCTGTTACCTAGAATTCCGAATGATGGAAAAAGTCCAAAAAGCCAGTAATTCTGTAAGAAATTATTGCTTAAGATATGACTGTGATACGTGTACGAATATATAAAGGTGTGGTAATAAACCATACATTATCTCCTTAAAGTCTGAAATTCATACAAATTGTATTAAAGAATCCAGTTTCTACCTCACAGAAAACACACTTTGTCTCAATTACAAAAACCAGTCAGTTAATTCCGTTTAGGGAAATGATCGATGTTTATTCTGAGAATCATATGAAACACATAAATATACGCTGTATGCGAAACACAGTTTTTGGATGTATAATAACCACTGTTATTTAAAGGGTTAAGTGATGTTGGTGTGATTTCTTGGTTGCCACAATTGAAATATGTATTAGTGAGAACAGCACAGATTTTTTTTTTATTTCAAGTTGGTGAAGATAAGTAGAACTTGAGTGTAGAAATATACCCCAAAGGCGTATACATACTACTCTGTCCAAAAAGTATCCGACCTTGGGTCGGGAAAAAAAGTTTTGTATCTGGGTGGTTACAATACCTAATCGCCTTCAAAGTAGGCCCCTCGTGACTCCACACACTTGCTTCCAACGATGGTCCTTCCATCGCTGGAAGCAATTCTGGAAGGCTTCTTTTGGAATGGCATGCAGTTGCGCCGTCGCGTTCTGTATGATGTCCTCGCGGCTGTCAAAACGTCAGCCTTTTGGGGTGTCTTCAGTCTTGGGAACAGCCAGAAATCACGAGGAGCCATGTCAGGAGAGTAGGGAGCCTGGCGAACCTGCGGAATGCCGTGCTTGGCCAGGAAACCCTGGATCAGGTGTGATGAATGAGCTGGGGCGTTGTCATGATGCAGCTGCCGGTTGCGTGCGTCCCACAGCTCCGGTCTCTTGCGCCGAACTGCCTCACGAAGGTGGCGGAGGACTTCTTGGTAGTACTCCTTATTGACAGTCTGGCCTAGTGGTGCGTACTCATGATGCACAACACTCCGGTAATTGAAAAAAACATTCAGTATCACCTTCACATCGCTCTGAACCTGTTGTGCTCTTTTGGGCCTCAGGGATGTTGGGTGCTTCCATTGTGACGCGTGGACCTTGGTTTCCGGGTCATATCCGTACACCCACTACTTGTCACCAGTGATCATAGTCTTCAGGAACTCTGGATCCCTGTTGGCGCATTCCAGCATGTCCTGCGCGACCTCAAGGGGGAGTTGTTGCTGCTCCGGCGAAAGCAGCTTGGGCACAAATTTTGCCGCCACTTCGCATACCAAAATCCTCAGTTGAAATTGTGTTTGTGGAACCTCTGCTGATCCCAACCTTATCAGCAACTTCACGGATGGCCAAACGACGGTCCTCCATGATCAGTGTCCGCACTTTATCAATGACATCAGCATTTCAGCTCATTGACGGTCTCCCGGAACGCTGCTCACTGTCCGCCGGAATACGGCCATGTTTAAAGCGGTTGAACCACTCTTTTAATTTCAGTGACCTTCATTGCGTCATCGCTGAAAGCCTGCTGAATTTTGCGAATTGTTTCCGCTTTGGTATCCCCAAGTTTCTGACAAAACTTAATGCAGTATCGCTGCACCAAACGTTCTGTCATCTTGAGCGAAATGAGAATGCGACGAACACGTGTTACAGCACTTCACTATCTGGCAGCCACAGACGGATCCGGCAGTGTTGCGTCTCAGCAAAAAATCACGCATGCGCATGAAAGTACCTTCTACTGCTGCGCTCAGTTTCCCCACCCCTTGGCCATTACTTACAGCGGAAAAAAAAGGTCGGATACTTCTTAGACATACGGTATTTTCTAAATGCATTCTCTGTGAACTCTTCATTCCCCTATAGCCATGATATTCGTTCATTGCTGATACAGGTCACTTTAATTTTTTTGTCTTCTCGATCTTGTGAACACGAATGGCAGAAATTAATGCTAAGAATGTGTAATGCAGAGTAATATGCACGTCTTTTACTCACAAAGCTAATTAGGAATAGGATCATACATTTCTTTTCCTTTGTATTTTATTAAAACTTTTAGTCCAGGTAAATTTTTGGTACCTGTGGTTTTCTGATCTCAGTAGTGTAGCATGTAGACCCATTGCTAAGTAATGACTATAAACAACTCCATGCTACTAGGTAACGACCGCGGAATATGCAAATATATGGCAGGCTTTACTGAATGACGGCTTCGCAAGCAAAACTTTTCTCACAGCAACAAGTGAACTAAACAATGAGGAGCTGTTTTCTACATGGTCCGTGCCGAGGTGTGGGCAGGACAGGTCTAGAGTTCTGTGAGTTGGAGTCAATTAGAAGATTAGGAGGTTGGTGTGAGATTGCGGCCAGCCTGGGAGCTAGTGCTGCGGAGTGAAGTGAGTTGGTCGGTGAGTGACTTAGTTGTGAGACATTCGCTAGCCAGTAAGGACATAAACAGAGGACATTGTTATGAGCCATTACCAGGAAATGGCTGGTGAAAACAAACTGAGAAAACTCATTATGTGCTGTAGTGAGAAGACGAGCGAATGAAGTAGCGAGAGTGTTATAATTATTTGTAGTTACGATCTGGAGGTGTTTGGTAAATGCAGTTACCAATCCTAAAGTCTGTTGATAACCACTCAGACACCTGACAACTGGTGTAAGAAGTGGTTGGATAGGAAACTGCATTGGATCATTGTACTGCCATACTATGGAGATGACACCCTGCTGGTCTAAATGAAGGCTGAAATAAGACCAACCAAGCCAAGGTGGACCCCAGCCTAAAGGAAATAAAAGAAGAAATAAGAGCCGGCCAATAAATCCTGAAAGAAGAAACGGTAGCCAAGTTACTCATCACGAAAGGATGATGGCAAGGATGGACTCACAGCAAGACAAAGTGGAGGCTTGTCCAGAAAAGACGAAGGCCACGGATTTGTAGGGAAATCCAGAAGAAGTCCGATTCGGAGCATCAGGAAGTCCCTAAGGAAGAGGCCACGGTGGAAACTATCGTAGCATTGGGGGACCGATATGGGGACCAGCATCTGACTGTAGGACGCCACCGACAGCCGAAGAGACGGACCTAGGGTGACAACATGTCACGGAAGAAGTTGGCTGCCGCCCGCAGACGGATGAACCGCCGTGCCGGAACGTTGGAGAGTAATCACCGTGAGAACCGTTCCATGGGGAAGGAAGGCGAGACCGATGACAGACATCACAAGCAGAGCCTGCGGTAAAGAATAAATGTCGGTACATAGGCTAAGGTAAGGTGCACACCGGCCTGTGTGAAGACATGTAACAGTCAAGACACCCAACACAGTTTAGTCAGAACAAGGAGATGGACTCTTCAGACTGTTCAGATCTTTAGAATTTATGGTGCAAAATTTTTATAGTTGCTACGGCACATCTACTTATGTGTGTCTCATTTCTCCCACATAGCCAGATTTTCATTGAATGCGTAGCAAACATGGGTGAGATGAGAAATGCATTAAAAATGTAGTCATAAAACCTGAAGTGAAGAGATCACTTGAGAGACCTAGACGTGTCTGGTAGGATAATAGAAAAATGGACCACAAAGAAGGTGTGGACAAATTTAGTTTCTTACAACAGGGGCCGTAGGAGGGAAGCTGTAAATATATTGAATAAGCAGCCGACAAGGGGCCTCCAGCTTGGGGTTTGGGCATGGGGCTAACAACTCCCCACCATAAAAATAAATTTGTTACGAAAATTCTGAAGACGCTTTGGACCTGGACGGATACCTTGGATAAACTACCTAAGCTAATAAAAATGGATATGAGATTTGGCACTTGGAATGTACGAAGTTTGTACAGAGCAGGTTTTCTCAGGGCAGTGGTAGAATAAATCTTAAAATATAAGTTAGATTTAGCGGGAGTACAGGAGGTCAGATGGGATAGAGGTGGCATCGCACCAGCAGGAGAATATATATTTTTCTATGGAAAGGGGAATGAAAATCATGAGTTAGGCACAGGTTTCTTTGTACATAAGAGAATCATATCAGCAGTTAAGAAAGTAGAATTCGTTAGTGATAGGATATCATATATAATACTAAAAGGTCGCTGGTGTGATATCATTGTTTTGAATGTTCGCTCGCAAACAGAAGATAAAATTGATGACATAAAGGATATATTATATGAAGAACTAGAACAGGTATTTGATAAATATTTGATAAATTCCCGAAGTACCTTATGGAAATTTTGTTACGAGATTTCAATGCCAAAGTAAGGAGGGAAGACATTTTCGAACCAAAAATTGGGAGTAAGAGTTTGCATGAAATTAGTAATGATGATGGAGTTAGAGTAGAAAATTTTGTCACATCCAGAAATCTTACTGTGAAAAGTACAATGTTCCCACACCGTAACATCCATAAATTTACTTGGACATCTCCTGATGAGAAGATACACAATCAAATAGACCATATCTTGATAGATAGGAGACGGCACTGAAATATACTTGATGTCTGATCATTTAGGGCAGCAGATTGTGATACTGACCATTACCTGGTGGTGACAAAGGTTAGGAAAAGACTGGCAGTGAGCAAACAAACAACACACAGAGTTCATATGGAGAGGTTCAATCTCAAGAAATTAAATGAGGGAGAGGGTAAAGAGCAATATCGTGTTGAAATCTCAAGTAGGTCTGCGGCTTTAAAGCTTGGGAAACTATTAGAGAGAATACCAGAATTTCTGCCAAGGAGAGTCTAGGTTATGAGCTGAAGAAGCATAAGCCATGGTTCGATGAAGGATACTCAGAATTACTAGACCACAGAAAACAAGCCAAATTGCAGTGGTTACAGGATCCAAGTGAAATAAATAGGGATAATCTGAACAATATAAAATGCGAAACAAGCAGGCATTTCAGGAACAAAAAGAGGGAATATCTGAAAGACAAAATTGATGACCTTGCAATGAACAGTAAGAACAAGAACATTAGAGACCTATATAGAGGAATAAATGACTTTAAGAAGGGTTACTAACCTAGAAGTAACTTATTGAAGGATGAGAATGGTGATCTGCTTACAGATTCCCACAACATTTTGAATAGGTGGAAGAACTACATCTCTCAGTTATTGAATGTACATACGATCAGTGATGTTAGGCAGATAGAAATGCACACAGCTGAGCTGTTAATACCTGATCCCAGCCCTTATGAGGTTGAAATTGCAATTGCAAAATTGAAAAGTTATAAATCGCCAGGTAATGTTCAGGTAATGATCAAATTCCAGCAGAACTTGTTCAGACAGGAGGAGAAATATTACATTCTAAGATCTGTAAGCTAATTACTTCTATTTTGGCATAAGGAAAAATTGCCTGGTGAGTGGAAGGAATCTATTGTTGTACCAGTTCACAAGAAGGGTGATAAAACTGACTGTAGTAATTATCAGGGGATATCACTGCTATCAACTTCATACAAAATTTTATCCAGTATATTTCTGTCTCGGTTAAGTCCATACATGGATGAAATTATTGGGGATCATCAGTGTGGGTTTCGACATAACAGATCAATTACAGATTAATCTAGCATTTGCTAGACACTCAACAAATAAAAAAGTGGGGGGAGACAATGAGACAGTACATCAGCTATTCACAGACTTCAAGAAAGCCTATGATTCAGTTAGGAGGGAAGTATTGTACAATATTCTGATAGAGTTTGGGATACCCATGAAACTAACAAAGTTGATTAAAATGTGTTCAAACGAAATTTATAGTAAAGTCCGTATAGGTAAACATTTGTCTGATAAATTTCCTATCAGAATGGTCTAATAAAACAAGGAGATTCTTTATTGCCACTCCTTTTCAACTTTGCCTTAGAATATGCAATTAGGAAGGTCCAGGGAAACCAGGTGGGACTGAAATTAAACGGGACACATCATCAGCTGTTGGTCTACGCTGATAATGTGAATCTACTGCGTGATAATGTAGAAACCATAAGGAAGAACACACAAACTTTAATTGACTCAAGTAGAGAGGTTGGTCTAGAAGTAAACACAGAGAAAATTAAGTATATGTTACTGTCTTGTCACCAAAATGCAGGGCAAAATCATGACATAAAGATAGGAAAACAGATGTTTTGAAAATGTGGCACAGTTCAGATATTTGGGAACAACGATAACAGATGAAAACCTGATTCAAGAGGAAATTAAGAGGCGATTGAACTCGGGTAATGCATGCTACCATTCAGTCCAGAACCTTTTGACTTGTCGTCTTCTGTCCAGAAACATAAAAATTAGAATATACAAAACTATAATTTTGCCCGTGGTTCTGTATGGGTGTGAAACTTGGTTTCTGACATTAAGGGAGGAACATAGACTGAGGGTGTTTGAGAACAGGGTGTTGAGGAGAATATTTGGACCGAAGATGGATGAAGTGACAGGAGGCAGGAGAAAACTGCATAATGAGCTTCATAACTTGTACTCTTCTCCAAGTATAATTAGAATGATCAAGTCAAGGAGGATGAGATAGGCAGGGTATGTAGCATGAAGGGGGCGAAGCGTAATGCATGTAAGGTATTGACGGGAAAGCCGAAAGGAAAGAGACCACTGGGAAGACCAAGGCATAGGTGGGTGGACAACATTAAAATGGATCTTAGAGAGATAGGATGGTATGGATTTGGTTGATCTGGCTCAAGATATGGACCAGTAGAGGGCTCTTCTGAACACTGTAATGAACCTTTGGGTTCCATAAAATTCTGGGAAATTCTTTAGTAGCTACAGATTTGACTTCTCAAGAAGGGCTCAGCTCCGTAAGTAAGTAACTGAAGACCTTGCCGTGAGTGTTTGAGCACCATAAAAGGTGAACTTCTTGTTCAACTGGGGCTTTGGTAGCTTCTCACATAGGAGTCTGCTGCAAGGAGCTAGTTTGTATAAGAAGCAGTTTAAATTATTTGTCTTGTATGTAGTTTTATGCATCTATATTCCTAACTTCAGTTAATGTGGTTCCTCTCAGAACTACAATGTCATTCTCTTTCTTATTTCAGAGTGAAACCAGTGGTGGAATATTAGCAACTCAATGTTGAAATCCTGTTATAGAGCTGTGTCATATTTGGTGAGTACACTAATTGTTTCAGTATATTGACTAGGGCCATAATAGGTGGATCGCTTGCCACCATAGCATGGCGCGTCCTCAGGTTGCGGATGGAGGTGTGAATATATGGTCACGTGTATGAGTGACTCTTGATTGAGATTTGGATAGATACTGGATTTATTGACCTCTTATCCAAACAACTCATCACTACGTGCAACTGTAGTTTTGTCGCTAATTCTCGAACACTGCAGTTAACTGCAGCACATACTAAGTGTTCTCAATCTGCTGTGTCTTTACCAGTTGTTATTCGGTAGCAGCTTGAACGGCAGACGTTCCCACTCCTCTGGGTTCCTGAACTGTCCCCGTGCCTCAGCTACCAGCTTCTTACAGCACAGCCCACAAGGACTGAACTGCAGCAGTCATCTAGCTCACTCACCAACCAACTCACGCCACTCCACTAAGTGAACTGAATGCCACTGTGGACTTGTCCTGCTTATGACATCTCGGCACAGACTGCACAGAAATCGCTGTTTCTTTGTTGCTTATGTGCCCACACAGATAACACCATTCCTCTTGTTTGCTGACTGCTGCCTTGCACCTGCCATTGTCTTGTTGTTTGTTTCACGGTCATTGCCTTTGAACGGGTTTATATGCCACAGTATTGAATAAGCAGTCACGGATAGCCCACAAGGGATGGTCCTCCAGCTTGGGGGTTGGGCATGGGGTTAACTCACAGTAAAAATAAGTTTCTTACAACATGTCACAAAGAGCATCAGACATGGATGGATTATTTGGATAAACGTTATGAGCTAAGGAAACTTAACATGAGATTTGGTATGTGGAATGTAAGGAGTCCATATAGAACAGGTTCGCTCCTGACATCTACGAAAGAACTATCAAAATACAAGTAGGATTTAGTGAGAGTACAGGAGGTCAAATGGGACAGAGGTGGCACCGAACCAGCAGGCAAATATACATTTTATCTTCCATCTGTTACCTATAAGTATAAAAATTAAATTATACAAGTCTCTAATTTTGCTTCTTGTTTTCTCACGCTATGAGAAGAATGCAAATTGAGGGTGTTTCAAAACATGAATGTAAGGAAAATATTAGGATCTAAGGGGAAGGAAGAGCAGCAGACTGCAGATAATTGTGTAGTGAGGAACTTTGTAATATGACTTCTTCACCAAATATTACTAGGGTGAACAAATCCAAGGGAATGAGATGGCCGGAGCTTGTAGCACAGATGTGAGAGATGAAGAGATGAGAGGTGAATGGCGGATTTTCTTTTGGAAACCTCATGGAATGATACTACTTTGGGACCTGGACATGAGTGGGAGGGTAATAATAAAACGGATGAGAACTGGATTTATGTGACCCAGGATAGGACCCAGCCACATCCTCTTATGAACTATGTAGTGAATATTTGGGTTATAAAAAGTATGGGGAATTTCTTAACTATCAGAGTGATCCGTAGCTTTTGAAGAAGTGCTTTGGTCAGCAGAGTTATTCACTTATATTTTTAGAAGTATTTGGGAAATTGTAAAGTAAATTCACAAATGCATACTTACTAGAGTCTCATGCGTTTGTTTAGTATGACTTGCGTTTAAATGCTCTTGAATAAAGGTTTCAGGGCAGTAGGTTGTGGGATAATGATCTGTACACATTTTCTTGCTTTATCTGGCATATAATCTATTTCACAAAACAACTGAATCTTGGTAACATCTTATGGCTGTTGAGAAATTATGATATTAATCTGTTGTGTTACATAAATGTAGTATATTTAGATTAGTTGAAACAGTTTCTTTATGTTCTTACATTAGTTTCAATATGGAACTTGTAAAAAATAACTTGTGTCCTTAATGGGTCATTAGATTCTTTATATTTATTGAAGAGTTCAGGCTATCATGACATTTCAGGGTCAATATAGACCCTGTTGTTGGTCGATGACACAATAGAAATAGACTGTGTTGCCATTGTTTCTGATATCCTTGCTCGGTTTGTTTTCATGACTGGTGAGAGTTGTGGATCTGTACTGTAGGTATCAAGAAAGTATCTGAAACGTAGAAATATAACGTACATCTACACAATGTCATCACATCCAGACAGAGTATTTATTTTTCATATATGTTAAAATATTTGGATCTTCTAATATCCTCTTTGTTCATCAAGTACCAAATACATATGTATTGTTTCTTAATTTTGTGGTATTTAATGAAACATAGTGAACTTCATAGTCCATATGATATCATCGCGGAAGAATTACCATGAATATCAAATTTAAAAATATGTAGGACTCACTCATGGTTTGCTTTAAACTTGATTGCCTGGGAATGTGGGATTTTAAATTCCTCAATTCCAGGGGACCAACGGCGGGATTTTAACCCTTTAAAGCACAGTGGTTACTGTCTGTACCAATTGCTTTGATATTTAGAAACCTAAATTATGTGTATTACTTACTTACTTACTTACTTACTCACTTATTCACTCACTCACTCACTCACTCACTCACTCACTCACTCACTCACTCACTCACTCACTCACTCACTCACTCACTCACTCACTCACTCACTCACTCACTCACTCACTCACTCACTCACTCACTCACTCACTCACTCACTCACTCACTCACTCACTCACTCACTCACTCACTCACTCACTCACTCACTCACTCACTCACTCACTCACTCACTCACTCACTCACTCACTCACTCACTCACTCACTCACTCACTCACTCACTCACTCACTCACTCACTCACTCACTCACTCACTCACTCACTCACTCACTCACTCACTCACTCACTCACTCACTCACTCACTCACTCACTCACTCACTCACTCACTCACTCACTCACTCACTCACTCACTCACTCACTCACTCACTCACTCACTCACTCACTCACTCACTCACTCACTCACTCACTCACTCACTCACTCACTCACTCACTCACTCACTCACTCACTCACTCACTCACTCACTCACTCACTCACTCACTCACTCACTCACTCACTCACTCACTCACTCACNAACGACAACAACAGCAGCAGCAGCAGCAGCAGCAGCAGCAGCAGCAGCGATTTTTTCCATAAACATGATTAGCCGATTGGTCGTTGTAATGAAAACTTAATGTTTTCTATGAGATATAAACTTAATAAACTTATGTATTATTTTTATTAATTTCGGGCTTCGGACAGTTAACTCGGGGGAGGGGCGGGTGACGATATTAGTACTGAAAGAATGGGACGCTGGGCCAACTGGGCCGCACATGCGCTCCTGGCATAGTGCAACGCAAGCCCCAGAAAGGTTAAGGTTACCATCCCGCCATGTGCTTGGAAGGTCTTAGGAAAGCCATGAAGAACCTTAGAATAACCACCAGTCTGTGGACTGAGATGAAACTTGGGATCGCTTCAGTGTAGAGCAGGAGTGCTCGGCTCATATGTTCAATTAAAAGGGAATTGATATGCGGGAAAATTTATACAGATGCACATTTTGATCTTATGGGTAATCTTACGTTCATTTGAAATTCAGTGAGAAGGCACATTTATTATATAAACTACAAGTAGAAGTATCCCTTCTGAGCCCCGAAAGTAATTGTCTTCTTTGTCAGTGTCAGATATATATAAAGTAAATTAAAAGTTGTAAGATTTGAGGCTTTCACGGCGGTGACTATGAAGAAAGTAGTCTTCTGGGATTTGGCACCGTGTATATGTGGTGTTAACCGACGTTTCGGAGGAACGTATCGCCTGCATCTTCAGGGTAGAAGAAAAAATATAAGAAATATGCAAGCGAAGAGACCGTAAGAACCGGTAAAAGCAGTCTGTGTCACCACAGGCGATACGTTCCTCCGAAACGTCGGTTAACACCACATATACACGGTGCCAAATCCCAGAAGACTACTTTCTTCATAGTCACCGCCGTGAAAGCCTCAAATCTTACANTTAATTTAAAATTTAGCGACAATTGAAATCGGCTCCAGAAACTCTGCCGTAGTACCTACAGATCGCTGCAACAGCTGTGGCTACCGCTCATGTTGGGAAGAGTACGGAATAGGCTCACATTTCATGTCGATAGGTGCTCTGTATTTTATCCGCTGTGGAAAATAAACAAGCAGGATATAGAAAAATTACGTTTTTATATATACTACATGTTGTTTTTAACAGATTCAAGAAGTTCAATTATAATATTAGATTTCAAACGACAACACAAAGGAATAAAAAGGCGAGACCACATTCAGACAGGCATGCATAGGATGGACATGCGCTTTCGCAGTTTAGCCTCACAGATAAATATCGGCCATGACTTTTTTCGTGCTTGCGTTGGACCGTCTTCTGTTACACCTTTAATACTTCACCCCCTTAATGGCCTCATAAAAGAAGCACGTTTAATTGTTATTTTTTTGATCGGTGGACATAGTGGCACTAGTGCAGATTTTTCTCCGAGCATTGCGGCGTTTTCCTACAGACCGAAACTGATATACAAATGCAGTTATCACAGGCATAATCAAACGATGCCGAGATATGGTGAAGTGCAGGTGATAAGTGGAGTAGGACGATTGTGGTGGTTTCAAGCAATGCCATATCTTGACAGGATGTGAATAAAAATGTAATATGTCCAACGTACATATATGAACATTTGTGTTATTGTTACTTCTTCAGATCGGTTTTCGTTGCAGCAGTAATGCGACAAGCGATACATTCAAGCAGAATACCTGAACATTGAAATACGAGGAGCAGATTAATATAAATTCATAGTATCATTTAGGGCCGCGCCATAGCTCAAGCGGTTAGTCGCTGGTTTCCCACCGCGGCGGCCCGGGTTCGATCCCGGCTCTGGTCAAGTGGGATTTGTGGTGGACAAAGTGGCGCTGGGGCAGGTTTTCTCTGAGTACTTGGGTTTCCCCTGCCAATCTTCAATCCACCAATTGCTCCAAAATCACCCTCACCTATCATCTGGGGCTGATACAATAGGCCAGAAGTGGCCGCAGTACAAGGGACTTAGTCCCACCCCACTAGCAATAAAAAAATAGTATCATTTACATTTTAATTATAAGAGGCTGTGTTGTGTGTGCCTGTTTCCTTGTCATTTTGCCTTCCTGTTTGTTTGCGTTCACAAAGGGCGCGGAACATGGGGACAACATTGAAGTAATGTACGAATCACGGCTGATATTTTACGAGTAGTTGCTCTCCCGTAACTTCATGTTTTGAGCGATGTCTGTGGATACGGTTTTGGCATGAAGGTAAGTAAGGAAGGAAGGAAACAAGCAGTAGTGGGAGAGAACAAATAAAACTGATGGAAGATATGCAGGAGAAAGAAGAAAAGGATGTAAAGGAACGAGAGAGACAAACCAAAGGAAGAAATGAGGGAGGGATGAAGATACGAAGGAGATATTTTTTTTCTGAGAGACTGGCCTTGCGTAGGTGCTAATATATGATTTATAGCGGCCTCGTGGTAAAAGGCATGACATGTCTTCATTCGCGCGAACACTGAGATTAGGTTCGAATCCCACTCAAAGTATGGATGTTCGCGTTTACCGCCGTTTCTGAGGAACGTGTCTCCTCCATATTCAGCGTTGAAGTGTAAGCCCAGCAAGAAGTAAAGGCCGCGCCATAGCTCAAGCGGTTAGTCGCTGGCTTCCCACCGCGGCGGTCCGGGTTTGATCAAGTGGGATTTGTGGTGGACAAATTGGTGCTGGGGCAGGTTTTCTCCGAGTACTTCGGTTTCCCCTGCCAATCTTGATTCCTCCAATTGCTCCACAGTCACCCTCACCTATCTTCTGGGGCTGGTACAATAGGCCAGAAGTGGCCGCAGTACAAGGGACTTATTCCCACCCCACTAGCAATAAGAAAAAGAGCCCAGCAAGAAACAAGCATGGATTATGCTTCAAGTAAAGCGCGTAACTTACTAAAGCGTGGGATTGTATAGAATCAGAAGGGATGTTTTCGGAATTTCCTTGCTTTGCTCGCCTAATTCTTGTTAGCTCTTTATAAAACGCAGAAGCAGCTTTGTGTACCGCATGTTTTAACATTAAAAACTTTATATTTTGTCCACGTGTTTGCATTACATGTCTCTTACGATTTTCGCAATAGACAGCGAGTCTACACGGTAGTAACCGATTGTCTTTATACAGGAGACGCAGTATGTTTTCTGTTATGTAAGGACTAAATTTTATAATTTTATTTAGCCGAATTTCAGCCTTTAAATGTTTAATGGAAATAGATGTGCACGCACGCACACACAGCATATGCCTACATCCCAAACTGGTCTTTCTCTCTGGAAGCCAACCTAGAAGAAACAATGTTTCTATTAATTATATGGAAAGCATGTATTGCCGTTTAATATTTGTGAATGCGGTAATTAGTCTTCCGGGTCCATAAAGGCGGGAAATTTCTGGATTAGCGGAGCTACTATTAGCTACACGAAGGATTCTGCCCAATGGAACTACAGTAGTTAGTTTGTGGAATTATTTAATTCAGTTTGTATAGCGGCTAGGCTGAGGGCTGGACGATCAAGGAATTGATAGATTCGCGGTAGTAACAAGAAATGTTTTCTTTTCTGCTCATGGTCCAGACCGGATCTGGAGCTTACCCAGCGTTTTATTCCGTGGGCAACGCGGCCGAGGAGTGAAGCTGAACGTTCATATGATATCGAGGTTAAGAATGCGAGTAGCTGTACCGCCATTCACCCATAATTTTTCCTGAAGTGATGCTTAATTAAGCACAAGGACAGTTGTACCTTTTTTTTTCCCCCTGGCACTACAGCCCCAGTGGGCCTAGGCCTACGTCCATGAACTTCTCCGTTCACTTCGGTTTTTCTAGATCTTACACATACGGTAGGACTCCTTGGGCGGGTGATCAGCTCGTCGCAAGGCCTCTACCTGTACTCAAACACAGAAAAACGCACACAAACATCCATGCCCTGGGTGGGATTCGAACCTACGATCCCGGTTTCCAAGCGAGCGAAGACAGTGCACGCCTTAGACCGCTCGGCTACCGTGACCGGCCGGCTGTACCTTTACCAGTACATATTTGGATTAGGTTGGTTGGTTATAGGCATTTAGCAGTGTGGTATATATGCCGAAGAGATCATGTAATTCTAGCTTGATCATGAGTGGGGAGTTTTTGGCAGATTGGAGCAGCGGTGATCCGTGTATTTGCCTATAGAGATTCAAGACAGAATAAGTTTCTCGTTCCGGGAGTGGCTGTCCTTTTCATGGATTTCCTCATTCCTCAAAGCAATTGCCGGAATAGTATAGCAAATTAGACCAATGCCCCTTCCGTTAACATATTCCAAGTCATTGTTAACTAATCGCCCTGAAATTCTGCGCTGTGTAGTCATTGTCGTTAAGTAAACCGCGAATAAATAAAATCAGAATAGGTGCTTCACTGTCCCCGATTTCAGTTGGGTACTTAACTAAGAATAAATCATGATCTAATGCTATTTTGAGTACGAATTTGGAAAGTTTGAGAGGAGGAAGTGATTGTGACGCATTTCACCTTTTTTTTTTTGTTCTCATGAGGAAGGTGCCAATAAACTCCCCCAAATCAGAATAAACTAGTCAAGGTTTGGTAATTCTGATGCAACCCTGCCATTCGGAACGCTTTACGATAGTGTTTATGAGGGTGCACACTGATGTTTGTAACATAGATAGAATGTTTGAAACATAATCTGTAGCCTTGTTTCTAATCTCTTGTTCGTATAGTATGTCATGACGTCTTCGTAATCCGAAAATTTTGTATGGCCATTAGATTTGCAGTTTTAGAAGGCTGAAAAATATATCATGCAGAAGTTCTAGATCTTTTATTCTGTGATTTGTGTAATTGCTCGTATATTGTGATTTCATGGGAACATACATGATTTTTTCTCTTGGCTTTTCCTCGCTTGCTTGTCTTCAGAGATTTACAATCGTCAGAAATGTCAGAATCGTTTGTATGACATGTGGGGCGTTCAGAATCTTAGGATTTTTTTTAGTAGTGCCTCTGTGTGATAATTTGTAATAAGGCTCTACTTTTTAAGCCTCGTCTATGCTAAAGGGTATGCCGCTGCTAACAAGCTAATCCAGTAATTCAGTCCAAAACCACAACTATACATTGGAAGTACTGCTGTCTACAGTCAACAAGGAATATACCCTGAAATTACGCGAACATCCAACAACACCAGAAGCGTCATTCTTGAAAAGCTTGTGCTGTGCCATGAATATTTCTGACCCGACACCGTCCTTCTGTTTAAAAAAAAATTAATCAGACGATTTAATTTTTATGCGCAGAAGAAAAAGAAACACATTTAAACAACATTACTCGTAGTTCCCCGTATTTCACTATATCAACCTTAAATTATTAAACATTTATCTCTGTTTTAATTTTGTAGTTTTAACGGCTGTCTTTTGATGTTGGTCGCATAGTCTTTTCAGTGCATTGTAAGTTTAATGGTGGATACAACACTTGATAAAATCGTTGGAATGTGTGTACTGATCACCCAACTGATTGTGGTTCTTTCGAATCGGAACATGTGGATAATGGAGATACCTACAAGCTATACTGTATTACTACATTACTGCTATTATTAACGGTTTGTATGGCAGATGAACGTGGTCTGACAGTAAATTTCGCGAACTCATCGTGGTAAACGTTCTGCATACCTTATTGCTGAATATCACTGTGGTCGCCTTCAAAGTACTCCCCTTGCGAAACTATGCACCGATGCCAGCGCCTAATCCACCCTTCAAAACAAATTTGGAACTGGTTTTGTAGAATGGCCTTCAGAGCTGCCGTCGCATTGCTTCCGATGTCATCAATGTCATCAAAATGTTTTCCTCTCAGTATTTCCTTTATCTTCGGGAACAGAAAACGTCATTGGGTGGCTAGATCCAGTGAATAAGGAGGGTGTTCCAGCACAATTATTTCTTTACTAGCTACTAACTCCCTCACAGTGTTCTTCGGTGATCTCCTTTGGGACCATTTTTGCACACTCCTTCCTCATGTCAAGATCTTGAACTAAGATTCTCCTAACTTTTGCAGCCGACCACCGACCTACAGATGCCACGACTATCACTCGAGATGAGACCTTTATCCCGGGGATACCGTTAGGGGAACACTTCGGGGTTTATGAATTACGGGGTCTCCAGAACCAACACCGTATATTACCCTTTTAAATTAAAACTGTGTACAGTGATTGTCAATCTTTATATTAGTCCTCCTCCAAGCTTGCCTCTCAGTCATCACTCCCGTCGTCATCATTACTTTTTCACACCAGTTCGCTCCCAGCTCGCTGTCCATTCGCACTCCTCACTACCTCCTCCTGTAACTCACTTCTCTGTTGTCTGGCTGCACACAGTGTTTTCTTCAGTTCTGCTCGTTGCTGGCCGTCCTGGTCTCTCTTCGTCATCGTCACTCTCTTCCCTCAGAAAAACGTGTCATCCTTGTAAACTGCTTTTTTCTTCATAGTAGTATCCCCGTAAACTTGCTGTAACACCTCTGAATTTGCTTGCACTCTTACAAAGTTTAGCAAGAAGCTCCGACATTCTCGCGATGGCACACCAAAACACACTCGGACAATAATAGATACCACTGAGAGAGACTGCAGTAGATCAACAGTGACACATCTGTGAAACGCTGATATGCTAACTTCATCACTCTATGCTAAGGTTTCTGTCCACTGCTGCCACGGCAAGCATACGGTGGAGAGTTCGCGAACAGACCTGTCTGTATATCTTAAAAGCGCTGTTAAACCAGCACACACCAGATGCAACCTATACAAAATGGCTGTACCGACTTCCAGTCCTCTGATTGCCGTTGAATTTCGTGCCAGCACCGCTTTGTCTGTAATCGTCAAGGCAAGGATGAGATAAACTAGCAAACAAACATAAATATATTTAACGTTTCCTTTGGCATCCTTCTGCTCGAACGTCTGGGCTTCTCGCCTTAAGGATGCACAGAATTAATGACATTAAGCTCCTAGTGATTATAAGTTTTGTTTAGTATAATTTTCTTTCAGGTCTCGTGCTGGGGAAGTACTGGAATGCTTGTATTATGTCCTACAGCTTTTAAGTAATGCTTGCGGTGATGTGGATCAGTATTTCTTTTACTTCTTGAACTAGTTAGATTTTTAGGGTTATAAAGCCTGTTCGGTCAATTCTAATCCAAGAATTTGTCTTTCAATCTCTCTGTTGGACTCCTATTCCATTTGCCAGTGGGATTATAATACAACGTTATCTTTGGTAATGTACTTTTCTGCATTCTTTCTACTTGCTTGCTTCCCCCCCCCCTCCAAATTTCCTCATAGTCACGTATTTCTTGCAGTGTGTTTTGTACTATCAGTCTGTCCTTTATACACGTATATGTATTATTTGGGGGGTTCAGTTTTCTTTTTCAGTTCCTGCAGAGGTCATGCTGATACGTTTTCGAGAAATGAGTGTTTCTTCACGACGGGTTACCATTTATGACGGTGGATAAGAAGCTGTTGCTTATCTAGGTCTCCCATCTTACAGTAACCATTCTATCGTCTTGCATACAGTGCTACAGGCCATAAGGGTATAGAACGTTAGAAAAAAGTAGCAGAAGGATGAACGTTGAAGCTTAGTGGCAGGCTGCCTGTATACCTCAGTTTCTTCGTCTGAACTCTGTTAAATGAGACTCATTAATTGAGCATGTGCATGTAGGTCTCGATTAGTTTGGATAACGAATCCCATGAAGTGGTCACATGATTCGAATTCGCACTATTCCAAATTATTATATATATGGCAATTGGTTCCAACTCGACGGAAATAGGCAGTGAAGAATTTTAAACATAAGTTTCTATGTGTTTAACGAAATATTACTGTGAAAGGCAAACAAATTTAAATTTATTGTTAACAAAGTCACAGAATACTTATAGAGAGCAAAATAAAAACAAAACATTTCTAAATATCATCCTTAAAGGTAAGCTTACATTGACGAAAACATCTTTATTGCCTTTCGAAATATTTTAGCATCGTAGACTGAACTGTTTCCTCTTTCTTTAGATCTTCATACATTGCTGGTAGACGCAGAGTTCGTTATCCACGTCTCCGCGAATTTGCATGCGATCGAGGTTAGGGCCAGCATTCATAATTTTTTGTTTCACGAATTCTACAGCTCGAAAGATGTCTTCAGATTCCTTGAGAGCGAACTCCTTTACTTGCACATTATCTCGTTCTTTGGTATCATTGTCAACTTCTTCAATTGCTCTTGATCGAAAAGTAGATCATCAGTCAATTCTTCCGATTGTGAATTGAGCAGTTCCCGAACATCGTCATTTTCTAGTCTATCAAATCCATGTTTTCTTCCAATATTTGTTATTTCTTTTATAACAGTTTCTTCTTCGAAATCACTACTGTTTGCACAATTAGGCAAAATGCGCTTCCATACTCCACGCATTTTGTAGTTATTTGCTGCCAAGCATGGTGAATATTTTCCATTGCATATTTGATGTTACAATTTTGATTGTGAGCTGTTATAATTGGCTGTAATCGAGTGTAATTATAACAGAAGTGCCAGTAAAACCAGCCATCCAACAACATCTACAACCAGCAAGATAGATGTCATGTATGGAAGAGACCAGATACATACAAAATTGTATACATGTTGGAAGATGTAGGAGTGGATAGGAAGGTGATATTAAAGTGGATCTTGAAGAAATATTGTGTGAGGGTGTGATCTGGTAGGAAGCAGTGCTGGATTCTTGTGAGCATGGTAATAACCCTCCGGCTCCTTGCATGATGGATAATTTCTTGAGTAGCTTCTTAAGAAAGGCAGTGTTCCATGGAGTTAGCTGGTTAGTTCAGAAGTTAATACTCTTTTGGGTCTGTATAACTAACATACTACCAGAAATGAACTTTGATGGTTCGCAAGCAGTAAGGTTTAGCGAAACTAGAATTCTACTCGACTACTTCCGTAGTGTGTGCGGAGAACTAATCTTGCAGTCTTTTCAGAATGTTGTTGCGTTATTGCCTGAGACACTGGGTACCTGGCCACACTATGAGATAAGAGAGAAGGGTGGTTTGCAGCTCTTCGGCTGCTCTTGAGAATACGTTGGTGGGTTGCGGAAGATGTTTCAGCCATGCGTAAAGGTGTTCATAGTGATATCGAACAGTGGTAAACTATATGGCAGTGAAGTTTTATTTTCAACGATAACTAATACTGATGGACTTAGATATTAATTGGCATAAATCTCCAATTTATACTAACAGGATGCTGTAAATTTATTAACAAGAGTGGAGAGAGTGCGTATGAAAAATTCTTCGTTGGATTTTATCAGGCCTTGAATATTTTACTGTACATAACCAAGCAACATGTCGACGTATTCGAATATTGATAACATACGGATATATTTAGGCACGCGGTAGCGTAGTTGGATGAGGCATTGTGCTACAAGCCGGTAGGTTGCGCTTTCAAGTCCCGATGAGGTCATTGGATTTTTTCAATTGACCTATTCCTTCCAGCAGCACTGTGGCCCTGGGGTCGACTCAGCCTCTAACAGAAGTGAGTACCAGGAATTAATTAAATAATTTTCCTGGGGAGTAAAGCGCAGCCTGCGCGTAAGGCTGATAAACTTACCGCCATCTTTGAGCCGATTGTCTAGATAATGTGGAACCCTCAACGTTTCTCAACCCTATGGCCTTCACGGCCTGTTACAGGTATAGCTTTACTTTTTTTTTTTTTTTTTACTTTTACGGATATGTTTAATCGGGTAAACAGAATTTCACTTAGGTGTATATTGGAGTGTAATATTAAATTGTTTGACCTTATGTAGTCTGCGATACTGAAATTGTCGTAAAGTAACCCAATAAAAATTATCTTAAAATGAATGTTACAGAAGTCAGGTTTGAGGGTGTGGACTGACTTTGTCTGGCTCAGGGCCTTGATCGATAGTGGGCTCTTTCGAACACAGGAATTAAATTTCGGGTTCTATAAAGGGCAAGGAATTTCTTGGCTCTCTGAGTGACGATTGTTCTCTGAAGAAGGTGCCTGCGGCAAATAGTTAAAATTGCACCTACAATTGCAGGGCTTAACATTCACTCAGTATTGTTTTAATGCAATATTTACAAGCCTGCATACCTAGCGAATGTGAAATGCACTGATGAAATTTCAGAGTGGGAGAGGACAAGATGTGCCATTGGAAGCAAAAATAATTTCAATGGGCCGAATCCAGAATTTTGTCTTATTTGCAGATGAAGCCAGTAAGGAGCTCTGCTTGGTGAAACTGGTGGATTTGTAATGGCTGTGCTGGACTGGAGCGCAAACACGAATTCGTTATTGACAGGAAATGCGAGCCTGCTTATGGCCACAAATTCCTGCAAATTCTCTCCCTTTTGTTTAATAATCTTAAAGATCGTAAGACTTAGGGAGAACGTGTATTGTGCATAAAATATGTTTCGTTTTTAGTTCTTTTGTTCGAAAGATTATTTGCTCCTATAAACATTCAATAACGTGCGCTGGAGATGAGCACAGACGCGCATGAAGGTGATTTAACCCGATTTTAAGGAAAATTTGGTTGTATCGAAAAATTTTAATATAACTTCCACGTATCAAATTTCAAATCCGGTCATCTGTTCTATAGGTGTTACGGGTGGACGGACGGACAGATATAGCGATGCTAAGCGGTGCATATTTGGAACTTTGGCGAACGCGCTAGAAATTCTATTTTAAAGGAAAAGCAAGAAATTAAATCGTAGAAAATAGGGTTGCCTGTAAACTAGACGATGCTGCACTGCAATCCAGGAGGATTGTACGAATAACAATAATACTCTTTGTTTTTTTGTTATTGGTGTATTTAGTGGCACTCGTAGTAGCTGATATTGTCGAGTTATCAGGTGATGAGAGAGTAATGAGTTGAAAAGATTGTAGAAGGGGCCATGGATTCTGTATAAGTAAGGGGCCATGTGTTGATCTAACGTACTGTCCCAGAAGGACCCTGAAGCAGCTGAAGAAAGACCGACGCACGTACCAGTATTTTGTAAACGAGTTCTCTGGCATTGTGAATGGATTATTGGCCTTGAATTATATTTATTGCAGAAATCTCATTGGAGATAAGCACTTTGTAGAACTGGAGATTTAGTTTCTTCATATTTCATTAAGTATTCACCATATCGAAAAAGTGCTGACCTATAAAAAATAATTGTATATCTTACTGAGGTCTGTTTCTTGTATCTTGCACCAACTTTCTTGCAGCGAGTTTTTGAAGAAATTGCAATAAAAGTCTATTTGATCGGAATGTAAAGTCGGGAATATATCTGACCAGTACTAACAGAAATTAAATTCACGATATAGTCTTTAGTGTCTGTACGCCTTCATGGCGTAATGCTAATTAATTAAGCACAAGACAACTTTACGTTTTTACCCCTAGTGTAGACTCCAGGCACCTAATTTAATTAAATCTGCTAAGTATTTTTCTAAATTAAACCAGTATCATTATTGTTTTATTCATTCTGGTAGCACATAAAAAGATTATATGATACTGAGATGATCCAGTAGGTTTGTTGGTATTGTTACATGTCCCTAGTTTTAACCTCCTCCTATTTGTTAATAAAAGAAAGCAGCTTATGAGATGAACATGCTTTTTGTGCGTTTTTGCTTTTGAATTCTGAACCAGTTGACCGATTTTCACGACACTTAGTATGAACTTTATGCTAGTGGAGGTTATCCAAACCTTGCACTTCTTAATTTCACAATCATTAATAATAGAATGGAGGACGGACGAACTTGAGAGCGAGATTAGTGCTGCTTCGTTTAGGGCACTGATGCAGTAGAATTTCGAAAACTGTACGTGTTTTAAGATTTTTTTTTTGTGCACTATAAATAACGAGCAACAACATAGCAACCTTGCGATATGTGTATACATGTACTGGCTTTAGGTTTGATGGCGAAAACTGATGAGCTTTTTGAGCTGGTCATCGAAGTATAGTATAAATATAGTTCGAAAACATTCCTACACAGTACATACGAAATATTATAAGTGAACATTAACAAACAGCAGTGATAGGAAGCTTAGGACAAATTCAATTAATTATCCACGCTATGCGTATATTCTACAGAGAGACTTCGTTCTAGCTCAACCTCTTCACTGGCATCCAAGACTACTTAGAAGCATGCACATTGTTTCTGGCTTTCCTATTAATTGCGATATAATTTTGAAGTATACCTTACTTACATCTAGATGTTTGCACACTTTTACTGTCAAATGCCTCTTCCCCCCCCCCCCCCCCTTGGCACTACAACCCCAGTGGGCCTAGGTCTACCTCCATGAACTCCGTTTACTTCGGTTTTTCTCGATCTTACACATACGGTAGGATTCCTTGGGCGAGTGATCAGCTCTTCGCAAGGCCTCTACCTGTAGGCAAACAGAAAAACGCACACAAACATCCATGCCCTGAGAGGGATTCGAACCCACGATCCAGGCTTCCGAGCGAGCGAAGACAGTGCATGCCTTAGACCGCTCGGCTACCGTGACCGGCCAAATGCCTCTTTAGTTTTCTTAATTCACATCATCACTGGGACCCAAACCATCAATAAATTATTTTACATCATCAGAATGATTATAATAAAGTAAAGCAGCTGCAGTCCATGATCTCCATTGGTTAATGTGTGTTCTGCAGACAGTGAGACGCCTGGTAGTTTGTCTTTGTATATGTCAGTCCTAAGAAGGGCCTTCACAGACATCCGTTATGCTTGATATCAAATTATTCAATAGTGTTAATTCTCCGTGCGTTATCTTGGCCGGTATGTTGAGCCCATGCGCTGAACATATAATATGGATGAGGTATCCATAAAAGAGCTTCACATGATTAGCCGCTTTCAGGACATAAGGCATCAGTGTCTGATAGAAGTACACGAATCATATCTTCCTTCCTCCGTGGGCACAACAGACGCAGAGAATCTGAAAGAAACCGAGGAGTTTTAGAATTTTTCTTTATTACTGCCCTTGCAGGGAGTTGGGTATGATGTTCCTGGTTCCTCAGCT
Source organism: Cryptotermes secundus (assembly GCF_002891405.2). Taxonomy (NCBI): domain Eukaryota; kingdom Metazoa; phylum Arthropoda; class Insecta; order Blattodea; family Kalotermitidae; genus Cryptotermes; species Cryptotermes secundus. The sequence continues at coordinate 473,972 of NW_019730109.1, forward strand.
TAAGATCTCGAATCTCTCCAAGGGCCGGACAGTGAGAAACCAACTGCTGAGTCATGGAGCCGAGTGCTTGAGAAGTCATTAATCACTCAGCTATTCAAGAATTTTCCAACATTTTATGGAACCCAATAGTTCATTACCGTGTTTACAAGAGTCCCCCCCCCCACTGGTCCCAGGCTTGAGCCAGATGAATCCAGTCTATACCATTCCGTTTCTGTAATATCAATTTCAATATTATCCTTCCACTTATGTCTACGTCTTCAAAGTTGTCTCTTTCATTCTAGTTTTCTCATACACCAGTTTTTCAGAAACGCCCAGAATTACTATTGATCAGTTTATACTGCGGTATGTTTGCAGCAACCGTTATTTCGGAAGATCATAGTAAGAAGGCTTGACCTTGTGCGTCAGTAGTGCCTGTCTTGAGCCCTACATTCCTTTCTTGCAGCTGCATGGACACTTACATATGAACGTTGTTCCAGATCATAAATTTTGTCGCACGAGAATTTTTCCCCTCGTGGCTCACAAAATTCAGTCTAGTGCTATGGTGAAGAATGGTGGAGCTGTACCTATAGTCCGCCATACGTCTTTATAGAATTGTGCTTAATTAATTAATTAAGCACAGGCACAACTTAACATATTACGGTTGGCAAAATACAACTCCGTCTCTGGTGTATCTGTCATTTCCAGTCTATTACATATTAAGAACGCGGTAGCGTAGTTGGTTGAGGCACTATGCTGCAAACCGGAAGGTCGCGGGATTGAATCCCGACGAGGTGAATATTTTAAATTTACCCAATCCTTCAAGCCGCACTGTGGCCCTGGGGTCGACTCAGCCTCTGACAGAAATGAGTACCAGGAATATTCCTTGGGGTAAAGGGCGGTCGGCGCGTAAGGCTGACAGCCTCACCGCCATCTGTGAGCCGACTGTGTAGACAATGTGGAAGCCTCAGTATCTCAAACCCTATGGGCCAGCACGGCCTGTTACAAGGATAACTTTACTTAAATAAGTAAAGATTTTATACGGCTGTGAATGTTGTTAGTTGTTACAGTTATACTGAACATAATACAACCGAATACATATGAAAAGAAAACATAAATATTCTGAAAGTATGCAGCGAAGAAAATATATGCTCAAACCCGTTAAATACGCAAAAGTACGCGTTATTAGAATAAGTGATATGCTTTTATAAAACTTAAAATACGTATACTGATGCTGAAATGATTTGCCAGCAAAGAAGGAAATTAGATATGCTTTTGCATAAAAATCCGATGTTTAGTGAATATCTTTGATGGGTAAAACCGCTTTGGACTGGTTGACATAGCCCAGAAGGGCTGGAAGGGAATACAGGAGCAAGCAGAGAAGGGGAATCGTCGATCACCGTCATCCTTCCCATCCAACCTTTGCTAGCAGCATCAGCTCTTGGCTGGTTGACATTCGTTGGAAGGCGTAGATAGGATATAGTAGAAGGGGGGGGGGAAAGCGTCGATCGCCGTTATCCGTATACTGTAAGGGACTTCATTCCGCGGCTTCAGTATAGTCACGTACCTTATTACCAACTTTGACGATTTAGCGGTCACTTGTAATTAACTAGAGATACTTGCTGAATTGTTCGCCAGCACAACACAGATTTAAAGAAAGTGTTTGTATACTTTTGTACCTCTGTAAAATAACTCTGAGACTTTCTTCTGTTACAGAATGTGTTGTACAATGCGACGACGGCCCTGTGTTCGTTGTATGCCTTCTTTCTGGTAAGTAACAAGTCATGAAGATAATGCTGTTGTTACGTAACATAAACTTGAATCAGTCCAAGTGGGAAATGTGTTACATAATGGGACATATCTGGATCGTATTTTTTTTATAAATGTCGGATGGATGGAATCTTACGTTATTTTATATATGGAATTTATCATGATTCCCGATGAGGTCATTGGATTTTTCAATTTACCTAATTTTTCCATCCGCACTATGGCCCTGGGGTCGAGTCAGCCTCAAAAAGAAATTAGTGCCAGGAATCTTCCTGATGGAAAATGGCGGCCGGCGAGTAAGACTGACATTATCACCGTATAACGTTGTTAATATCTCTCTCACATTCGTCTAAAGCATTTTTTGGGTACCTCAAAACGCAACTCTGCAATGCATTTCGAGTCGAGATTCCCAAACACTTGGGATGATATTGTACGTCAGGCCCTTAATGCAGTCAGCGGACCGACATCCATTCTTCACATTGTTTTAGAGTTCGTGTTCGCCTTACCTGTTTTTACTTGTACCTGTGATGTTTCATGTAGTTAACGTTAGTCATGGTTAAACACGACTGTTACTTCCTTTTTTATCAAGCACAAACAGTTTTTTACATGAAGTTAATACAGTGAATGCATAATGGGGATGAATCTTACAGTCGACGTCTTTCATGTCCCAACTAATCAGATTTTGACGAAATTTTATATTGAGGTTTCGCCCCCAATATTGACACCTAGTTTGAGTTTGGTTCATATGGTGATTCTCTAAAGGTTTATGACAGTAGCTCCTTTTATAAAATTATTATGTTGCACAGTGTCTTACTTTTAAGTCACGCTGGATAACTCAGTCGGTATAGCGAGTTGCCTAGGAGCTGGATGCCTGAAGAATCGGGTTTCAGTTCCTGGGAGGGGCAAGAGATTTTTCTCTCCATAATATTCAGACCGGCTTTGGGATCCGCCCAACCTCCCGTACAATGGGTATTGAGAGCCGCTTTCCTGGGAACAAAGCGGCATATCGTGAAGCGTATTACTTACCTGCAGCAAGTGCTTTGGTTAAGAATGGCGGAGCTGTACCTTCACTCTCCCGTACGACTTCATGGCATTGTGCTTAATTGATTAAGTCCATGGATAACTTTACCTTTTACTTTACCAAACGGGAATTTGTAGAAATTATTCACGCAAGAAAAATGTTCGTCTGCATAATTAAATGCATATTTCATTAAGACCTGATTACACGGCGTCACCTTCCAGAAGATAATGCTTTTCATAGTCACCACTATGATAACTTAGAATTTAAAAAAATGTTAATGTTTTGAAGTGAAAACGATTTTATTAGAGGGTCATATCTTCTGTAATGTTCACGCTGCATACATTTTGGTCATCACAGACTTTTAGGACCGTATCATCATGCAGCATTGTATTTACTTACCCCTCCCAACCCCTGGCATGCAGTACGTAACGGTATGTCTTGCTGACATATTCCATTAAGTGCTGCTCTACGACGGTCGGACCAACCTGATACTGGCAAGGTGAGGTTTACGGAGACTTAATTTAGTTCTAGTTTGTAGTGATGTTGCGATTTAGTTGTTACGGTAAGATTGTATGTCAAATGGTAAACTTGTGACTTTCTGGAATTCCAGTGCATGATTGTTTATAGAGTCGTGATTTTGAAACTGACCACTCCTTTGCATTCTGATGGCAACAGTTAGCTTTGCGAGCTGTAGATAGCAGTTTTTATACATGGTTGGGTGCTGGGAAAGATAGACTTGGCTTTTGACCTAATTTACAAAACCTATATTTTTAATTTTATTGTCCGTGGGTTCACTACAGAAGGTATAGGTCCCATACTGGTAGTCGTAGAATCGTTGGTCCCCTGAGCCACGCGTAATTTTGAATTTGGAAGATGGTATACCTGTTGCGGGAGTTAATTTCTCGTGGGACAATGGATTACGCCCAATCTGTGGCACATTACAGAAGAGGATATAGGATATATTTGATGTTTCATATTGTGTTCTGGGTTGTGGCATTGTGATCTGGTATGTAATCACCAACATTTCGGAGCAGCCTATTTCCTCTAACTTTAGGGTAGATGCAGGCAGTATGTTCCTTCATAACACTGGTACTAGCCTAGCAGGCAGAAGGCAATAATAAGCAAGGAATGTAATTTCATTCTAAATACTGTCCATGATTCTAGACCTGGTCCCTCTTAACAGAATGCGCAGTGAATTTGACCAAGTCCATGAACTGAGATAAGCATTGGATGTTGCGTATGAATTATATCAGGGCCTTAGTTACAGTGCATCACCCTTCTTCCCTCCTAACCGTTTCCAATTTTAAGTAATTGCCACCAGCTTTCACGCTGGTATCTTGCTCGGCTTATTTGACCCTGAAGATGATGGAGGCGATATGTTCCTACGGAACTTTGGATGACTTTCAACGGACTACACGGCGTTATATCCCGGAAGACATTAGTTGCTTATAGTTATTATTATAATACCTTAAAGGATTTGGTACGATGCGCCGTCTTTTTCAACCCGTTGCACGTTTCCACTCGTAATGTAGTACATCAAATTTATGAATTCGAATTCAGTCTGAAGAAAGTCGTCTTCTGGGTTTACGCGCCGTGTATTCTTCGTTTTGGCCGACGTTTCGGAGGAACGTATCGCCTCCATCTTCATAGCAGGTGAATGGCTTGGAATGCAGAGAGCAGTAGCTGAGTGAGTGTAACTCAGGTACTGCTCTCTGCATTCCAAGCCATTCACCTGCTATGAAGATGGAGGCGATACGTTCCTCCGAAACGTCGGCCAAAACGAAGAATACACGGCGCGTAAACTCAGAAGACGACTTTCTTCATAGTCATCGCCGTGAAAACCTCAAAACTTACATCGAATTCAGTCTGTTTTCTGTTTCGTCCGTTATGATTAATTGAATAGGAGTTAACTATTAACATATTTTACAGATCGTTGCGAGTGTAGGCTACATTACTAACAGGTGACAAGGTGGAGGGCGCCGGGAATCTGAGGCGCCTCCAGTACTAATTACGACCTTGCCAGCGTTGCCACTTTGCAGAGTATCCAACTTCAGAAACTTACTTGTAACTTGAAATTTAAACTGAATCGCTTGACTTTGGGTTCGTGATGCGTCTTGAGATGTGTGTCAACGCAGCGTGGCGCCTAATAATGCGAACGATCCCCCCTTCGTACTGTTTGCGACTTTTCAAAAAGTGATGGCGTTTGTATCAGCTGTTCTGCATTTTAAAACAATTGTTGCTATTAAATTTTTATAACAGGTTCTGTTTAATTAACACTTCCCTTTTGCTGTGAAGAACCCGCATAGGCTTTAAAAGAGAATTTGAATTTCCGTTACGACTCTCATATCAGTACATCTTCTGATTAGGAATCAACATTCTCGCTGGTATTTAAACAGGGTTCCTAGACCGGGGACGGGGCGTGTGAGAGGGACATGTTCTAGTGATTCTGTATCCAACTTTGACTGCTTTCCCCAACATTTTATTTGGTAGTGAGCCTGCGAACAGATCACCTGCATACATCGAAGTTTTACCTTCTTTTATGCATATATATTGTTTCTAACCGGTACTATCTTGAGTTTTATTTTGGAAAGTGACTTTTTCCTACGTTGTACATTACATTTACTTTCCATTTTTGGACCATCATAACATTTGAATAAACTTTTTTTTTCGTCGATATGCGTGAACTGCAACCTTATTAAGTGACTGGGAGAAGAAGTGATAGTGTACCCGAGGAGATAGCTCATCTTTAACTTGGAAAATCAGTAAGTTTCATTAAACCAATAACTGATAACATGCTTATAAGTTGTGTGTTTTCAGCACGGAACTCTCGAGTCTTTGTTTAACAGAGAGTCTGATTTCAGGCATTCCTTGAGCAGATTTCGCCCTATCCTCTTTTTGGCAAGGACTAATGCTAAAAAAGGTACAACTGAGAAAATAAGAATGGGATTTTAATTGCATCCAAATCTCTGCCGAACATCCCTCGAACAGTTCAACACATGGGCAAGAGCACGGAGTACATTCCGTATCTTTGGATGTTCTGTTACGCCCGTGTTACCAAGCAGGAAACTGAAAACTTACATTTTTATACGCGTGTTCGATACATGAAGAAATTAATTGATTTATGGTTTTTGCAAGCAATAGATATTTTATAAGATTTGAGATTTTCACGGCGGTGACTATGAAGAAAGCAGTTTTCTGGGATGTAGCGCCGTGTAGATAGTGTTAACAGACGTTTCGGAGGAACGTATCGCCTCCATCTTCGGGGTAGAAGGAAAAAGAAAATCCGCAAGCGAAGAACCACCTGCTCACGCTGATTCTTCGTTTGCAGATTTTCTTATTTTTTCTTCTGCCCTGAAGATAGAGGCGATACGTTCCTCTGAAACGTCGGTTAACACAATATCTACGCGGCACCACATCCCAGAAGACTGCTTTATTAATAGATATTTTATATATGGTTTATTAGAATGATATGAACAGCTCAGTTTTGAAACAGTCCATCTTGTTTTAGTTCGTTGTGAAACACGAATGTTTCATAAATGTGTGAAACGTCAGTTCTTACATCATGAAGTACACTGCGCTTCAATGACACACTAGTCGGTAATGCTGTTTAGGACAATGGACGCTCTTTATTCTCATAATTATACGAAAAATAAAAGAATCCTTGGGAAAATGCATGTTTTAATGTTAAAGCATGTAGTACTTATAACTACTCATTTACTTTGAAGGGTTACTAGAAGAATCATATCCGCGTCGTTTCTAAACCTGGTAAAACATGAACGTGTCTGTATAAAAGGTCCATAACTCATAATTAAAAACCCCGCTGAAAATTCAGCGCAAAACATATGACAGTTTACATCCCTAACATCAGTTTCTAAAGGTATCTCTTCAATTAATCCACCCCTGCACGTCATATCCCTTGGAGGACAAATCACAATTACACCGAATATGCACTCTGTGAACTTGACAAGTTCTGGAAAGACATCTTCATAGAATAAGAACAGTGATGAGGATAATGATGTTAATAATAGTATAGAGAATTTTGCATCTAATATGGAACTTTGTTTTTGAAGAAGTGAACACATGAAATGTTTATACTTAGCTGTCTCGTGTTCATAGCAGTTCTGCTGCACATTGTATCGGAACGTGATCGAGATCTACCAGCAATGGGCCCATACTTTTCCAAACTTCTCATATTCCTCTGACCTGAAATTTGTCGGCCCTTGCTTTGCCTTCATAAGCCCCTTAAAGTATGAAATTGTCTTAGAAACGTGTAAGAATTCACTTGCTACCCTACAGAAAGCACACTGCTTCTTGATTACAAGTATCACCCAGTTTATATTGTTTAGGAAAGTAATAACGGTTTATTGTGAGACTCATAATACCCATGAAGTACAGCGTGTGAGCAAAATTAAGACATTTTAAAATATTATAACAGGTTGTTCTTATACAGGGTGATTCATATAGAACCGGCCCGACGAAATAAGCTGTAATATAAAATATACCGTATAGATATTAAAGTAATTTACACATATCTTATCTTGGATTGTGTGCCGTCATCAGAGCAGGTATTGAAAGTGTCCGCCGTTTTCGAGTAGGCACTAGAAACAGTCGCTGTTCAACAGTGAACTCCATGACTGTCGCCTGTGCACTGCAGACACGTTCCGGGATTGTCCTTGACCTTGCAGCATAAGGGCTGCCACTTGCAGGATCATGAGCACACCATTCGACTCAGCACGGCCCACGGATTATTATGTCGTAACTGTGAGCGGTTGTATGCATCACCTTCGGAATTATTAGCAAATTCATCGGGCCGGTTCTATACGATGCACCCTGTAGTATCAGACCATTGCTTTCCAGGCAGAAGTCACTCAGCTTATGCCTAAAGGGTTAGGGGGTTATAGATCTGCTTTCTGAATTCTTTAGGAGGCAGTAGTCGTATTAATACGAGCGAGAAGTGAGGGTTGCGTACACATTTTGGGTTGAAGTGTCAACGGAATAGTTCACATGAGTATGGATAGGAGGGTACTATTGCGCTTTCCTGCAGAACCTATGGTAGAAAATTGGTGCTGCATATGATTTGAGGTTCTCACGGCTTTGAATATTAAGACTGCGATCTTCTTGGACATGGCATTATGGAGTCTGAAAATGGCTACCAGTGTTTCGGAGGAACTACTTCCGTATTCATGGTTGATTGAAACCATTCAGTTCCGAAGATATATGTCCCCCAGAAACGTTGGCATCCATCTACTAGACTACTCGGCATCACATCCCAGAATATCGCAGTTTTCGGAAATTGTACTACGTTCAGCTGGCTCAAGTAGCGGCCAGTGCCTAGGGATTTGTGAGAACCGTGATGACTGTTCATGTTCCTTGAAAGCAAGGGATTTCATGGCCAGCTGAATAACTTTCACGTGCCCAAGTATGACAGTATTTTTTTTTTATTGCTAGTGGGGTGGGACTAAGTCCCTTGTACTGCGGCCACTTCTGGCCTATTGTACCAGCCCCAGATCATAGGTAAGGGTGATTGTGGAGCAATTGGTGGAATGAAGATTGGCAGGGGAAACCGAAGTACTCGGAGGAAATCTGCCCCAGCGCCACTTTGTCCGGCACAATTCCCACTTGACGAGACCCATATCGAACCCTGGCCGCCGGGGTGGGAAACCAGCGACTAAGCGCGGCCAGATTTTGACCTTACTCCCATCTGCTACACTCCATGCTGTCACCATGGAATGCATCCAGGGCTCTCTTTTGGAGGTAGAAAGTTCAATTTTGCTGGTAGAGCCTGCTTCGCAGGAGGGCATTTCTCGCGACTTAATAAGGAGCACCTCTACTCTTCTGGATTTGTCTCCATCACTGGACAGTTATTGAGACTAGCTCTTTCTAACGGGCCCAACTGAGTAGGTTCATCCTTCCCCACCCACCTGAAGACGGAGACAGATCCAATCTCCGAAACGTCGTGGTCTTTTGTCTTTTACATACCAGACGATGGATGAAGTCCAAAACAAGCCAAAAGAAGTACAGTATACGCCATCGTCAGAATCCTTTCAAGAGTATCTTTTCCAGGTGTGTCTGTTAAATGAGTACCCTTGGATTTTAATTTTAATTTTGCGGTATATGACGACGTTGAAACTCAGTTCTTGCGTGGAAGAGGCAAAAAAGAAAGCATATGGTAATGTAGATATAATTTTCCCTATCCAACTATTGGACTTTGTTGTATTTGGGTTCTTGAATTCGACTTATTTGTGAGAGTGGAATTGTTTCAGAAAGCATTTCACCCCGATATGACGTAAACTGTATTCGTAGATTTTTGTCCTTAGGTTTTTTAATGACGCTCTCAATATCGAGACTGTATAGCGTCGGATGGTGCGCTGTCTGGTGAATTGGAAAGGATTTGAAAGGGAATGGTCGTAGTCTAATCGAGCAGTTATTCCAGCAATTCCTTGAATAGACTGAGGATAACTTTTGTCCTCCCCGAGTTTAGAACCCAGCACCCGCCAAAGACTAGTATAGAGCGTAAAATCTAGACCATGCCGTTCAGTATAAACTGTACACGGTTTGATCGCCGCTTATTGCTGGCTGATAATGGGGTTTCTTTGAGAAACTGATAGTTCCTCACCTAGTCATGAAATTCATATCCTTTTATTGTTGAACTGCAAGTTTCATTACTGTGGTCACAAGAACCTGGAAATGAAGTCCGAAGCGCTGTGTAACATTTCGTAACATGCTCCTCCTTCTGTGGTGAAGGGTTATTGACCCCCCGCTCGACTCTCAAGCCCGACTTCCACCCCTAGTCGCAGAAACATAATTGTAGTCTGTCTCACTCTAATTTTATGTACGACATAAGGGTACAGGAGGAGGACATTCCTACAGAGAATGATCGAACCATGATAACTGTTGGCCTAATGGGATAGTCCGTCTGGGGTTGTAGGTAGAATATATTTTTAGTTACTGTCGTCGAGTTGCTGCAGTAAGTTTCAGAGGTGAGTAAATTTTAGTTACTTGATGACTCTACATGTCATCGGATAAAGAAATGATTAGTAAATAATGGATTGTAAAGTACGTGGAAGAAGATATCCGCGACCTGGTTTCAAGTACGACACAGAAGTTGCTTGTAGGGATTGAGCAGAACATTGAAGAACCTTTGGTCAGGATATCTGGTGTTTGTGTCGAAATTAGACTCATATGATCCCGAATACGAAGCAGTAGTAGTGTTCTACGGCTACTTTCTATAGAAGAACCAGAACATTAACCAGTATCTCCACTTCAGAATAAGTCGCGCTGTCGCTTTGAAGGCAGTTGATATTGTAAATTACTAACAAATTGTGACCTTGAAATTATATTTTTGGAAATGTCACTTAACTTGAAGAGATGGAGACTAACTGCTTAAAGTCCAGTGGTCTCCTACCCCGTACTTTGACGTTAAAAACTCTGCATTTTGTGAACTCAGTTTATTTACAATAAACAGACATCGATTTTTTTCTTAAACAGCATTAACCGATTGATCATTTTAATGGCGATGAAGTAGCAGGAATTGAGTTCTTAAAAATTCATATTATTTAAATGAAATTAATGGTCCAGGGAATTAACTGATTGTGTACCTGTATAATCAGACCGTGCAGTTTGTGGCATGTACGCTTCCATTATGTTAAATATTAAATTTTTGTTAGAGGCAAATCGATATGTACTGATTAACTTCAATGTTACCTTTAAGAAAAGCGGTCAAACAGTTTCTTAAAAATTCGAAGGCACAGGTATTTGTTATTCTGACATATTTTATTGTAATTACTTGAATCAAGATGGGGACAGATTTTACCCTTGAGGTGACATAAAGAGGCGAGTTTTGTTCATGCGCGGCACTTGCCTGCTGTATATGCAACAAATTATGTGTTCGCTTATTTATTGACGCTGTCAGCACAGACTATATAGCCTTCAACGATAAGATGATTGGGAAGTAGCGAATTGAAAAGTGTTTAAAGAAGCGGATGTGACCTAATTTGAGGCATTATCATGACATTTAGCTTGAAGGACTGAAGAAAATCAGTCAGGATTGACGGTCCAGGAGCCAGATTTAAACGCGGGATCTTTCGAGCAAGAAGCAGAAGTGCAACCCACTCGCATGCGACGTTAAATAGTACACAGTGCAAGTTGAGAGGACATGAGTGGCAGGATTAGTGTATTGACGGTTACTAGGCAGTGTTTCAAGTCAGTGATTTGAAGGAAATCGTATATGGTTTCGTACTTACACGAGTGTAGCCAGTTTTTTAGTGCTAAAGCGATCTGTGACCACAGACTTGTATTTATCATTTGCTTAATGCATGAAGTAAGCACTATGCTGCGCCATGGAGGTAAGCAATGTAACATTTGTCGGCGGGAATATATAGTTATTAGACTGTCATAGGAAGTAAGCAATTGTTTGCGCTCACTGCCTTTCTCGTTAAGAGTATGAAACAGTAACGGGGCGGTCAAATTAAATCTCAGTTTTGCTTTCGGTTTGATGGCAGTAACTATTGAACCATTTTATCTAGGCATGTGAAATTTGATTCGGAGATGGACACAAATAGAGACGCCTTCTGTTCTCAATACAGCATATGTTTTTTGGGCACAAAATATTTGTAGCTTGTTATAACTTGTAACTGTAGTAAATCTGACACAGTTGTATCTTCTAGCATATGTCACCGTGTATTCCGGTAATAGTGAACAGATATTTCGGAAAAATATATCGTCTCCATCTTCAGGGTTAAAGTGTGAGCCAAACATGAAACCTGTATGAAGCAGGCAGCTCTGCTTGTTGCCTGTTGCTTCAGTACTTGCTTGGTTTACTTTCCGATCCTGAAGATGGAGGTAGTATGTTCTTTTAAGACGTTGAAATTCTGCCAGACTACACGGCGTCTCATCACAGAAGGTGATATTGTTTAGATAGCGATAAAGTCCATAAAAAGCTTAACTGATCAGTCTTTGTAATGAAGACAGTGTCCTGTTTGAAATTGAATTGAATTTTTAAATACTGTAACGTGTAGTACCGTTATGCAACGATCACGAGAAGGAACATTCGTTGCTTGGTAACAGCCGGTAAACATATCAACACTATCCGAACTATTGCTAGGCAGCCGCCCATAACAACAATAGAACGACTGTTGGAGGCGGTGTTTGTGTTGGGTCCGCCTTAAGACTATATAGCGAGGATCCCAGGCCGGCTGAGTGCACCCTCATGTGGAGGCGGGATCGAATACCTCCACAGTGACCCTGCGAGTCCTAGGAGGCGATGAAAAGGGAAGTCTCAAATCTGATGCAGTAAAATTGGGACTCGGACCCGAGAAAGACTGCGCTGGCAAGGGCCAGCAGCATATTCAAAAGACATCTGACCTCTCGTCAAGAGAGGGCGCCTCACGAATACAAGACCGTAACTGACACCAAGACTTACTGACAGTCGCAGTGTGACTTTGACTATGTCTGAGTGCAGTGTAGTTGAATGAAGTGAAGTGAAGTGAGGTAAATTTGTTGGTTGGCAAATGAGAAAGTTCAGTTGAGGGTTGGCAATTGAGTCGAGCTGTGTAAGAGAGGCTGAGAAGAGATTGCGCTCTACAGGTCAGTTGATATGAGTTTCCACGGGCGGCTGTGACAAGAGGACCTGAGCGCGGGAAGCCGACGAATCTCCTCTGTGTTAAATCTGTTGCCAGGAAACGGCTGGTGGAGACTGTAACAGACTGAGGGCGCTAGTGTGTGTGTGTGTGTCAGTGGTCTGTAAGATGTAGTTACGAGGGGTGTATGCAAGTGGTCAATGAACCCAGTACCCAATCCACACCCGGTCTGTTGGCCGGGATAGTTCAGTTGGTATAGCGACTGACTACGGGCTGGACGACTGAGGGGTCGGAGTTCGAGTCCCGGTAGAGTCAAGAATTTTCTCCTCTCCAAATCGTCCAGACCGGCTGGGGTCAACCCAACCTCCTATCCAGTGGGTACCGGGGGCTCTTTCCCCAGGGGTAAAGCGGCTGGGTCGTGAAGGTGACCACTCACCTCCAGCTAGTGCCGAGGTCAAGAAAACGTGGATCTATACATCCATTTCCCATATGCCTTCATGACCTAGTCCTTAATTAGTTAAACACAGGGATAACTTTGCTCCTTTTTTTACCCTGACCATCATCATCATCGTCATCGTCCTTTAGCTCTCACTGGAGCATAGGGCATTAAGAACATGTCGCCATCTCACACGGTTTTGCTGAGTTGTTAAATTTCTCCTCGTGTCTTCCCAGCAGCCAAGGTTTCCTCTCGTCTGCCATCTCTTTGGCCTTCCTCCTTTCCTTTGTCTTTGTGTGTTCCACCTCATAGCCTCCACGATTCCATTTTTCTTTCGAAGAGTATGGCCGATCAAGTTCCATTTACGTCTAGTTATATGTTCAGTTATTTTTATTTCATTTGACTGTTTCCATAGTTCATTTGTTATAACTGGCCTACCCTGTCTATAGTCACCCTTAAATAGTGACAGTATTATATAGTTGAACTCCGTAAGGCCGCATCTGTAGGTGGCTAAATACAGAACTTCACATTGCTGTCCATGTAAAATTTGAGTTTTTTTTAGTTGTGGCTGTGCTATTCTGTGTGTGCATATGATAACGAAAGACCATATTAACCAGGATAATTGATTTATGTTGGTGGTAACAAAGCCTTTCAAGTATACACTAAAACTTACGTAACTTTAATAAAATGTGACTGTTTGTTTTTCAGGTTTTTGCTGTGTCTTTCACTCTGGACAGCTTCTTTCTCGAAGGTAAGATCAGACGTCTTTATCTTGCAAGTTCTTCACATCTGTTCACAAAACAAAACAAAAAACTCTTGTTCTAGTCCGCAAGCGAACTATAACGGCCGAGCGACCGCCTCTTGTCGGCGAAGTTAGTGACAACTTTAGCGGATAGAGCGTGTCGCATGAACAGCGCAACGAATCCCCAGGGCTGTTAATTTCGGTTTTCTAGACCAGAGCCACTATTTCCTTGAAATGGCTCCTCAATTATCCTCACGAGGCTGAGTGGACCCCGTTCCAGACCCACTACTTCTCAGAAAATCTGGTAGCGCCAGGAATCAAACCCGGACCTCGGGATCTGTAACCAGAATCTCTGACCACTAGACCAAAGAGGTTCACAGGCTTTTAATAATGCGAGGTGTATTGAATATTAAGTAGCCACGTGATGTGAACGAGATATATCGTTCTCAAACCAATGTCTTCTTGTGTGTAACGTGTGTTACACAAATGTGTAACCTAAGTGAAATTTCACACATTACATTAACGACTTCTAAATCTGTACAACGTAAATTGTCTGATATAATACCATGGTGATTGACGCTATTTGAACTATTGCTGAAAATAACATAACATTGAAAGAGTCCGTTTTATGTTCCTTGTGTATTTGTGGAGTCACTTTTGCCTTAATGTGTTGCTAATTGGTATGATTTATTGTTACGTCGTTAGAAGCCGTGTATTTGCCACGTCGTTTTTACTTAACGAGATTCACACATTCACAGTCTCTGTTATTTGTCCCCCTCAAATTATCCTTTAAAACATTGATCATAATAAGAATATTTGAACGTAAGATGATGATTGTGTGACGACAGTAAATTAATTCTAAAACTTTTATGTTACCCATCGTTTATTGCCTAAGAAATATTTGCTATAATTAACGTTTTTGGACTTTCGGACAATTATATGTCATATTGGGAAGTTATTTGCATAGTATCGAATCCGAGAGGCGTTATAATGAATGGAGTAGTAGTCAAATGATCTACAGGGGTTGAACAAAATTATGGAAACACTACAGATACTGTACACATTTATTTATTAATATGGGTTGAATCATTTTTTGCCTTCAATGATGCCACAGTCTAGGACTGATTCTGAACACACTTTCGGGTTCTGTGTGACTGCCTTTCGCGCTTTAGTCAACAAAATAGAAAATTTAAGACACAAGTTTCAGTTTGGCTAATGTTACTGTATATCCAAATATAGGATTCTCCAGAAAGACATCTTTGGAAAAACAGATTTATATGCAGGTTTCTGTATAATGCCCATATGCATAAAGAACCCCAAATACACATACAGGGGTTGGCCAAAATAATGGAAACACTACAGGTACTTTTGCCTTCAGTATAGTTGCAGTCCGTCTTTGGAAGGACTCGTACATATTTTTGAACAGTCTGTAGCGGAATTTCATACCAAACGTTTTGAAGAACATCTTCAAGTTGCTTCAGAGATGTTGAAGGTGGGAGTCTGTTCCTCACTCGGTCTCCGAAACTGACCCGAGTGGATCAGTGATGTTCAAATATGGTGACTGTTTGAAGTTCACCATCATGCTCTTCAGCCATGACTGAACAGTTCCAGCTGTGTGAATGGCGGCATTGTTGTCTTGGGAAATGAATCCTTCGAAAATAACTTCTGGATCATGGGATGCACCTAATTACCCAACGTGTTCACGTACTCCCTCGCAGTAGTTCGGCCATGAAGGGTAATAATGGGATCACCATAATACTGTACCACGATATTGCACCGCAGTTCATGACAATTTCCCACGTATTTCACCGTT
This sequence comes from Cryptotermes secundus, assembly GCF_002891405.2. NCBI lineage: Eukaryota > Metazoa > Arthropoda > Insecta > Blattodea > Kalotermitidae > Cryptotermes > Cryptotermes secundus. The sequence goes on from NW_019730109.1 coordinate 489,305, forward strand.
GTAACCAGGCATTCCGGGTTGTAGGCTTTCTTGGGTGTTCTCCAAACGTAAAGTCTTCATGATGTAGGGGACAGCGTGAAAGACGACTCGTCTGACCATATCACGCGCACGTTTCCAGTTGTTTGATATCCAGGTTTTATGGTCCTGACACCATCGTTTACCCATGTGTGCATTACTTTCAGTAATCAGAGGTTTATCAGTTGCAGCCCTACCGTAGATGTTGGATTTGAGAAGCTCGCGTCGGACGATTTTTGTGGAAACAGTGTTTTCGAGATGAATATCCAGTTCTGCTGTCGCCTGTGCTGCCGCAGTTGTATGATTTTTTGAGCCAGTCCTTCTCAGTATACAAAATCTTTCTTTCAATGTTGATTTTCGCTCACTGTTCCTCTTCGCTGGTGTTGTCTTCCCACGATTCATTTATACCGCCGACATAGCCTTAGAAACTATCGCTCTCGATACACACAATAATGCGGCAGTTTTTATCACAGATGCTCCAGCTAAACCCGCACCTACGATGTCCTTTCCAAAATCAGACAGGTCTTCCATTTTCCGATTCGTTCACGAGGACGGTCGACACAACTGATAGTACACTGACATGAGCACTACGGAATGTAAACAAACTGAAGAACATTCAGTGTTGCCAACACAAGTTCTTTTCCTCAGTTTCTTAGTATTTCCATTATTTTGTTCACCTGATGCAGTGTTTTTTCTACTTCAAGAGAGAGATGAGATTTTTATTATTTTTGACATGACAGGCTTCAAAGTAAATCTATCCTGTGTGGTAACAAACCCTAATTCGTCATGCGGCACCCTAAATTCACCGCGAAATTAAGCGTGTTCTACAGTTCCTCGCATACAGCGCTAGCGATAGTTCCAGTTCTCGTATATTATGGGTCAATTGGACGACTGGCTAATACTCATAACCTAAATTAAATAATCTTCCACCATCAAGGAACTGTACTTTTTGTGATTTAAGGTTCAGCAGGCCCAATGCTTGCTTCATTCTCATGTCATGGTCTTCTGGGATGTGACTTCTCGTAGTATGGCAGATGCGTATGGGGGTGGGGGGGTGGTAACTGCAGCCTCCACCTTCGGAATAGAAGAGCATTCTTCTGCTTTGAAAATGGACTAGCAGGTCACATATCAGAATATAAAGACAAGGCTAATCGAATTAAATCCTAAAGAAGGTTAGTATATTACGCTGTTGTATTATGTTACAACAGGCCCCTGTTGTACTATGTTTTAATGTTCTGTCCAGAGGTCCAACATACGCATCTGATTTATATGTTAGAATGAATCAAAATGTGATTGTTTACAAATATTTCATCTGAGATGTTTTACTATTATCTGAATGTAGAAAGTTCGTCGTAACAGTATATTTGATGGAAATCTATGATTCCTATCCATCGTTGGTTGCAAGTTTTACCAAAATATTGAGGAAGTAGCTTGCAGTTTAACTTGCTTATGATAAAGTTCACGATACGATAATCACGCACAGTGATGGTGCTGCTTTACTTGAAAAAGAAATTTGGTGGATAACTACGTATGTATTCTTTACTATTTTATAACCCCCTCACTAGGCAAAACTCTCGGAGGCAGCTGGAAGTTCTTTAATCCAGGTGTGCTTTTGAACAGTATTGTTGACGTAATACCGATAAATAGGCGTACACGTTTCAAGAAATGTCATAGATTGGACGTGTCCTGTTTGTTCTTTTTCCTCGGACTTTTTCAGTGTTGGTTACATGGGCCATCGAACAACTGAGTCTCTTCATGTAGCTGTGTCTTCTCGGGGCCCTTCCCCCTCAGTTTATTTCCAGGTTTTTGATTCCTTGTGGGTGGCATCTTTTATAACCTATTTCCATCGTGACCTTGACCTTAGTCTTCCTCGTCGCAATTTTATTCTACTTTCGTGTTCAAAGCCTTTTTCTTGGTTCTTCCTTCGTTCATTCTTAAAAGTGTCCTTATCATCTTAGTCTTGTGTGTGAATTTGTCTTCAAAGGTATTCATAATTAAATTGTGCTTTCGCTGTTTCTTGTATCCTTTCCGGTTTCTTTATATATATATATATATCCGCTGAACTACATGTTCGCAATAAAAGATTAGCGATGTTGGCACTTATTTAGCTGCAGCAGATCAGTGATTGAGTACCCTTCGAGTGGTGTTCGATCACATTTTCATTATGTAGTATATTACGTCATTTAGGTAGCAGCCATTGCCATCAGTGCTAATTTTTTTTTTTGCCAACGAGCGCAATATATGTATGAATATACCGAATTACTCGGTAGTAGCCTCCTAAATAAGACCACGTAATTCGTAAACGTATAGATGATGTGAATCTACTGGGTGATAATATAATATAGACACCATAAAGGAAAACACAGACTCTTTAATTGAGGTTGGTCTAGAAGTAATTATCAAGAAAACTAAGTATATGATGCTTTATCGTCACCAGAATTCAGGGCAAAATCGTGACATAGAGATAGGCAATAGATGTTTTGAAAATGTGGCACAGTTCAGATATTTGGGAACTACTATAACAAATTAAAACCTGATTCAGGAGGAAATTAAGAGATTGAACTCGGGTAATGCTTGTCACCATTCAGTCCAGAAGCTTTTGTCTTCTCGTCTACTGTCTAAAAACAAAAATTAGGATGTACAAAACTATAATTTTGCCTGTGGTTCTGTATGGGTGTGAAACTTGTTCTTTGACATTAAGGGAGGAACATAGAATGAGGTTGTTTGAAAACAGGGTGTTGATAATATTTGGACCGAAGAGAGATGCAGTGACAGGAGGTTTGAGAAAGCCGCACAATGAGTTTCATAACCTGTACTCTTCTCCAAGTATGATTAGAATGATCAAGTCAAGGAGAATGAGGTGGGCAGGGCGTGTAGTAAGAATGGGGAGAAGAGGAATTCATATAGGATATTGATGGGGAAGCCAGGAGGAAAGAAACCTCTGGTAAGACCAAGACATAGTTGGACGGACAATATCAAAATGGATCTTAGAGAGATAGGATGGGATGGTATGGATTCGATCGATCTGGCTCAAGATAGGGACCAGTGGAGGGCTCTTGTGAAAACGGTGATGAACCTTCGGGTTCAATAAAATGCTTGGAAGTTCTTGAGTAGCTGCAAATTTGGCAGCTTCTCAAGAAGGGCTCAGCTCCATGAGTGAGTGAGTGAGTGACGGTTCATAGCATAGATATCAGCATCGTATGACTATCTTCATAGCCAAAGTATCAAGTTGAATATGAACTACTGATGAAGATATGCCTACATAATTTATGTTAGAGTTAAGAATGAACAAATGATTACAGTAAGGCGATATTTGTATTGTGGCTTTCTAGGTTCTTGAAACCCTGAAGTCAGAGGCAGTATACTCGTCCAAATCTTTGATGTTCGCATGCTAGACTAACTCAGGTGACTACAGTATATTTAATTCATAATGTGAAGACAGTAGTGTACAGGCCGTACTGGACTTAACTGACTTTATCACGTTTTAGAATCAGATATACAGTCACTTTGAAGTGTACAGGTGACCCTACAGAATTTTCATTTGGCATTAACAGTACGTATCACATGAAATAATAGTTTTGCCATTTATTCCATCGAACTTTACAAACAAGCATACTGCTTCACTTACTTCAAATGTGGGACAATGAATTTTGCACAGTGTGTTTTGTATGAATCTCATCTTAAATAACGATTATTTTCCTAAGCACCATTAACCGACTGGTATCTGATGGAGACACATTGTGTTTGATTTTGCGTAGGGATCAAGTTTTTGAATATGTAGGTGAACTTCGTGCTCTGAGTTGGACTTTATTCTGAATAACCGGTCTCTGCTGAAGTTTCCAAAGTATGTAGGCTCCCAGGAACTTACGGATAACGCAGACGAGCGATTTATATGCTTGGTTCCCTTGGCTGAATTTGTAGCAGTGTATGCCTGTATAATGCATGCTGGGTTCCAGAAATTATCTTTTCAACCTAATGGATTGCACACTGCAGGGGGGTTGCAGCAAAATAAGGCCCATAACTATTACAACTACTATACTATAAAAACTGTTGTTCCGGTCTTGATAACGTAGTTTGACCTTTGGTATACGTATTGTGATATGATGTTCATTGCATGCCAGCAGCTCTTGCTGCGTGGGCAGGACGTGTCAACTTCGTTGGGAGCTCTGTGCACGCATTAACCCTTTAAATGACATTGCTAATTATATGTACCACATGCTTTAACATTTAAATAACTGCGCGTTTTGCTCACAGACTGATTTTATATTCCATGCCATTTCTCTGAATAAACAGATATATCCCGAAACAGCATCACCTACTTGGTTCTATGACAGAGATTCGGTGTGTTTTCTATGATACGGGAGTTCAGTTTGTAAATGTTGTTTAGATGATCTTCAGGTGTCCAGTGGTTAAACAGTTTTCCAAGAAAACTGATACATAATGGAGCCGATCGTCGTATTTCCATGGATCGGACTGCTTATTTTACGTAACAACTCTGAGAAATATATCTTCTCATTGATAAGCTTCTGTCTCAAAACAGCACAGATGTCATATAATTCCTATTCTTTTAATATGGAAAATGCCTATATTGTTTAGTCCAAAACCGTTTAGAATTCTGAAATGGAAGCGAGTTTTTCTCAGCTTTGGCAATTTAAGTATGCAACATGAGGCCGTTATATTGTTGCAGTTCTACGTTACTCCACGAGAATCCGACCAATTATCTAATTTTTGTTTTTTCATTGGTGCTACAGCCCTCATTTGGGCCCAGACCTACCTCCATGAAACTCTCGTTTCACTTCGGTTTTACTAGATCTTAGACATACGGTAGGACTCCTTGGGCGTGTGGTCAGCTCGTCGCAAGGCCTCTACCTGTACACAAACATCCATGCCCTGAGTGGGATTCGAATCCACGATCCCAGCTTCCGAGCGAGCGAAGACAGTGCATGCCTTAGACCGCTCGGCCAATTATCTAAATACTGCAACGATTTGCCTTGATGAGTGGGGACGATGTGAGGAGAGAGAAGAAAATGTGTACCTGCTTCCAAATTGCACCATTGTTTATTGAAGGAAATTACTGTGTACACATATGGGACTGTGTACTAGTATTATGTGACTTCTTTTTTATGTAGGCCCTCTTGTGCTACTTACGGGTTGAATATATGAGGGGTAGGCCTCCTCGGCCCTTGCACTGCGACCTATAGTGTTCTATTGTGCGTACGTACTTACGGGTTCCTCTCAGTGTTGTAGTACATAGAGAAATATAGAGGTCACATGTAGGCATTGTTCACACTATAATCATAGGTAGAGTATTAACCACTGGGAAGACCAAGGCGTCGATGGGCGGACAACATTAAAATGGATCTTACAGAGATAGGGTGGGAAGGTATGGATTGGATTGATCTGACTCAGTGGAGGACTATTGTGAACACGGTAATAAACTTTCGGGTTCCATAAAATGCTGGGAAATTCTTGAGTAGCTGCAGAATTGGCGGCTTCTCAAGAAGGGCCCAGCTCCCGGAGTAAGTAAGAGTATTAACAGCTCATCAGCCAACCAAGCCTCTGGTTACTTCCTATCTCGTAGTATTGGGAGCCATGCGAAGCTCATGTCTAGGACTGCTTGGCTGATTGCGTGTCCTGTTGTGATGATTGCATTCGCCTTCAGTTTCCTAGCGAGTGTCTTATTCCTCGTACATAATCCCATTATATTCTGTGGGCCTCACTCCAAAAGTGTTTTGCTAGATTAGAATGGGGTATTCTCAAAAATTGATGTTGCGTTTGTGTTCGGTGATTCTGGTTCGAGTGAGATTTATCGCTGACCTATGCATTTCTTTCTTCATTGCCGTTGAATGGTGTTGATGTAGTTGTGCTGTTTCCGATATCTGATGTTTCGGTTTTGTCTTTCGCCGTATAATGCTTTTCGGACTCCGAATTGTCCCCGATTCTCATATTTTTTTTTGGTACGACTATCCCAAAGATTAATTCCATCATGGTAATTTAGGTAATTTATGTGTGCATAAATAATATTCATATAATGCCCAGTCACAGACCATCAGTCATACAGTTTTTTTAATTTATAGGAGCGCTTCGTGGAATTCTGTACAAGTGTTTTCACTGCCAGAATTACGTAATGTATCCTGCTCGGTAGTCTGGTGCTGCCGCCAACTTGGTGGAAGTTTCAGAAACGCGGACATGAACACTGAGCTGTTTATTAAGTGACTACAGCGTATAACTTACGGATTATGTTAAGCCAAACCCGGAGAATAAGGTGCTGCTTTTACTCTTACACAGTGTACTGACAGAGTGTTAACACTCCGGCTTCGTATTCGGCAGTCTCAGATCCGATTCTCGGTTCCGAGACAGGAGTTAACGAGGTTTTTTTGTGTTCTTCCAGAGTCTTGTGGGAAAATGTGATAACTAAAGTAGGGCTACAACCGTTTGTTTCCAAAGGTTTTTCGTCCCACCCACGATCATTCTCCGATTGGGCGTTTAGGAGCCTGTGTGTTTTGAAAACCGTATCGTGGAATAAACTCAGAAACAGTAGGACGTATGAGAAACTTCTTGTCATTGGTGTTACTTCTTTTGTTTTGAAGAAAGCAGTCTTCTGGGATTTGGCGTCATGTATATGTGGTGTTAACCGGCGTTTCGGAGGAACGCATCGCCTCCATCTTCAGGGTAGAAGAAAAAATATAAGAAATCTGCAAGCGAAGAGACCGTGAGAACCGGTAAAAGCAGGCCGGTTAACATCACATATACATGGCGCCAAATCCCAGAAGACTGCTTTCTTCATAGTCACCGCCGTGAAAGCCTCAAATCTCACATTCTTTTGTTTTGTTTGTAAAAATACATAGGCTAAGTAGGCTAATACTCAGATGTATGTTGTACAGTATTATAGTGTCTTTAGCGAAAAATCGAAATACACGTATGTGGATAATAGATATTCTGAAGAAATCCTTTTCCTTACTATCATGTTAATATATGTCGACCATACCATTTACGCAAGAACACCCCGTGTAATTTAGAAAGAAGTTGTCCAACTCGTACTACTTGCGCGGGTTTCGAAAATTTGGATATATTTCAGGTAACAATATGTCGTGGCCAATATGTGAGGCCACGTACCACAGTAATAACTCTTTACTGCACAGTGTAGTTACTGTATGTACCTTCTGGTTTAAATTAAACACTGTGTTTTTCCGCACACCATTTATTTCATACGATACTCAAAATAAACCTCTCTCTTACTGAATGTCATTAGCTTTTGGTCTATATAATGGAGACATAGGGATTTCAGTGAGCTAGGAACTGACTTTCAACATTTATTTAGATTAACTTCAGGATCCAAAAGGCTAAATCCACAAAACGTGCATTATATATGATTGTATAATTAATTGAAGAGTTGTGCGATGTGTGGTATGTTTAGTTGCATTCGGCATTTATGAGTTACGTGTGCAAGGCAGCTGAAAAAATTAAATCATTCCTGAGTTGAGTCCCCAAGAAGCTTCGTTACTTTAAGTAGATAATTTGTATTAATTTAGACTCAGGTTTTTATAGTAATTTATGAGCATTTTCCAGTTTTTGTGGTTTTTTACTTTTTGAAATATGTAGGTATGAAGCTGAAATAAGTAAGTAAAGCTATCCCTGTAACAGGCCGTGGAGGGCCATAGGATTGTGAGATGTTGAGGCTCCCACATTTTCTCTAGACAATCGGCTCATAGATGGCGGTAAGGTTGTCAGTCCTATGCGCCGGCCGCCCTTTACCCCCAGGAAGATTCCTGGTACTCATTTCTGTTAGAGGCTGAGTCGACCCCAGGGCCATAGTGCGGTTGGAAGGATAAGGCAAATTGAAAAAATCCTGTACTGTTTCCAATATTAAATGTTTTAGTTAAAAAATGTCAATTATTTAAACAACATATCAATTTCAACCGGACCTTTCTGTTAGTCGTATCTTTCGAGGGTGTTGAGTCCATGTGTCTAATAGAGTAGAGGTATATATTCATTGTAAAAAAAAATGAAAGTTGATTCTCTAATGTGACTGCATCGAAAGACAAATAAGTGATGTTAAGATAGGTCAGGGTTAAAGTTAGGTCACGTGGGTCGTGCCCCTGCCACGTGGCATATCGCGTGACCTTGGAGGATGGGTCGTGCGTCACCGCTTGCTCGCGATATTGATTGGCCAGACTCAGGTGAGTCATCTGGTTGCTACGACAACCAAATCGACAAGGTGAACTGTCCGTATTTCGAAGTACATACAGCAGGAAACTCTGGCAATGTTAATTTTATTTTAAGTGGTATTTATTTGAACACATTAAATAAGCCCATTGTCACAATAACATGGCGCGTCGTCAGGTTGCGGACAGAGGAAACGGTATCCAGACGTGGAAGGTAACTGGGAACATTAAATACCCACTCGCGAACAATCGATAAGAAGTGGTTTCGAGCTTGGAGTTTTGCGAGGGGCTATCAGCTCACCGTAAAGGACAACCGTGCTGCGAAATCTTACACAGATGCTTAGGCGTAGTTGGGATGATAATATTAAAATGGACTTTAAAGAACTAATATGATAGAGTGTGGGCTGGTGTCGTCTTCCTCTGGATAGCGATCATGAGCGGGCTTTTGAGAACACGATAATAACTCTTTGGGTTCCATAAAAGACGACGATTTTTTTTTGGCTGGTGAGCTGCTGGTAGCTTCTCAAGGAGGACTCATATGTGGAATAATTGATGTGAAGTATGTACATACAAACGGTAGCACTGCAGAGAGGTCGTGAACGGATTTCGATTAAATTTTGTGTTTAGGCGGTACATTGAGTATTGGACGAATTTAATTATTTAGCCCATATCAATCCAATAAGGTAAGCCTACCTGGTGTCATAACATACCCTGTTTGATGATAAAGCACTCTAATTTCGTCACGAAATAGGTGTATGTTCCACAGTTTTAACAGTTTTCCGTAAAAGGCTTCACACATCATTTCGCGTCAAGTTCAGAGGTTCCTATCATGAAATTGAGTAGGTTTGCCTTATAGTCTCGACTTTGTATGAAACCCAAAACGTTGCCAAAAAGATTGCTCATCATACAAAGATTGATAGTTGCACGGTTTAAAGTGCAGATCTACTCTTGTGTTGCCACGTTTCTCAGTATTGGAAATTTTTAACGAAATACAAACTGAAAATTTTGAATGCTTGCGGTGGAATATCTTCAGAGATGCAGTAACAGGCGATATAGCGGCCTCCGTAGTCTAGAGGTAACGTTCCCACCTCATGACTCGTAGTACGCGGGTTCAAATACCCGGCGGAGGTCGTCGAATTTTTAAGGGCGGAAAAATTCAGGGAACAAGTCCTCCGGGAGGGACTTAAAGCCGTGGGTCCCGTGTCGTAGCTTTACGGCACGTAAAAGAACCTCATATCTCCAAAGGAGGTCACTGNAGGCTGGTAGAAATCATAGAGGGCAGCACAATGGACCACTACAGGTCTAAGTGCATGGGGAAACCCACCCTCTCTAATAACTAACTAACTAACATGAGATATGAAGAGAAGGCCAGGATTGTGAGGAAAGGCTCACAGAATGCACGAGGATTACATCTTTTCACTCTTATTATAGCCATCTGTGCTGCAATGTTTTATTAGGATAATAGGCGGATACTAGTGTTTTGTAGGGTCCTACTGCCTGCATGTTCAGAGTACGTGCCACCAGAAAATAGTATGTTTCTTCGAAACATATCTGCCTGTTAGACTATACGGTGACATTCCCCAGAAGGACCATGAAATTAATCTGCCCTGAAAACCTTAAACCTTATCCGTTTCATTATAGTGTGTAACTTTTTGCGCCAGGGTTCAGATATACTAAGACATGAGTGTAAGATATTACACATTTCAGTATGCTTTTATGTATTCCCTGTCTGTAAAACATTTGGAAATGTGAAGGCAATACAGTTATATTATCTGAAGCGCTTAGCCCGTTTAGGCGTTTTTACAAGCTTAAAAAGGGATGCCTTATCTGGAGACCCTGTTCGCACTTCAGTGTGTGGCCACGTATGTGCCCAGATCATTGGGCAGATATTTTTAGAAGTTAATATAGGAGACTTTCACTTGAAGCTGTTTGTCAGTCCAAATTTTTTAGTCATGTTGTCCAAGGAGTTACGTAATTTAGGATTCGGGCTATTAAAGTTTGAGTGTGTCACAGTGTAGTGTACATTTATGTACTGGGGCCTTGTTACTAAACTGCCATGGGAGTTACCTTTACGAATCTTCTAAATCGAATATTCGCTACATTCCCATGACTTTTGTAGGAAGTTATGTGAATGATATTGAACTGCATTTTCCAAAACTTGCGGTCGAGTGGGTAGTACCACTGTTTGGTACTCAGGACGACTCGGGTTGATGTTTCGGCCCGGAGACTGCCTATCATGAAGGTTTTCTTGGTTTTCGGCAGGCCTACTAGGCAAATTCTTGAATAATACCCCTAATAGGCCCTGACTGTTTCCTTCGTTGTGTTTTCCAGTTCATTATACACTAATCATGCTTTCATTCGATGCTGTAGAATCTGAGTCATTGACATCGTTGTTAAATAAATCACAGTTATATAAAAGTGAACTTATGTTCGTTGCTTAGAGTGTCCGTCTTAGCTAAAATTGTTTTATTCAGCCCGTCTGAACCGACACATTACGTATGTGTACACTGTTTCTTCTCATGATGTCCTGACTTCAGGCTTGACAGCTGGTCATTGCCGTGTGTCCGTGCCTGTAAGCAGAGACGAATTTAGACCAATGTTTCATAGAACGACGAAGAATGCAGGTTGCAAGAGATACTAACAGTTAGATGGTTACCGTGATTTGTACGTAGAGGAGTGTACCGGAACGATAATATTCGTCTAGAAAGTCGTCTGACACAGTAAAGTGTTACACATGGTGTATCCTGATTTACGCAGCGTTTTCATTCGTGGAAACCACCCCGTCACATGAAATCGCGTAAGTGGAAAATGTTCTTCCATGTGCTCTCTCTTAATGTGTTGGGAAAAGTACTCATAGTGTTACAATTCTGGCGCTTTCGCACCACTTGTTTAACCATTTCGAAACCTGTCAGACTAACGGATTAAGTGTCTTGATCGTAAAATACTCTTATAATCAATTTTTTTTTTCGAAACATTTTTACGTCGACGACAAATAATTAACGAATTTGGTTCAGAAGGTTGTAAGAACTCATGTACTCCTTCGTGTAAATAATTTGTTACTGCTGGCCAGTTTTAACCGTTATTGGGAAGTATCGACGAATATTAATGAAACCCCGTAGTGTTACATTTCAGGAAAATCCTTTCAGCAGTTCACGAGTTGTTACATGGGTACAGTCGGACAGACATTTGGCGAAGATAATTGCGAATTTTTCCGCCTTTTTTCTGTGAACGCGCCAGAAGAAATACCCGAAGGACGCTGCGTGTTCCGAAACGTTGGTTTGTACCCATCCACCAGATTAGACGACGTCATAACCAAGACGATCACAGTATGTATCTTCATTATCTTGACAACCTGAAATCTAATGTTGACGATTCTGTGCTTTTTGAGCGGTGAATCTGAAAGAAATTATAAGGGAAATGCATTTAGACATGCAGTGTAAATATGACAACAATGAGTTTAAGTTTTAAAATGCTGTTTATTTACTATAATATGGGCATCAGACGTTGTTATAAGAATTACTGAGTGGTGCTGTGTTAAGAATTAGGATATTTATAGATATGGTCTAACTGTATGAGTTGGAAGGAAGTTGGAAAATTATTAGGAGAAAGTTCGCCTGATGCTTGATTACAATTTTTTGTTTTTGTTTACGGATCTGAGATTTCTTCTTTCTTCTTTCCCTTGGCACTACAGCTCCAGTGGGCCTAGGCCTACCTCCATGAACTTCTCCGGGATCTGAACTTACCTCTTGTAATTTACCATCTCTATTTTCCTGGCCATTTTTAAGAAGGCAAACAGATCGCGTGCACGGATGAAGAATGTGAATGCGGGTTGTGTTCGCTTATGCAAGAAATTCACAAGCCGAAGTAAATCTGTAGACGTACCTGTACACTATACCTCTAGGTCGTTTGAAAAAAGTCTACGAAGTCTTGTCACTTTGTCTCGATGGTGTTCTTTCATGTATTACATACTCTTAGGTTTCGAATATTGTTGATTGTGAATGTTTTTCTGCTACCTTTTAATATAGTGGAACCACTGTTGCTCATTTCTGCGTTGTTGTCTTTGGATTTTAACCACATACTGTTTTCATAATCAGGTTTTGATGCAATGATTGGGAAATTGGTAAACAAAATCTACCCTCGGAACACGTCAAAAAGGGACAAGCTGTGTGTTTAGAACTTGGTGTCTACACAGAGGCCACAGAAGGAAGTTCAGTGGTTGTTGGGGATGGCCACCATCGAGGTTTCACCTTCTCTGTTTACTGTTGCATTCCCCTGAGACCTCATTTTTCCTACGTCAGCCAGCGGAAAATGCTTGTCGATAGCGAAGATTATCACCACCAGCATTCGTGTGAACAAAGTAACCAGATGACTGGACGGAAATATAAGGAAGCAGGCTGGGGGGTGTAGTGAGAGACTACTTTTTGCCGTAAGAAAGGAATTGAGACTAGGATATATTTCCGTCTGCTCCCAACTATTTAACCGCCATCACGGAGCAGGTAAGAAGGTGGTAGTAGTCGCCCAGTTAGTTAATAAATTCCCTGCCTTTTATCGAGCCCAAAGGTTCATTACCATGTAGGACTTCCCTGTCCTAAGCAAAATGAATGCAGTTCAGAACCACCCACCCTGTGTATTGAAAGTCCATTTGAATATTATTCTACCATCTTCGAAATGGTCTCTTCCATTCAGGTTTCCGGCACAAATTTTTGTCTTATTTATGAACGTTTCATTGCGTGCAACTGGCCCTGCGCACCCTGTCCATGATTTGATCACTCGAGTGAACTTGTGTTATTACGTACGTCGAGTTTCAGTTACCAAATTCTTATCGATCTACGCATTTTGAATAGAGGCAGGCAGGAGACACAACGGGGCCTGTGGAACGTCAGGTCCAGGAACGACAAGAGTCACGAGAATAGAGTTTCACGGGATCGATAACCGTTTTAATTTATTAACCGTGAATGCCTCTGTTCGTCACCAGCNTTTCACATCCCTCCGAACTTTGGATGCTGTGAGACGGTGCAGAATATATTGTGTCACAGCACAGAACGTAACTACCATTGTACGTGATTCATGAGACCTTACCCGACATCAGAAACTCTTTTCTAATGAGTTTTACAGAAATGTTTTCCGTAATTGACATTGCTGATGGGATGCGGTCTTGCCGGATGTCGCGTTCGATTGGATAGAACTGGAGTTTCGTGTTTAGAAAGCCATGATACCAGGTCTATGTGGGAAGAAAATGTAGTTGTAGAAAACGAATTTCATTCCTGCATTAACAGTTTAATGTCACAAATCCAATAATGTTGACGCATTTACACTACTTCATTGTTTAAATCCGCCACTTCTTGAGACTGGAGTCGCTGCGATGTTATCGCACTGGAGAGGTGAGTGTTATGGGGTCACGCGAGTGACACTCCGATCGCATCCGATGACCCTGGGGACAAGGCAACTTGACGTACTTTCTATTTACTGATGGTAAGAAGGGAAGTGAGCATGCTAGTGACTTAGTTTGCTGTTCCCAAGTGTTCTTCTCTACTCAGGTTGCTGTTTTATCCTTCCAGTGCCAACTGTATGTACTACCTGTTTTAACATTCAAAAGTTCTGCATTCTATCCACATAATATATTTACGTGTTTCATATGACTCGCGCAATAAAAGCTGTCATTAACAGCATCACCCATTTGGTCTTTATAATGGAAATGTAATGTTTTCTGTTATATAGAAACTAACGTTTTAAAGTATTATTTAGATGAACGTTGGCTTCAGAACGACAAAACAGTATATAGTCTTAATTAAGCGATGTCGAACCTGGACAGTTTCTTCGCGAGAATTCGCTTGGTACGTTTAAAATTCATTATGATTGATGAAACATCTTATACGAAATGTTCTCCTTCATATATAATATATACACCATTTCTCACGGTTCCGTTTCTGCTGTTTCGACAGCCCGCTGTTGCGCAACGAACCTTCTGTTCATCTCCAGGGAAACGCGTTCGTTGTTTCTGCATTTTCTACGCAACGGCCCACTGTTATTGCGTTACCATGGAAATACCTACCCCAAACACGTTGCAATATATTTTTATGAAATCTGAAATTTCTGCAACCCGATTGCTTTGCTTGTGCTCTGCTGCTCAAGTTGGTTTCTTGCTTCTCTTGTTCTTGGGTCCTGAAAATGCAAGGTGATAGCGTCCTCTGAAACGTCGGTTGACTTTCAACGGACTACGCAGGGTTGTATCCAAGAAATTAGAACGTTCTCAGCTCATAAGCCGCATATTGTTCCGTGTGTGTCATTATGGTTTTTAATATCAATAAAGAATGGTACATATGATGAAAAAAAATGTTGGAACTGCTGTATTTCTTTTTCTGCTGGCTAGAAGTCTGTGTGTATCCGAATGGTCCTGCGAACGCCCATCTCGACATATATATTCGAGGTTTAAGAGTGTCTCTGAAGAAGTACTGAGATGATTTTCAAGTTTCTAGACTTGGGCCTATTCATTTTGTAATGTTAGTTCTTGAATGATTATATGTTAGACGGAAAGGCATACTTGTGTGTCACATTGCTAATAACTTTTAATCAATTGACAGATCTTTGTGAAACATATTATGATCATGCCGTTACTGTTTCCTTATTTTACTTACTTTTAATAACGAGAACTTGGCGTCCGTGCTTGCTTCTGAGATTGAGGCCACTTTAGCACAAATTACTGTAGGTTTCAGGCGTGCTGTGTGTGTATAATATATCTTCGAAGAACATGCAGCTTTTGTTAAGGCAACTGCTTCTAAGCAGGCCAACAATCGAGAGAATTTTGTTTCTAGAAACCCATAGATACTGCTGTACGGGAGTAGCGGAAGTTTCATGCCCAATACTCGTATCTTCTTAATGTTCTCCCGAAGAGCGCGGATTATTCACATATACTTTTCTTTCTGCGTTCATTATTAATAAGATGCACGGGAATATATATCTGGTGTTCGCATAGGCCACAATCCTCGATTTATGACTTAATCTAATGCATCTATAGAATTGTTCTTAGTACGTGCCTTTGCATTATCTTGCATAAAATAACCGTCTGATTTTTCTGCGTCATTTAATTGATTGAGGAATGGCGACCGGATCATTCTCACATAACGTTAGGAATTTGTTTCATGATAAAATACTGACCCAGTTATCATCTGCTCTTAATTGCGCACCAAACGCTAATTTAAATCACGCAGTTTGACTTCCTGAACAGCATGAGGATTTTCTGCCTCAAATATATGTCATTTTGGCCGTTTACCTAACAGCTTAAAGTGAACCACACTCGACGAAATGAAGCGTAAAATCAGGGCCAAGAAGTCCAGTGAATACCGATTCCTGAAATGGCCTACAGTATTGAATTATTGCTTCTCAATCTCTAGGCAAAAAGCTGTGCACGGCTTTAGTTCAGTAAGGCGGCAACTTTCGCAACTTTGTACCGACGTTATATATCGCCAACCCACGCTGAAAAGACAAACGGCAAGACGCCTTCTTGGGGCTTTCTTCTGGTTGAGTACCGATGTCAAGTTCTTCAGTCAGTATGTGACTTCTTCGAGAACTCTTTTTGCCCAGCATCGATTCTCCATAGAACCTAATTTTGTTACGATTTACAAACCGTTGCTTTTCATGGAGAACGCTGTACAAATTATCATTGATGACCAGTACTATATTTCATTTTGAGCTCTGTATTTCACATTACTTCGAACTGTATTTGTGTGTATCTCAAGGAGAACTAACCATACTAAATACAAGCTCTATCCAAATAAGCCAGCAAGTATCGGGTGATGAGGCGATGGTTCGGTGGCCAACACTGGACAGGCTTGGTGGAAAACATATATAGCTCGTCAGCGTAAGGCTAAGGTGGATTTCCTGTATATGTGCCACTTGCTTTAATATTGTCACTTGTTTGGGGCCTGAGATCGGGTTTGGTTTGGTGAATCGGTTTATTGAATCTTCACTAGTTAAAAATGTAAGTAGTTGTAACACACTCAACATTACTGCAGTTATAACACACACATCAGTTCTTCTGTTCTCTTCTCTTGTAAGCACTCTACACTAGTCTCAATTGTTTTGAGCTCTCCTGGACTCTCCGCACACTGTGACGTAACGAAAGTCAAAGTCACATTGCGACTGACGGTCAGTCAATAGGCCTAAGTCTTGGTTCCGAGCCTCATCTGGAGCTCATGACCACGAGCTCATGATTTGAGAATTCCCTTTTCGTCACTCTGACGTAACCGTAAACAGATATTCGTTATATAGGCCCACACGGACAACACGGAAAACAAGCACGTGATAGTAGTATTGCAGTGTGACTTCATTGCGCCTGCGCGGAAGTCTGTATACTGAGCCGTTGCGTAACCCGTTGTTCCATTGTTACGAGCGTGTATCGCGTGTGTTTACCGGTTCATTACCCAGCAGCGCTCTGACCATCCACGTTACAATATTAAGAAACTCCGTGTTTTTCCAACAAAGTGTATTTACGCTTTTAAATTGACACTCGCACTTCTCACCATCCCTGCGCAACTCCGTTGATGTATTAAAGATGATACTTCAGAAGTATCTGTCTATTCTGTTATTCGAACGCTACATATTTCGTATTAACCAGTTGCTCTTTGTAATGGAGATGAACTGTGTTTTCGATGGTGAGGTAAGAACTGAGTTTTAAATATTACTGGACGAATAAGTCCTTCATTGGGATAGTATAGTGGAAGCCAGCACTGCTAGAAATTATACACAGAAATGGAGCACTGAATCGTATCTTCCACCCTCACGACAGAAGCATAATTTGAAACGCTTGAAGAAAAGCGGACACCATAAATTCTTGTTACTAATGAAGAAATTGTGCCATGTTGTGAATGAGTTTATGAAGGAATTTAGAAAGTCGCCTACACTGTGCCCTCCGAACGGGAGGAAAGAAAATGTTAGCTTGGGAGCGGCCTGATTGCCGATGCTACTATGCAGTGAATTATAAGTTTCATCGTCTCTCCCTGTAATGTACCACACTGTAGTTTCAGTGTAGTATGGTTTCTGCAAGTATTTCTTAGAATATTTGAAGCTATAAGAACATTTATTTCCGGTACTTCCACATTTTGACCTTAAAATATGCACGCAATAATTTTTATGACTCTCGCTGTAGCACAAGCCGTACAGTTACTGGGTCACAGGCTGTACGATCGGAGTTCGGTTCCCGGCAAGGGCAGGCATTTCCTCTTCGCCGCCGATTCCAGAGCGGCTCGCATCCCACTGTGTTTATTGGACGCTCACTTTTACTCTTACAAGTAAAATTATTCACAATCACGATTACTGCTTCGAAGCCAACTGAAGACTGACTACTCTTCTAACGTCAACTACAAGCTGAACTCGCCTCCGAGTCTGAGTCTGAGTCATTTTACGACCGACGGTCAGTCGGCCAGTCTGTCTTGGCATAAAGCACCCATCTGGGGCTTGCGACCAGATCTTTATTACTGTTTGACGGTTACAGTCTTGTTTTTTGTGGTCGCTCTCTCTGACGAGAAGACGGGTCTGTCTTTTGTATATGCTGCTGGTCCTTGCCAGCACAGTCTTTCTCGGGTCCGAGACCCTTGGTACTCGAGACCATGTATTACTGTCTCAAATTTGAGTCTTCCCTTTTCGTCGCCTCCTGCGATTCGTAGGGTCACGATGAAGGTATTCGAACCCGCCTCCACACGGGTCGGTTTGATCTTATCTCGAACTCGCCTCAAGTCAAAGTCACATTGCGACTGACCGTCAGTCAGTAAGTCTTATATGCTCATGACCAGATCTTTATTACTGTTTGACAGTTACTGTCTTGTTTTTATGGGGCGCCCTCTCTGATGAGAGGACGGGTCTGTCTTTTGTATATGCTGCTGGTCTTTGCCAGCGCAGTCTTTCTCGGGTCTGAGTCCCTTGGGACATATGAGACTATGTTTTACTGTCTCAGATTTGAGTCTTCCCTTTCCGTCGCCTCCTACGACTCGCAGGGTCGCCTCTTTTCGCAGTTTGGGCTCTTATAACTTCCACGCGGACTCGATAGGGAATACCATGTCGAAGGGTTCATTCCACTCGCTGGTATCGGAACGTTACTTCAACAATTCGTGTGTAACGGTGGAAACTCCACTGCTTCCTAGCCGCTGTCGTGGGAACGTTGGTCATTGCCTAGGAAATCAGCTCTGATCTCCTCAACCATTCCGGCTTCCTGGTGAACACTCGCCGCCAGGTACCGAGCCATATTTCTGTTCCCCAACGGTGTGGTGCCTAATTAAGTACAAGGAAAACTTTATTTGCTCGTTTGTATCAGTGCATATATTATTTTTTGGAAGTATGCTTTGTCGTCATTTAAATTGTGGTTATATTTGAGTCATTCGAAATCGCATTCCACAGAAAGAGACTTAATTTCAAAATAACATTTTAATGCAGGCCTAAATTTTATGTCCATCTGTCCTTGGACGAGTAATATTACAATTTGTATATCCCGACATATCTTAACATTAGCATATTATTGGGCCTGTAATTGTCAATAGAAATACCGGTTCCTCTTCCGGAATATAGTTATCTCCTTTCCAGTATCGCAATATGTAGGGGCTTAAACTTTCTCAAATAAAAGTTTTATTTGCAAATCGCTTTGTAAGTTTTGGCGTCCGTACGTGTTACTGAGAATACGGAACAGATTTCATAATATATAGTTGGGTATTCTTTGTTAGGCCCTGTATTTGGAACTGGAAGCAGAAAATCGTATTTTTATGTAAACTACATATCTTATTGTTCTGTTGTCCGGCTACGTTTATTTATTATCTAGAAGAAGAGACTTCGGTAATCTTTGTACGTATTCGGAAAATTACTTCCGATTATTGAATGTGCAACTTCGGAAACACGATAGCATAGCTGCTCTTGTGTAATTAGGCTGTATGAGAAACTGGAAGACCTACCTAAAAGATTATTGAGCAAAAATGTGCGTCATTTCTGTACGACTTTTCTTCGAACATCTTTCCCACCGATAAACATTTAACCAGCTTTGCGCGATATGCAGAAAGAAACGCGTATAAGTCTTATTGTAAATTATCTGTTATTTTCTTTTTCCGATTTGGTCTAGAATTGGAACACGCAGATAAATTTAGTACAACTGCTCAACATAAAATCTAATTAAAATGTGTTCATCTCTTCTTCTGTTATTACATGTGTATAGTCCGTCCTTCCGTCCTATGTATCTGCGCATGAAACAGTTCGAGAACGGCTCAGAACCACGTCATAAAGACATAGGAATAGAGGTGTAGCTCCACGCATTCTTATCCTCTGTCCTAAATGAAGTGAGTGGTCAGCTTCACACCCCGATCGTTTTATCCCTGGAGAAAGAACCTTCGGGAACCACTGGCTAAGAAATAATGCCTCGGTGCCAGAGCTGATAGGACGTTTTGGAAAGGAGAATCTCTTACCTTGGCCTGGAATTGAATTCTAATCCTTTGGTTATCCAGCCCATAGTCAAGACGCTATAGGCTTACAAACTATGCTCTCTCGGCACCGAAACGCTACTTTCACATAAACATGGTCTGTTTATTTCACTTTTGATACAGTTGTAGGGGAATTGAAGCAGATATCCACATTTTAGTTTTCTGCTTGCTCGGGGTCTTCTTCCTTATTGTCGTTGCTGTTTCTGCGCAGTATCACTGTCATTTAGATTTACAGTTACGGGGCCAATAATGTTTCTGGCGCATTCTGCTCCTGTAGTCCAGATAATTGGGGGAAGGCGAATTTGGAAACCTATAATTTTTAGAAAACCCGCAGTAATATCGTAATATATGTCAATCGGCAGGAAGAAATATAAGTTTTTCTGTAGCTGTCATGACCACGATCATTATCATGATCGATGTAGTTGCTAATTTAATTCGTGATACCATTTGTTATATGCCAAGACTGACATTGACACGCCAGTATATGCATTCCACTGACACTCATATCGCACGAAAAGTTTATTTAATTTGTAAGTACTTAGTCCCTTTTAATACGTATACAGAAAATAATGTCCGGAGATTACATTTCCGTTCTTAAATTAATTTATTTTCTCGCAAATTGTTATAGGGACTTCATGAACTGACGTATTTTACCGTATGATGTACCGAAATAGCGGCGCATTGTGCGGTGGAAAGACGCGCAGTTGTTTGAATAAACGGTGTTCAGTGTTTCAGGACCATCTTTGCTTTGGTCATGCGGGCTTTAAACAATTCGCGTGCCGTTGAACATTAATTTTAAGTTATCTGACCCTGATATCGTGGCGTGATCAGAAACGTAGGCCTACTTGAACTGATTGCAATGAATGCTTATCTGAATCTGTAAACATGAAAGTTAGTGCACTAGAGAATTAATTGGCGTTAGATATCCAATTACAGAAACCCTATTCTTCACATAAGGCGGAACCAGACGCAGATTTCTGGTTTGTGGGAAAATTAAGTTTTATTTTCGCAATAGCGATTTAATTTGTGGAAGCTCGTACTTCGTATGGCTACGTACATACAATGGAATGAAGCAGTCTCTGCCCAGCTAGTGGGTCCACTATATGTCTGATATCTCTCTATGACTCTAGAGCCCTTTGTTCGACCTTGGCCGCTTTTTCAGTTTCTTGATCTATACAGAGTCGTTAGGACTACTTTGACGGGGCATCATTCTGTTGCAAGACCACTGCCTACACACAGAACACACACACACACACAATAAATGTATGCCTTGAGTGGGATTCGACCCCACAATCCCAGCGTTCGAGCGGGAGAAGACAGTTCATTCCTTAGACCGCGCGGCCAGTACGAACGCCTATGTCTGATATAATTGTACATAATTGTTATTTCATTACAGTCTCCCCATAATTTCACTAAGTGGAATTTTAAGCGACTGTAGCACATCCCCGAACTTAAGTAATATGGAAGGGTATGAAACAGAATCATAACAATTTTGACGTTTTCGCTCCCGTTTGTTTAATTATATTTGAAACCTGAGACTTACGGAAGAAAATGTATTGTCCATGATATACACGGTGTGTCCAGGATCCGTTAGGACTTTTTTTTTTTTTGGCCCTGCAATGCCCTCTGTTGACCAGCTGTGGCGTTAAGATTCTTGAAGTTTGAGCTCGGGCTGTCTGTAATTTGAAAGCGCAAGTATCGCTGCATCACGTGTTCTGACCTTGAATGTAACAGTACTCTTCTGACGCTCGTCGGAAAATGGCGGTTGAACAGAGAGCCAACATAAAATTTTGTTTCACGTTAGGGAAAACAGCCGGAGAAGCGTACGAAATGATGAAAAGTGTTACGGTAGTGATTGTTTGAGTCGCTCGAACATTTTTCGATGGTATGCTATATTTCGTGACGGCAAGGAGGACATTGAAGACGCTCCACGTGCATCAAAGCCGAGAACATGTCGCACTGAAGAAAATGTGAAAAAGGTGACCAAATCCTTGCATCAGACAGATGTGTTTTTGCAAGACTCATCGCGGAGCTTTTGGGAATACCAAAAAGTACTGTGCATCAAATTTTGACCGAGGATATGGGCAAACGGAAGGTATGTGCGCGGTTTGTACCGGACGCGCTGTCAGACGATGAAAAATATGCCAGAGTGGAACACTGCAAAGACATGTTACGTTCGGCCCAAAGTGATACAGAATTTACAAAATCGATTGTTACTGGTGACGAGATATGGTGTTTTCAATATGAGCCTATCACAAAGCGGCAGAGTGCAGCGTGGTTGAGCCTAAAGAAACCGAAACCAAAGAAAGTGCGAATGCAAAAGAGTCGGGTAAAGACACTGCTAACAGTTTTCTCCGATTCCAAAGGAATCTTTCATAAGGAATTTCTACCAGGTCAAAAAGTGAATTCTGATTATTATCTCGGACTGCTCAATCGTTTGTGGGCGAGAATTCTTCGAATTCGAGCTGAATATCGAGAGCAAGGTTCCTTGTAGCTACCCAACGACAATGCCCCACAGAGATATTGGGTTTTCGGACTTTATCCATCGTCCTGGTTTTTAAGATAACTAAGAAAAACATGACGTCCAGTAATTGAGGCTAGCTCTTTCTAAGAGACCCAACAGAATAGGTGTTTTCCCTTACCTGAGGACGGAAACAGATCCAGTTTCCGAAACGTCGTGTTTTTCTTAGTTATCTTAAAAACCAGGGCGATGGATAAAGTCCGAAAACCCAATATCTCTGTGTGTTATACACCATCGTCAGAATCCTATAGTAACGACAATGCCCCACCTCACAAATCGAAGATCATGCGCAATTTTTTGGCCAGGAAAGGGATCACAGTCCGTGATCATCGTCCGTATTCGCCAAATTTGGCTCCAGATTTTTGGTTCCAAAAAGTTAAGTTGGCGATGAAAGGTAACCGTCACGACACCATCCAGGACGCCCAAAGGGTATCTACCGCAGTTTTAAATGCGATTCCACAAAAGGAGTACAGTGACTGTTTTCGAAAACTTTTCAGTCGATTCCGGCTATGTATTGATTGAGAAGGAGACTATTTTGAAAAAAAAAAAACAGTGAAATTTTGAAAATAATTCACGTCTTGTATTTTTACTGAACACAGTCCTAACAGAACATGTACACACTGTGTACGTGTATGTTTTACTTTTTTTTGTGTACAACCTTTGTTCGAAACATTTTTCGCTTCGGTAACTATATTGCTGGTTACACTCGGTATATATTCAAAATGGCATGTACGTCATCGTGTAAACTCTCCGTTATTTCTGTTAGATTTTAACCAAAATTTCATGAAAATTCCTTCAGCTGTTCACGAGTTCTTACGTGTGAAGAGGTTAAGAGAAAGACAGACGGGTGTAGGCGAATGTAATATGCGTAATTTTGTAATATTTCATTGTGAACGTGCTGAAGAGATGTAGGAAAATGCTTAACCTCGGTAAACTGTCCCAAAGAAAAGACATGAACTCCTCGTTCTTTTGTTTTCACATGACACCGTTTACACTTTAACCAGGAGAAGTTCGATTCAACAGCTGGCCAGCGTTTCAGTGTTTACGCTTGAAAATTTAATTTAATTGTTTGCCATTTAAGCGTCTTGGAACATGTCCAGATGTTATATAGCCATTATTGTAATTTCAATTTGATTTGTTCCACAAATCCCATTACTTCATGAAACTGTCGAACAGTCTTTAGTCTGCTGCTGGCTAACAGAGGTTGCTCTAATAATGATGAGATAACCAACTGACTAACTTTGTGTGCGAGAGTCAAATTTGAGAGGCTGATAGTCGCTCAGCTAGTGATGGTATTCCGCGCATTTTTTGAATCTGAAGGTTCATTTGCACAAGATCTTGGATCTTGTCCTGAACCAGATGAATCCATCCACAAGTCCGTTCATAAAATCGGAAGATTCATAGTAATTATTATTATTAAGGTTTTATTGAAAGATGGTTAGAAAATATGTAATCCCTGCATTTGATACCGAACTGTTACAGTTCTTAATGTAATATAGTAAGTAACAATAATGTTATTAGAAACAACGGTAATGGCGACAGCAGTAATAATAATGAATTGAAATATATTAATATATTTACACTTGATGTTTTTAAACCTGTACTAATTGCGAGATGTATTACTGGACCCAAAAGAATGACGGTGACGAGAAGGCTGCTTTTTATCCCCTCTCTAAGATATTCAAATATTTTCGTATCAGAAACTTGCATGTACATTCACTGTGAATTTCATTGCAGAGTTTTGTAATTTTATTACGCTCAGTTGATTTCAGGAAGGCGTAAGAGCTATCCTAAACCAGAATAATTAGGCCCTAGTAAATCAAATTGAATTAATGACAGTTTCCATGGAAAATATATCTCTGTTTAGAGTAATGAATAATGGATTTCTGAATAGTAGAATTACTGTCGTGAGCGAGTTTTTTTTTTTTCAGCGGGAAGTTGCGCATGTTCGTCCCCGTATAACACCTCGAGAGCAGCAGAAGGGATACACGTGGAACTTGTTTTTTTGGAGTCTTGTTAAAATATGTCGACACATTCCAGTTGTGGTTAAGGTCGGAACTTAATAAGAGGCACACCATGAAGACCTGCAACCGTTTCTACGCGAAGTTCGACCGAAATTGGTTACATTTACTTCGGAGTAAAGATTTTTTCGGACAACACTTGAAAAGAAAGTGGAAGGAACGCGTCAGGCCTACGCAGTTCGTGCATTTCATAACATGTTTGAATTTACCACCGGCATAGAAATACTGGAACCTAGTTGAAAGTAGGTCTAGTGATTTCCGTTAGCATTGCTGTTATTACATAACTATCTGATAGTAACGTGTCGTTTTATCGCGTACAAAATTACCTGCACAGTATAAATTATTGGAAGGTCTTTGAACAATTCTGCGCCTGCAACTGGCTGTTTATGTTACTTGCCCTCCTAAAGTGTCGGAGAAGTTGCCGCATCAGTACGGCGAACCACTGCAAGACGATCTTATTGTCGTTACCTAATAGAGTACGATCTTAATTTTCACAACAGAGAGGAGAAGAAAGGTCAGTTTCGTAAAATTTACGTTATTTGAGTTTAATCAGAACTGTGTTGTGTTCATAAATTTAAATAAACACGCTTATTGCCGTATTTCATGAAAGTCCTTTCAGCAGTTGTCTAGTTAGGCACTACACGCGTACAGAGAGTTATGCCGGAGTTTATAGGCACATTTTTAAACTTTTCTTTTCAATCGCTCCACGATATAGCGTGACACCACGTAATTTATTAGAAGTTCCAAAATTGTCTGTATCGTTGAATTCTCGGTGACGTTTTACGGGGATTGCATAGGCTCCTTATTTAGCAGGAAATGCTTACATATGTGAATGGAAATATGAATGCCCACCAGATTTGTTCACTCCGAGTAATGAAAGCCTAAAATTAGGTAAAAGTTTATGAATGGTTGAATATTTAGCTGCCATTGTCAGGGAGACGTCAGCTTTTAAACATGCGGGATCCCTAAGCATAATTTCAACATTGCCGCTGTATGATTCCATATGTTATAGATTCGGCCCTTATCAAGCTGTTTTAAGTCGGTTATGGGATTCGGAGACCGCCTCTGTCGTCTAGTGGTCAGAGTTTCTGGCCACAGATCCAGAGGTCCTGGGTTAGATTCCCGGCACTACCAAATTTTCTGGGAGGTAGTGTGTCTGGAACGGGATCCACTCAGCCTCGGGAGGATAATTGAGGAGCTGTTTCAAGAAAATAGCGCCCCGGTCTAGAAAACCGAGGTTAACGGCCGTGGGAATCCTTTGCGTTGACAACGCGACACCCTCTTTCCGCTAAAGCTGGGACTAGCTTCGGCCGGTCGGTGTAGTTAGCTTGCGGACTAGAGGCCACGGAGTTTGTCCATGTAGGTCTTAACGATAATTCTAATGTCTGTGAACACTGTGCGGTTATATACCGAGCGTGTACATAATTTTCATTTTTATATGAAATTTGGGTGTAAACTCAAAGAGATTTTTTTTTTTTTTTTTAATTTTAGTGTGCTGAACATGGAATAGATGAACATGAGCATAACTGTACTTACCGTGTTGTCCTTTATTTTATGGTTAAGTAGTATTTGTTCCTGAAAAGCGTTACTGCTGTTTATATTTTCGATAAAAATTATTTGATATTTATATGACCAGTGCAGTTGAGATAGTCGTACCGCTTTACATCCGTACTTTAAGTTTGAATTCTGCCTTATTACTTGATATGGTATTACAGGTGCTGATTAAAAAAACGCCGAATGAGCTTACAATATTACAAATTCACACTACATAAATAGCATAATTTACTAATAACCAGGGCCCGGATTTTGATGACTTGAAAATATTTAAAAAATGACCGAAAAAATCCAGAAAAATGACCTAAAATATGACCCAAAAATGTAATATGCAGGGCCCGGATTTTGATGACCTGAAAATATTAAAAAAGAGAAAGAAAGAAATCCAGAAAAATTACCTAAAGGAGAAAAGAAAGAACACTTCGCTTCCATGTTATTCACATTTCGGAAAACATATGAATAAAAATTGCCTAAAATGGCCAAAAATGACCTTAAACCTAGAAATGTAAAAAAAGTGAAAAAAGGACCTATAAAATTTACATTTCTGTAACCAGCAGCTCATATCCGAGATTTATATATTCAAGAGCATCGCATGGGATACTAGGAAAAAAAGATGACATGTCATCAAAATCCGGGCCCTTCTAATAACACTCTTTGTACAAGCAGTAGTCTGCAGTAAGAACCTGGGGTATATGACTTATGTACGAACTCGTTGAGGATTAAAAAGTCTGCTTCGGTAAATATGCGCTGTCAGTAAATGTTTGGAATGAGTGTCCTGATCTTCATTAGATTTATATTTTTGTCATCAGTACTTTTCAGTGATTCGCTGTGACAGATCGATGCATTTAGTCGTGAGGTCCCCGAAAAGTGACCCCTTTCGACAGGTAGGAGCCGAAGGTAAATTCGTTTCACTAAGCTTTATGCATTCCCCCCCCCTCACTTTATGTAGTACATAAAAATGTCATTCTGTAGTTCCGAAGCATTAAAGGGTTAAATGCATTCAACAATACCTCATTCTGCCCTCCCTATGGCGGCGCCTCTCATGTTGCGCGGTCAGCCATGTTGATATCGTCTCCCATTGGTTGACACAGCTGTATATTTGTCTGTTAGTTCGAGGCTGTTGTTGGCGTCATATGAATTAGAAGGTTGCAGATGTGTTCTTGATGGTTTTACGTGAGCAATAGCTGAGAGTAGCTGAATAGAACCACGAGAAGACAAAGTATACATATTATAACATCGATAATTTATTAGTTCTTGTGTATATCGAAACCGTGATACAGCCTGTCATTCGGCATAATTTCTTTGTTTACTCACGTGGGACTGCCAGCTGAATGTTGTCACATATCTTTCCTGTGATACTGGCGCACTAAACCTAAATATTAAAAGACGGAAAATGTACATTGTACCTTCTATTTACTAGTGTGGGAAAATTGGTCTTTCTTCTGAGGGGTGTACATTTAGGAATAAAATTTCAGTAGGTAGTATTTTTGTCTGTTTACTCGTGGTTGTGAAACTGTTCTCCCTCCTCCTAGTTATTCCTATTTAAGGGCTCTCAAAACGGAGTTCTAACAACATGGTGCAAGATCTGTTTTGAGAAGCTAATAGTCCTTCGTCTAGCCAGGATATTCCCTGACTTACGGAATCCACAGATTCATTATCGTATACACCAAAGCTTGCCACTATTTTATATCCCGAGGCAGATGAATCCTGTTTATTTAAGGTCTAATGTAACATGTTCTCTCAACTACACTTCATCGTCCAACTGATCTCTTCCCTTCAAGTTTTCCTACTGAAATTTTGTATCCATTTCTGAACTGTCCCATGTGTGCTACATGCCTCAGCTCATCACCCTACTAATATTTGATGAAGGTACAACTTAAAAAGCTCCTCGCACAGATTTCTCCTTTCTCCTGTTACTTCTTCCCCTTAGGTCCAGATACTGTTCCTCAGCATCCTGTCTCAGTCGCAGCCTGTGTTGTTCCGACAGTTTGATAGACCGAGTTTCATCTCTATACAAAACAATAGGTACGTATAGTTTTGCATATTTTAGTGTCTGCATTTTCATATTGCAGACCCAAGGATAACAAATTCTGCATTGGATGCTAACAAGCATTTCCAGAGCCTAATCTGCATATTTCTGTCTGTATTCAATTTAGATTTCTTACTGTCGTTCCTAAATATATGAACTTGTTACATTTTAGTTTGATTTGTTAGCTGTCTCAATATTACGATTTCGTCCTAGAATCTGGTGCCTAACATGAACACGTGGTTCTTCCAAAGACCTTTTTTTTCCCCCCCGCGGGAGGGTTGTTAATCCCTTAGCCAACATCTGAGCAGGAGGACCACCTCCTGTCGTCTATTAACGACTGATTATTCGATATATTCGCAGCAGCCCTCCACAATATCTGGAGGTCATCTCTTCTACCCCCAACCTGAGAACTCTTCATATTTCATGGGACACGCTTGGCATGACAAAAACAATTTTTGAGTAGCATGTGTCTCTTTGGGCAAAGGAAGAAGAGTGAAGCGGGCTGGACAAACGTGTATATCACGCGTGGGGAACTCAGAAATGTGTGTATAATTTTGGTTAGAATATCTCCAAGGGAAGATCAGTTGGGAGACTTAAGCGTATATTGGAGGGAAGTTTCGAATTTGGTGTGTAAGAAATGATATGCGGAAATGCGGGCTGGATTTAGCTGACTCAAGATAGGGTCCAGTTTCAGTAATTTTTAAAACGGCGATGAACTATCGGCAGTTTTTTGATCGTTCTCGTAACTATCATCTTCCGAAATAAGTGTTGGCCCTTCATCCATTTGAAGGAAAGGCTTGAAAGTACATGTACAGAGGTTTGGCCTATTTGCAGCCCAGCTCAGCGATGACCTTGTATGAGAAGTTGTTTTAATTCTTAAAACTAAAGCAAAGGACTTTGATGTTTTGTAGCAGAAGTCTGCATATTTCGTGTCTTTATGCTCAAGCCTTGTGTTTGCGCGAGCGCTTAGGACTTCGGGCAAATCTCAGTTTAGTTTCACATGAACTGCGAGCAAATGTCTCTGAAAACCGAGAAGCCATCTTTCGTATTATCATACGAGTGTGAGAATCATAAGGAGTACATAAGGTCATTCCGTGCGTAAAATTCAGCACTTCTAAGGATGAAACAAGTGTTACATAATAGGCTTGTTACTACTCTACTTTAAACGTATATTTGGGTTACACGGTAGGACATGACATCCCAAATGTGCTTTCATTTCGTGCAGCTTATGCAAAATACGTAAAGTAGGATGACTTGTGAACGCCGCTGTTGGGTGCCATGTTGTGTCTGTTCTGTCTTCCTGTTTCAACAGGCCGCGTCCTCGGCATTGATAATTAAACATGCGTGACTGATAACCACACGTGTTCAGCGATTCCTCACAAAGCTGCTGACTTACGGATGTTTAGTACTCGTTCTAGTTCTGTGCTAAGTGTCTTCTTTTATAAAGGGCAGCGATGTTACTGTGCTGGAGCACTAGGCCAAAAGGACGTGTGGAGTAGAGGAGATGTAGCTCCACGCATTCTTAATCTCGGGAGCAGATAGAAGTGGATGGGCAGCGTCGCGTCCCCGACTGCTTTACCCCAAAGGAAACAGCCTCCGTGCCCACTGAATAGGATGCATGGCGGGCCACAGAGCTGGTGTGATGCATTGGTGAAGAAAAGGAATCCGTGCCCTTGCTGGAAGTCGAACCCCTGTCTTGCATCTTGTACACTGCCTGACCTTTTTGACAGAATTAAGAGCTCGGTGGAAGCGGGTAAGTTAAGCATCCCACAAGAAAGTTTCCGTGAATTGTCAGTAACTGCCCTAAGGGCAAATTATTTTCTTCGTCTTTTGCATTTAATTCTGTCGAAGTGTTAATAGCGTAAGACACCCGGCTGTATTTTTTGAAAGGTGAAGTTAAAAATTATCTATTTACAAGTGTTCAGAAGTTCAGAAGCTGGAACAAAATAGTGCTGGCATACATCCTTATATGCATAAAATAAAAAAAAAATTGCCGTCGGAATAGGACACATGAGTGCCACATGGCTGTGCTTTTGTGCTAATATTTTTTTTTTGTTTGTTGAAAACATAACTATGAATGCATCCAGTAAAATAATTGTATAAATAATTTTAATCCCTGACAGTGTTTTGAGCATTGAACACTTTAAATTTACCTTTGTGAAAAATGAAAGAAAGGAGTCTTTTCAATTGTCCACCGCTTTAATGAATTAGCGGAGTAATGGTTATTTGGTGGAGAAAACTGCATAATGAGGAGCTTCATAGCTTCACTCCTCCCCAAATGTAATTAGAATGATGAAGTCAAGGAGGATAAGATGGGCAGGGGCACGAATGGGGCAGAAGATTACTGCATATAGGATATGGGTGGGAAAGCCAGAATGAAGAAAACCAAGACGTAGGAAAGTGGATAATATTAAAATGGATCTTAGATAGGATGGGGTGGTAAGGACTGGATTGATCTGGCTCCGGATAGGGACCAGTGGAGGGCTCTTGTAAACACGATAGTGAACCTTCTTGTTCCATAAAATGTTGGGAAGTTCTTGAGTAGCTGCAGAATTGGCAGCTCCTCCAGAAGGGTTCAGCTCCACGAAGGGGACATCAAGGGAGGAACATAGACTGAGGGTGTTGAGGAGAATATTTGGACCGAAGAGTGATGAAGTGACAGGAGGTTGGAGAAAACTGCATAATGAGGAGCTTCATAACTTGTACTCTTCTCCAAGGATAATTAGAATGATCAAGTCAAGGAGGATGAGGTGGGCAGGTCATGTACCACGAATAGGGGAGACGAGGAATGCGTATAGGATATTGGTGGGAAAGCCAGAAGGAAAGAGACCACAGGGAAGACGAAAGTGTCGGTGGGTGGACAATATTAGAATGGATCTTAGAGAGATAGGATGGGATGGTATGTATTCGATAGATCTGACTGAGGATAGGGAGCAGTGGAGGGCTCTTGTAAACGCGGTGATGAACCTTCGGGTTTCATAAAATGCTGGAAATTCCTTGAGTAGCGTGGTTTTATTGGCGCTGTAACTCTAAATACAGTGGCTGCTGCTGAATTCTGGCGGCGCCTGTTGTCTCTTCACACCGACTCCCGCTCGCTTACCGAGTGTTGGCCCTCTCGCCTCCAACGTCGGTCGTCGTTTTCATCCGATTCTTGGGTACAGATCTTTCGAAAGTAGCGTGTTCTCCCACAGCGCCAGTACGTAAACTGTCCCTTATTTCCGCTGGTGGTGGGGGGGTGCTTCTCCAGAATGTCCTGGCCATCGTTTGGCGGGCTCTGGAGGGCGTTACGACTGCTATGTCGACTGCCTCCAGCTCGAGAACCTCATTGACTACCTCACCGAGTGACTTCTTGCCCCCCCCCCAAGTAGCTGTAATCTTATGTCTCGCTCATTTATCCCGTCAGTGTATGAACGGGAGGCTTTTTTACTAATTAAGTATTCATGTACTTCAACGTGGATGCGGTAAGCCGAGTAGTAGATGGCTGCGGCAAACTCGTGCAGGAATTCCACGCCGGTTCCTGTACTCCCCAAAGATCTGTCCTCACATCGGTCTTCGATATCTGCTAGCTGCGTATTTAACCCGCACCGTGTGCTTTTCAGATCCTGGACGAAGTCGTGTGTAATTTCTAGTAGCTGCGTTTAAAACTCTGTCCTTGAATTTTCTGTCTTAGTGGAGCTCTTCGTGGAGGGCCTTCTTTTGTGTTCGCTGTCTTTTCGCGGAGGCGTCTCTTAGTCGGCGTATTGAAGGACAGTGTTACTCCATGAGAGTTGGGCTTCGTTTTTTCGGGATTCGCGTTCACTTCCTCGTCGAGGTTTAGTGCTCCTTGGTCGACAGACGCCAGGATGTCTTCCACCCGATTTTTTATGGTCTTTTCCAGTTCGAACAGAATGGAGTTTGCTGCGGCCTCCATATTTTTCTGACTGGCCCTCACTGCGGTTTTGATTTCTTTACCAGCTTTCATTTCCGTGTGGCCGGCATTAATTTGGGTCCATAACACATCTTGATAGGCTTCCAACTTTTCTTCGATAGGCCTTCATCGCTTTTTGGGCGACACTCATGGCGGTGTCCATCTTGACCTCCATCATTTCTTGAATGACCCTCGTGTTTTCTTAAATGGCCTTCATTGCATCCCTGCCTGCGCTCATGGGGGTGGCCACCTTAGCTTTCATTTTATGTTGGTTGACAGCCATCTGGCCTTTCATACTTTTGTTGAGTGATCCTTGTGGCCTTAATATCAACAATTACTATTTGTTGTATGGCCTGTTGTTCCTGTATGACTGATGTCAGATCTTCCATGTCTTGTATAGTCAACAGTCGACTTTGGTTCGAATTCTATCAATCCAACCAGTCCAATTTCTGACCCAACTTTTCACGTGGTAGTGATTGTACACGGGGTTTGGGTTGATAATTGGATTTATTGAACGCTTATAACTCATAACTGCAAATAACTGAAACAGCCACTAATTTGTATACGCTATAGATCACTGTAACTACAGCAAAGTCTTGTGTTTGTTAGTTTCTCGTCACAAGTCATCGCTAGTTAGCGGCTGCTGACAATGGTAATTCCTCACGGCCAACCACGAACTGCCGTCTTTCACTTGCAGCTTACGACAGCCTCCCGCCAATGCGAATCTGCCCCCCCCCCCAAAAAAAATGGCAAGAATGACGTATTCTTCACGACGTGTCTTAATTTGTTCGAGTTTTGAAATACTCGAGGTCTTCAGGAACACATCCTCGCATAAAATGCGATCGCACTAAAATTTGTTCCCGTTTCAAATGTCCATCGTTCTCTTTGTCGCCCAGGATCCTTTTTTCCTCTATTTCGGAACTCGTGAATTTCTGCTTCTATCCGGGCATAAAACCCATCGTCTTATATAAGCGGACAATTTTTTATGCAATTAAAAATGTTTGTAATTCATCCCTGATATCATCAGGGTGGTTACAGCCTTTAACTGCTTTTAGGAAGGTCATTTCAGGTGGCTGTATTGCATTTAACGAAGGCGTGATCACAAATGCTCACACATTTCAGCATAATGGTACCTTTCCAAGGAGACTGAACAGAGAAAGAAGCAAAGAAACCGGATTGACGGTTTACAGAGTAATTACAGTGCACGCATTGTAATATGGAAATGAAGCATGTCCGGTAAATAAACGAGTTCTAAATGAATACTTATTAGAAATTATTCTAATCCATTGATTAGTAAAATGTGTATTTGCTGTCTTAACAAGGGATGACCGAGCCGCCTGGCATGGCGGTAACGCTCTATGCTCGTATTCGAATGGTACTCATTTAGGACAGCACCATAGCTGAAGCGGTTAGTCGGTGGCATCCCACCGCGGCGGCCCGGATTCGATCCCGGGTCTGGTCAAGTGGGATTTGTGGTGGACAAAGTGGCGCTGGGGCGGGTTTTCTCCGAGTACTTTTGTTTCCCCTGCCAATCTTCATTCCACCAAATTTTCCATCATCATCATCATCATACCCGGGGCTGGCTACAATAGGCCAATCAGTGGCCGCCGTGCCGAGTGGAAACCGTTGAACTCCCCCCCCCCCACTAAGCGAATTAAAAAAAATGGTACTCAGTTCTAGTCTCGGCCAGGACACATCGTGACTAGGGTGCTACCTCAGTACCTCCAGGCAAATGCCAGGATAGTGCCTTGGTGACTGATCCTTGCAAGAACCCTTCCAATGTATTATCATTTATCATTGTACCATTCGATGTTGTATAACCTAGGTGCTGACAACGTCGTACAATAACCTACAAGAGAAACATGGGTTGGACTAATAAAATCATAATACATTCTTTGTTATAACGTATATTTAATTACAGTATACACAGTGAAAAAGACCGCCTTTGTGGTCCAGTGGTCACAGTACCTGGTTACAGATCCAGAGGTCCCTGGTTCGATTCCCGGCTCTACCAGATTTTCTGAGAACTAGTGGATCGGTGTCCACTCAGTCTCGTGAGGATAAATGAGGAGCTCTTTCAACGAAATAGCTGCTCCGGTCTAGAAAACCGATATTAACGGTCTTAGGGAGTCGTTGCGCTGACCACGCGACACCATCTATCCGCAAAAGTTGGCACTAACTTCGCCGACAAGCGGTGGTCGCTCAGTCGGCATAGTACGCTTGCGGACTAAAACCACGGGAGTGTTTTTTTGTGCACAGTTAAAAAGGCGAAACCATAAGTCGCCATTTAAGAATAGACTATTGTTTGGTATTTAATAGTATTTTTTATCATTCGTTTATCTATAAATATTTTTACTTTGCTTTTCTTTTGACTCACAGGTTTATTTTCATATTATGAAAGAATTTAAATATGCAAGTTCTAGTCCTAGGCTGATCAGCAACTAACGCTTTAGCACCTGTTCTTCAGTTGTACTGTGTTATATACGAGTATTCAGTGTTTGTGACCGAAAAGTTGGTATACAGTTAAGGGCTGTAGTTTACTGGAATTTGACGATGTGTAATCGGGCCAGTATTTACGTTTCGGAGGAATCTGTTGCCATCATCTTCGTATACACTGAGGTTGGATGGTAGCTTGCTCTTCGGAAAAGCTGGGAACCATCTACCAGACTGCATGTAGTCACTACAGAACAGCGCTGAGAAAATGATAAAATTTTAATAATGTTAGGCCTAAGGTGTGCAGTGGTACATGTTGAATTGGCAGCATTTTTACCCCTTTATTGTAGATGGTATTGGCTAGTAAGCTAGTTAGTAGCCGGAGGGAGTGCAGAAACGTTAATGGAAGCAACAGAATTCTGTGATTGTGTTGTATTTCACACGTAACCGGTAGTGGAGATCGCAAAATCCTGCACTTTTTAGAGTAGTGATATTAGGCCCATGTATGCTATATTTATCTACAAGTGACGTAAGAAGTAACAAACCAATTGTTTGGAAAGGAAACACCGAAAATAATGATAATAGTTTTGATAAAATGCACATTGCTATTAATAAAGTCATTTTATATATTGTCGAAGTTATACTTGAATTAATTAAATATGTTTATGAGCAGTACAGTTTTGTTAATTCCCTGAGGTTTGAAAGTCACTGCTTCTTTCTAATGGTCCGTAATGCATTTCATATTTGTTGAACGGTACTCAAACGACATTGTTGTCGTTTACAAAGCATGGAATACAATTGGAATGCGTTTTTGGCTCATTCGCAATGAAACTTGAAGGAAAAAATACGTCTCTTAGTTTCACTGTTTGTCTTCGCATATAACAACCCGAGAACCGTTGATCGAATTTCCGAAAATATAATATTGTATAGTTCTACCAGACTTCGTCGACATGTTCCGATTTCAATTGAAATCGAACAACAAAAGCGGATGCTTATATGAAGTCAGCTTAAGTCGCTGAATATTTGTCGGAGAAAACTATAGGCCATATTTCGAAAAAAAAGTTGTAGAGAGAAATGCAACTCATTTTGTGCTCGGTGATTTTTTTTTTCACAAGTCGGCGTTGCAGGAAAATGAAAGAGAATGTACGTTCTAGACTTGTTATGCTGTGCGTACATTTCTTAGCTTTGTTCGGTTTGAGGATCTCATAGCGGTGACTGCTAAGGGTTCTATTTATTGGGGTATATCGTCGTGTAGTCCAGTGAAAGTCAACTGATATTTCGGTGGAACATACGTCAATCTTCAGCGTCGAAGAGTAAGTCAAGCAAGACAACCAGCATGAAGCAGACAGCAGGTTCTTCCGAAACGTCGGTTGGCTTTCACCGGACTACACGGCGTTATATCTCAGAAGACAGAACTCTTCATTTCTGAACTTCTTTATTTTCTTCCGATTTTTTTTATTTCATTGTGCACTCCACGTCTGTATCCAGGATCCAATCCTGGGGGGGTCGATGTCCATTTTTCTCTATGCAGTTTAACATCATATTTGTTTTCTCTTGACTGAGGTACCAAACGTCGCAGTCGAGAGATTAGCGCCACTGCTTCTTACTCGAGAAATAACGGGTTCCAATATCGGGTTCGGGACCTGCCATCTTGACTAGGATTTCTCGTGTTTTCCTTAGTGCCAGGCGAATACCGGGGCAGCATCTCAAATTAGGCCAACTCGGCATCTCTCACGTCCTGTCCAGTTAATTTACTAGTCATCCTGCATTTCGACGTTACATAGTCATAGTTACTTATGGTGTCGTTAAGTGAATAAGAAGTACATACATTGACGAAATTAAGATAGAGTACGCTGTATCGACACGTGTTTGTACCTTTCTTAGTAGAATGGCGTGGGTAATAGTCATTCTGGCTTAACTGTCTTTGGTTTTCCTCATTCGCTCTGGGGAGATGCCTTTACATAGAACACGAACCCTCCTCTCTGATTCTTACCGCTTCACTGTGCTAGTGCGTCATCTTATATCAATAAATAATCTCTTGCAGGGATTCAGGGAACATGCCAGCCTTTGTTTATATTTAACATGGAATTGGCAATTACATATAGACATTGGAATTAATGGTGGAATAAATGACTGGGGAAACTGAAGACAGTGAGTCAGTTTCGTTGATCATTGAACACACAGAGAGTGGCAGGACAACGAACGAAATTCTTGAATGCTTTCCACAATGCTCGAATTACAAGATCAGCTGTTCGGACTAGTTTATTTCAGCATATTCATTGTCCCATCACACAACTATGAAGGTTTTACTATTTATTTACTCAGTATGTTGGCCCTGCCGATCTGTGTGCTGCCCTTCGCAACCTTTTAAAGCACTACGTAAACGTATGTACCGCCCGAGTTAACATTAAAATACTCTGTATTTTGCCCTCAGAGAATATGTATATTTCTTATGATTCTCGCATTAAACAGTGATTATTTCTCTAAACAGCATTCAGCCGTTGTCTTTGTAATTGAGATTGGACTATGTTTTCTCTAAGATAATGAGTGACATTTTTAGTATTGTATGGAGGAGATTCTTGCTTCAAAGAGTTAGTCTGGTAGTGAATGTTTCAGTGAGCACAAGACGGTCAGGGATCGCACAGTAAGTGCTCTGTGAGGAATCCGATGCTGTTCTGGCTAACACGGCAATTACTTTCGCGTTAGAAGAATGGTGACGATAATCTTTCGTTGCATCATAACCTACAGAACTTTGCATCAGGCCACGGCTACTCGTTGCGTTCTGTGCCCTTGTGCCAGCCTTTTTTCTCCTTTAGATGGGGATGTAATGCAGCCAGCTCGTGTCGGGCTGGGAGGGGGGATCGTGCGGCGCGACTCATGAGGGGAGTGATGGACGCACCGGCAGCTACATCGCGCCATAAAAGGTAGCGAGCGACTTGAGAAGGGTCTGCCAGCAGCAGCAGCACCAGCCGTGCGCGATGCGAACAGCCGCCTGCTGCCCGAGTTTTCCGGACTTGCTCAGGCGAATGTGGTTACGTGTAACAAAATGAGACCCGCTTAACTTTCATACGTCTCAGCGTAAGGCGTACAAGTCACCGGTATTAAGATACTGAGAATTTTTAAGTTTTTAACAATTCATGGAATGAGTAGCACTCCTGCTTCATATTTGGGAGATCCGGGGTTGATATCTCGGCCCGGATACCGGCCATCCTGAGATTTTTCATGGGTTTCTGAAGTCCCTGCAGGTAAATGCTGGGATTTAATCTCAAATTAGACCACGACTGTTTTCTTACACCCCTTTCCAATGATTTTTCACTAATAGTCTGAGTTACTGATAGCGAAGCGAAGTAAGTATTAAATGAATAATCTGTAGGAGCAAAAATAACGAACTGAATGACATTCGTAGTGAAATCAAATTTCTCATTCAATTCTAAATCGTTTATTCTTACCTGCCATGTTTTAACAGCCTGAATATTGAAATGTACAAAATTGCAGTTGGCACCATATCTGTTTATGTGGGTGTAAAGCCTGGTCTCGCATTCGAAGGAAAGAACATGGACTGAGAACGACTGGGAGGATAATCCTAAGGATAATATCTAGATCCAAGAAAGAAGTAACAGGAGGTGCAGGAAATGAGATAATAAGGAGCTTCATACTTTGTACGGGTCACCTAATTACGTTAGGGTTATTACGTCAAGGAAGATAAGGACGGTGGGTCATGTAGCATGCACATTAAAAATGAGAGAGACGTGTAACAGTTTGCTAAGAGATTCTTAAGGCATGAGGCTACTTATGAGACCTAGACATGAGTGGGCGGATGATATTAAACCGGACGTTAGAGAAGTAGTGTGTGATTACAGGGACTGGGTTTAGTTAGCGTAGCGTCAAGTGACGAGCTGTGTGAACATGGTGACGAACGTTGGGTTTATTTAAAGGATTTTTTTTGATGAGCTGAGCAATTACCAAAGTTTCGAAAAAGATGCTGTCTCGTGGAGCTGGTGTTTGTCAGAAGATATTACCACTCACCTGATACAAGGTATTTTAGTGTCTTCCATGTGATCCGACCAGTGTCATAAATTAGCGATGAGGGATAGCTCTAGTTGGCCCCAAACGACGCACTCAACCCATGCCAGCTTGTTACTAGTGTAGCTGTCGTCTGCTATTGTCACATACACAGCCTAATGCATATGTTTACCGTAAGATTGGTTGCCAGCCCAGCAAACGAAGAACGTCATTACCTTGTCACTGAATTTGTTCATTATGATTTACTTAACGCCACTGTCTGTAGCTTCGAAGGATAGGATGATTAGTGAATAAAGAATTGAAGGGGATGTGAGATTAGGTGGCGATACCCTAATTTGGGGTATTTTTTTTCTGTCAGCCGCGTGGAGGGACAGAAGGACGCTGCCAAGAACCTGACAAGACAGGCTCCCAGACGAGGTTTGAACACGAGACTTCGAGAATATGAACGGAGAATGCCACACATTCGAACATAACATTCAGTGTCACTAAACTGAATGATTGTAACAGAAATATGAACATAAATTACCACTTGTAGTATATTGATGTGTGTATAGTAAGGCCCTATAAAGCCTGCTTCCTACTCTTTAGCCAGTCACGTGTCGGGTCATACGCTCGTTGTGCATAAGATCAGATTAGGAAATGCACATATGCGCATAGCGTAACAACTATGACTCATTCTTTCGTTTTTTTAATTATGTCGAAGGAATCGAAGTTACATTATAATAAAGTAACGAATGTAGCAGCATATTCAGTAAATATATACATATGTACGTATATATACATATAGGCGTATAAATGCATCACGGAAGAATTTTCCTTTATT
Organism: Cryptotermes secundus; assembly: GCF_002891405.2. Classification (NCBI taxonomy): domain Eukaryota; kingdom Metazoa; phylum Arthropoda; class Insecta; order Blattodea; family Kalotermitidae; genus Cryptotermes; species Cryptotermes secundus. The sequence goes on from NW_019730109.1 coordinate 528,249, forward strand.
TCTTATCACTAATAAGAGACTGCAGTAAATTTCACTTGTGTTCGGAAGGCAATTGTCGATTTGTCAGCGTAGGGTCAACAAATTTTTAAATGTATAGAGTGTAACAATTCTGGTGTGTTCATTCCCTTTTAATTGTTTCGAAAACAGCGAGATTTACGGAAAGAGTATGTCGGGCATAAAATAAATACTTCTACAACTTGTTTTCGAAATATTCTTCAGTACGATAAATACGCCGAGCTCCACACGAGTTCTAGCAACATGAATTCACTTTAACACAGTTTTTGAAGTATGGCTTTTTCTCGACTAACATAACTTTATTTTCGGTTTAACACGACATCTCCACGAAGTCTCTATTACATCACTTTTATTTCTTATGGGAAATTTGTGTCCGACTAACACGATTTAACCTTACACGAAATTTTTAAAGAACGTACGTCATGTCAGTCGACGATTGGGTTGAGCAAATTGAGACTCGAAGGGTGCGAAGAGAAGCTTGTAGGACTTCATGCGGGCAATCCGTTGTTTATTATAATCGAAAATGTCAATAAAACTATACAGCATCGAATTTAATGAAAATCTGTTCGATGGTTCTGGCGTTGTTATGGACGTACGGGCGAAGGGATATGGCTAATCTTATTGGTGCATCTTTGCAGCATTTTGATGTGAACTCATCAGAAAGGGGCTAGATAATAAGTATATTTACATAGCAACAAATTATTATAATAGTCAACAAAAAATATATCTTTGCTGAGAATCGTAATCAATGGTGAGCTCTTTTGAGCATGGTCATGAAATTTCAAGTTCCATGAAAGGCTAGCATTACTTGAGTGAGTGGCCGTAAACTTCTCAAGGACACTGCTCCATGAGGTTTGTCTCTATTTAGAACTTCATATGCATGTAGTGAACTACTCTTAAGTTAATGTATAGATACTAATTATAGATTATACAGGTGATTTCGCTGGATATCAACCTGTTCATGCCACTAGTCATTAGTATATCTAATGAGTAATCGGCACTTTAGCTTATAGAATTATGTAATATTCTGATTGCTAAAATCTAAAATAAATAAATAAATAAATAAAATATGCATGTAGACCTACGGAGTTATATGGACCTATAGTTTTCACACGAGGGACTGGCAGAAACTTCAGAACATTAGCATGTGATGGTGATTGTATGTAGCCTATTACTTTACTGACTTTTGTGGACGGTCGAAATTTTAGCCTTCGGAGGATCCGTATTGTTTTGTGATCGACTATCTGCTGCCATTTATGTGAAGTATTTGCATGGCATAAGACGACTATATAATTGTTTTCGTGAAATTTACAAGTAATGCAGTTCTGTACCGTGACATAATATGAAGTTCATAGATTGTATAATCAACTGAAAAAATTCAAAATGTGGAGATCCCTCAGTTCTTATTAGATCCGACCACTGTTCAGAACTTGGTTTCTTGCTGATACGGCCTAAAATCTGAGAGATGGCAGATTTAATCTAGAACAGTTATTGCATTTTGAATAAGGCAATCGCAAACTTGATCGTTTCTTCTACTCCCAGACAGCAAATGTAACTTATGAGTAAATGCAGTTTGAAATAGCTCATAAAGTGACCGGACTTGAGAATAAAGTAAAAGAAAGCAAAATGGACTTAAAGGACGTCGGTACAACAGTTAAACAATTCAAGCTCAAAATTAATCGAAATATTATTTAAGAATTCAGTTCATGTCTCACAGAAAACACGTCGTGTCTCCTCTACAACGAGCAGTCTGTTAATGCTGTTTAGGGAAGTGGGCTAATGGCTCTTTATTTTGAGAATTATATTGCCACATGTTACGGTTGTGACTGGTAGACGGGGTTTTGGATTGGATGATTGGATTTATTGACACCTTATGCGCTCATCTCGGAACTACAAGTAATACAGCGCTATCGCTGATCTACATACTTGCAGTTCACCGTCACACACACACACAGAACTAGTGTTCACAGTCTTCATTTGTCGTATTGTGGCAACGGATTTGTAACAGTCTCACCGTCAGTGCAGCACACACAAAGTCTTCTTTTCACAGCCTAATTCTTTTTTTGTCATTTATTGTCAAACATCTTCAACTACCATCTGCAAAGACTCCCTCGAATCTGATTCTGTCGGAGTCAGAGTCACAGTTACTTTACAACGGTCGGTTTACCGTCAATCAGTTCGTCTTGGCGACAAGCCAAGAATTTTTATTTCCCAACTGAACACTTTTAGGTATAGTCCTCTCTGACGAGAGGATGGGTCGTTTACAATTGCTGCTGGTCCTCGCCAGTGAAGTCATTCTCACGTCCGATTCCCACGGGACCCGTGGCCACAATTTACTGTCTCACATTCGAGACTTCCCCAACCTGGAGGGCCAGGTCCCGTATGTATATCCGCGAGGAACAGGATGGCCCGGTTATGTCCCCAGGTAATAGGTTCCCTTTTCGTCGATTCCCACAACTCGCAGGGCTGCCGTGTAGGTATTTGACCCGGTCTCCACACGGGAGTGATACTGACTGGCCTGTAATCTTCGTTATACAGCGTCGGGCCCGGACCCATAGGAGACACCGTTTATTCTCATAACTGACCGTTTCCACGAGAACGTGTTTGCGTCGCCCACCCAACAAGGTGTTGTTTACCAAGAATCTGCTGCCCTAGCAACGACGTTATCACATTGTTCTGTTTCCGCGGAAACGTGTTTATCGAGCCGTTGCCTAGCGATGGACGTCTTTCGCTCCACGATTTCTGCTTTCGGGCGTCGAGTCAGTATGAAACCCATAAACACTATCGAGACGGTTAAGAGTTTCTGGATGTTATCTGTACCGCTGTTCCAAAGGCCTGTAGTAACATGCAGGTTACTTGTCGTACCTTTGAGCTGCTATGTGCGTATTTCTTCGTCACATTTGCTGAAGGAGTGTGTATAATGTGATAATTAGTATTTTTTTCGGAAGCTGTTTCCTTTCATTTAATACTCCTAGTAATACGGGTTGGAGGTGAAGACAAACGAGTATGCTCCTTCGAAACGTTGGTACCGGCCTACTGGACTGCACTGTGTCATAATCCAGAACACGACAATATAAATCTTCACCGAGAAAACATAAAATCTAATTTATTTAGGCTTACCCTATTTGTATTTGCTAGGATTTCGTGTTATTAAAGATTTCCTAATGTAATGTTTTCATTGAAGTCCGTTCACTGTTCACTGAGAGCAAACGGGTAAAGAAACGAACATGGCCTTCTCGTAAATAAAGTTGTGCATTATTTTGTCTGCATAGAACGCCTAAAATGTTGTTGAAACTCTGAACTCCAGTGTACAGATGCGCATGCTCCAAATATTGTATAAGCTGTCAGGAAAGCAGAAGAACGCGAGTGTTGGAGTGTGTTGATAACCACGATTAACGCATTAACGCGCTTTCCTGGAAAACTTCACATAAGGCGGAAGTTCGTAACTCAATACTTGATTTTATAGATGCGGTGTTAAAACTACGTCAAGTTTCCGAGCGAGTATTTTTCAACTCTGAATTAAGTACTCGTTTCATCTTTTTAATATTTAAAAGTGAAGTAGCATTGTAATAAGATAGAAATGCGTTTTAACATTGCCTTAAATATCGAGTTTGCATTAATTGTTATTTATGTCTTCTTATGTGGAAATTCATCAGAACGACAAAGTTGACTAAAGCTGTAACACTGCTGACTTGTATTTCTGAGTTGCTCGGTTAAAATCTCGATTCAGAGACCGGATAATCTCACTTATTTCACGACAGCATCCTTAAATGGGCCTAAATCATATATAAATTAAATTGAAGTGAAATTTGTTCACAAGATCACGCAATTGACATAAATTAATACGTTGAAGCTTTCGTGCATTTACAGGTACACGTATGTGCTCAAGTACTTGCGAGATCAGTGTATCCGGAGGCTGAAATGGTCTCAGCTTGACGCGGAAGGAACCTTATAAATGGAAAATATTCTTTGAACAAAAATCATGTGGTCCTTTCCAGTGAAACATGCAAACTGAACACGCATACGCCGAATTGTGACTATATTGTTTTGCAGTGAATTCTTTGGTTTCATGACAGCTATTTTTGTTGTTGTTAGGGAATGTTTTCTCGAATTATTCCTGTTTTTCACATTTTAATTTTTTTTGCGGATTATATGACATTTTTATGAGGAAATAGGTAGTATGAATGATCGTGAAACTGCAAGGAAACTGTTGCAGTCTGACTATTTTGACAGTTTTGGTGTTTCTCTCAGTCCGTCCAGGCATGTACCAAAATAGTATTTAAAATGCCGCCAGGACTGCTTCCTCACATATCCTTTCCGTTTCAGTATTGGCGAATCATCCCGTCATTCGACGGTGTATAGCCCTGTTATGGAAAGCTTCATTTAATAAACCAGAAAGAAATAAACAAACTGGGATATTGTCGTTCACGACTCGTGCTGTGTATTTGCGAATACTTCGAACAGTGGTGAGTGACGGCCCACCAGACTGTTCCTATACAGCTGTTCTAGTGAGTGGAAGGTCGTGCAAATTTACGCGTGTGTTCTTGTGTGTACCTTCCTTATCTTGAAATCTCATATGGAAGACGTACGTGAAGATTCAGTAACCAGTGATTGGTTGAGCCTTACTCAGCCGAAATTTACTTTGTGTATAGGCCTGTGTGTGTGAATGTATGGACAGTGAAATTCGGGACTGGCCACATTAGAAAAGTGTTTTAAGAGTGGACCTGTCTCGGCCTCACAGAAGCGGAAGATATCAGAAAGGAAAGGGACTGGAAATTGTTTTTTTTTTGAGCTTGTTTAAGGTATCCGTGCTTTTTGCTCCAAATTCTGAAGGGAAGTAGGACTTCAAAATACTTGTTGATACTTGGGGAGATTGAACACTGAATTTTAAAATAAATCCCTGGAACTTGAAATTCTTCTACATAATATTTATAAATTCAAATTCTCACAGAAAACACTGCCTCTCCATTAACCAACTAGTTGCTGTTTGGGGAGGTATTTGTTGCTTATTGTGAGGAGAATGTGATTGTATAATTAAATTAGTAATTATAACTTTTCTGCATAAATACTAGTTCCATAGCTCCCTTATATTTAATTATTTCGAAAATCTTAAAAGTGTTGGAAGCGTACATGCGGTATAAAATGTATGATTCATTTTTCTGAACAATCTTTGCTCGAAACGTGTATTTATTCCGATAATTAGGGCTTCATGTGGAATGTGCGTTATCGTTTTCCGATTTTAACCAAAATTGAAATGTATAAACAGATTGTAGTAATGCCCCCCATATTAACTTTCATGGATCCAGCCATCGGTTTCCAAGATATTTGTTGTGGACAGACACACATGGCGAAGTAAGTGGATGCATTTTTGCTAAATTTCGTTGTGCCACTGAAAAGGTTAAACTGTTTATAGTAAATATCGAGGGATACCTAATAACCACATTTGGCCGTGAGAAATGTTATCCAACTTTCTTCTCCCAGTGTTAACTCCGAACGTAGATTAAATAATTTGGGATCGTCATAGTGGATTTCGACGTAATCGGTCAAGCGCTGTATTCTTCAGGAACTGGAGAAAAAGTAGGCGTACAATGGACAGTACATCAGCTAATTATAGACTTCGAGGAAGCTTCTGATTGAGTTATGAGGGAGAAGTGTTATACAGTACACATTTTCTCGTTGAATTCGGCTTACTTACGAAACACATGCTAATTAGAATGTATTTAAAGGAGGCTTATGGTAAAGTCCATGTCGGTAAATAGTTGTCTGATTCGTTTTCTGTTCAGAATGATGTAAAGTAAGGGGATGCTTTTTTTGCCATTGGCTTTGAACTTTGATTTAGATGGCCATTGTTTAAGGTGACCCAAGAAAACAAGGGGTCTGTGGTGATAATATTAACCTTTCTAAGGTTGAATTTCTTCTAATAATGTATAACTTCAGTTTGAACCTTAGAGGAAACTCAGCACTTCTGCACTACAAAGATCGACCGGTTAATGCTGTTTAGGGAAACAACCAGTGTTTACTGTGAGAAGCAAGCGAAACTGCAAACACTCTCTGTACGCAGAATGCACAGTGTAGTGTGTTATATACAGGTGATACGTATGGTAACTGGGAGCCGGGATAGCCTAGTCTATATAGCGACTGGCTACGGGCTGGACGACCTAGGGGTCGGAGTTCGAGTCCTCTTATTCACGTCGTCCAGACCGGCTTTTTGGTTAACCAGACCTATTCAAATGGGTACCAGGTGCTCGTTCTCCGGGGGTAAAGCGGCCGGGCAATGAAGCTGAACGCTCACCTCCAGCTAATGCCGATGTCAAGAAAATGTGGACCTATACATCCACTCCCCCATACGCCTTCATGGCGTGGTGCTTAATTAGTTAAGCCCAAGGACAAATTTACCTTTTATATATAGTAATCATTAGGCTTTAAAAGGTTGATTGGTCGAGAACACAAAAACAAAGTAAGACACAGAAAAACGAGCTTTGTCTAGAAGTAAACAGAGAAAGGCAGGTAGAGGGAGGAGGGGAGTTGAGACTTCTTAAGCAATTTATAAATGTAATACGAACTCTGTTATGCAGGAAAAGTTGTTGAAGGTAGCTTAACATTGCGGGTAATTAATGAGTCAGTTTACTGCAATTAAATCCAAACCGAGACCCTTCTACTCTCGCAGTAGACAGAAACCAAAACAAAAGAAAAGGTAAAGTTTTTCATTTGGACGCACTTGCCTCAATGGCTGGAGTAACATTTTCTCCAGCCTCCTGACTTCAAGATTCTCGTTTCGCGTTCATCGCTGCTATTTATTTCTTGCATAATATCAAACTGCACAGATTCTGAACTACCACTATTAAACGGTTCAGGAGCAATCATTCTCTACAACACAATTTCAGTATATATTATATATATATACATATATATATTATATTACAACAGTGAAAAACGGGGTTCAGAATATACGTAATTTGCTTCTCTTCCTTAAATGTTCAATGTACTAAAACATTAACAGTTTCATATCCATGATATTCTGTCTGCTTCGCTGACTGCTGGCCATACCCCAAGGCACCTATTGTCGAGGCTAACCAGTTACCGCCAGAGCTGCATGTATGTTCTTAAAGTCTGATTGCGTGTTTTCTTACTGGCATTGGAACATTTGTGAATGTTTTATTGCAATTATGCATATACGAAGTCCAAGGAGGCGGTATATCAACGGGATACGGGCTGGGGTTTGATTCCTGTCAGGGGCAAGATTTTTCTCCATAGCGTTCAGACCAGTTCTGATGCCCATCCAGCCTGCTATCCAATGGGTACCGTTTGCGTTTTCCCTGGGGATAAAGCGGCCGGGCCATGAAGCTGGCCACCTACCCTCATCTAGTGCCGAGATCAAGAGTGATGTAACTATACCTGTACTCCCCCGTAAGCATTCATGACACAGTGCTTAGTTAATTAAGCATAGGACAACTTTACCTTTACCTAAGGCCTTGTTTAAAATGTGGTTTCTGTTATATCAAGGATGACAGAAAGGGAAGTTTACATATACATTCCAGGTTGTAAGCCAGAGTGATGTGAAAACATGCATAACAGAACAGTCAGATTATACTGGTTACTATTTTAACCTTGTGTAGGGATCCGAGGCTAATGCGTAAGGTATTATATGGGACGGACGTTCCCGCTCCGATATGATGCACTTGCCTCTCCTTCTCTTGTTTTATATGTCGTCAGAATTCAGGGCAGCACGCTATAGAAGATTGGCTGTAGGCCTAAATAATAAAGACATTTTTTTTTCTTGGTACTACAGCCCCAGTGGGCCTAGGCCTACCTCCATGAACTTCTCCGTTCACTTCTGTTTTTCTAGATCTTACACATTCGGTAGGACTCCTTGGGCGGGTGATCAGCTCGTCGCAAGGCCTCTACCTGTACACAAACACAGAAAAACGCACACACACAAACTAAACATCCATGCCCTGAGTGGGATTCGAACCCACGATCCCGGTTTCCAAACGAGCGAAGACAGTACATGCCTTAGACCGCTCGGCTACCGTGACCGGCAATAAAAACATTACTGATTTAAAATATTTTGGAGGACAGTGACATAAAAATTATGTTAATGAAACAAGGAGGGCAGATTTTGCTTGTTACTGTTCAGGGCGGAATCCGTTTCCTGAAGAGAAATGTAAGATTGAAGTACAGACAGCAGCGCAGGTTTACGCCCAGTTTTCTGTGGGCGTTAAACAGGTCTGTCGCTTTAAGGGAAGGACGTAGATTAAGGGTGTTTGAGAATATTTGGATCTGAGACAGCGGATACTTTTCAGTACTAAAGTTTGCGATGCTGACCTCTTTGTTATTTAAAAGTAAAATTGTAATATGATGGGGGTTGGGAACGGCACACCAGTACTAAATAGACTCCAGATCAGTAGAGGGGCAAGGGATGTAACCAAAGTATATCGTAAAGGAAGTTCGGGAGGTCTTGCATGTGTGTATCATTATTGAAAACAGTAGTTACGAACCGTTAAGACGCTGCAAATAATTTTGTTAAAACGTCGCCCTCTGACAAAGTTGACGGCCTCTTCCGCATCAGCCCGTTTTCGCCCCTGAATATGAGAGAACAGGTATTGAAACAAATATAATGGCGTTATATCATGACTTTACGTTAAAAGTATACTGTTGTTTGCTTTTACGTGGGTAGTAGTCTGAACTACTTCTGAAGGACACTTAATTTTCTTAAATTATCGGTGATGTAAGTTGTCGGTGAAGTTGAACATTAATTCAGGCTTCCTCCGATTTTTATATCAATACTTCTTGAAGCCTCTTAAGCCTTAAATTCATCTAAACAATGTTAAAAATTCTTCCTTGCAGAAAATCTACTGCATCTGCATGATGAGAGATGAGCCAGTTAATGCTGTTATGCGGAAATAATCTCCGTTACATTCTGAGAATCATAAGAAGCATAGGAATATTCTGGATAAGGAAAAGGCATTTTTTTTATTGCTAGTGGGGTGGGACTGAGTCCCTTGTACTGCGGCCACTTCTGGCCTATTGTACCAGCCCCAGATGATAGGTGAGGGTGATTGTGGAGCAATTGGTGGAATGAAGATTGGCAGGGGAAACCGAAGTACTCGGAGAAAACCTGCCCCAGCGCCACTTTGTCCACCACAAATCCCACTTGACTAGACCTGGGTTCAAAACCGGGCCGCCGCGGTGGGAAGCCAGCGACTAACCGCTTGAGCTATGGCGCGGCCTTACATATAGTTACTGTTTGCTATTAAAGGGGTATAATTGTAATTGAAGTTCTTTAATATAAATAATGTAGTTTCATTTAGGATTCAAACGGAAGTTTCGTAATTTTTTATATAAAATTTCTTACTGCTAACTTCCCTTGCTTTCTGTCGTATTTTTGTCATCCTTGCATGTTATCGGATGGTGTGTTGAGGCCGACGTTCAGCGTCATCTCCCGCGAGTGCCACGCTCGTATAGTCGATGACAAACCGTGTTTTTTATAGAGAGTATACTATACTTCACATATCCACTTCGATGTATTACCAGTACTCATAGAGTAGACACGATGAAACAAAATACTGCTCATACGTCCGTAACCTACCTAACTTATATTCATGCAACGAGTTAACAAGCGACAGTTCGTTGTCATGATAACCTGAAATTGTGTAGTGACATTGATAGACCTCACGGCTGCAGACGTCTTTTGGCATTAGAGAGCGATTATTTAAATAATTATTATTGATTTGCTGTTATATTGGCACTAACGGGAACTACTTTTGAATTGCCATTAACAAGCACAGTATAAATTAAATAGATTGGGAACTTGTGAAGCTGAAGTAGAACATGTGAACGAATTCGATTCCTCCGATCCTTAGCTAGCAGCTGTAATTTGAGGTGGTAATAGAATTTAACTCTCTCTCTTCTTTGTGTTATTTAGAAAGAAATTTTCCGTCAATTTTTGAAGAGGAAGCACGAACCTCATATATCCTGGGACGCCTCACGTATTTTTGAGACATTTCAGTTAATGAAAACTCTATATACGGAAGCTAACGAACCGGAGACACGAATCGGGATATAACACGGTTTAAAGTTTTACCCGATTGAGATAATTGTAATTCTTCCTGCATTTCAGGCTCCTCCATTCAGTACTTAGGTATTTTCCTTGCTACTGATTCTACCCATCAGTTCCATGCCGTTTGCTGCTGCGGACGGAGGGATAAGCTTAGGTGCTGTTAGTCACAGTAGATATACTGCTCCCTTGGCATGGAGCCAGGACTGAGCTGGCACCGTCTGCCAAGTGTTAGAACTGCAGCACCCGAGTCCTCCATCACTTAGCTGAAGTCTTTAGTGCGATAGCAGTGTAACATTGGCCGTGAAGGGGAAGTTTTTATCTATTATACGCATATAAGAAGGAGTTCCGGGTAGAACTCGTAAAGCCTGCTTTCTTATTGCACTAACTTCTGTTTCTGAAAATCTTGTGTTGTTAATGTAATATTTAGAAAATGTGCATTTATATTTTAGCACTGAAATTCAGGTCATATCGCATTAAGGTTTTGTCAAATTTATATTGCTTGCAGTTGCAAATATGTTTCATTTCATCATCATCATCATCATCATCTCCGGCAAAAAGTTGTTGGCTCACAGATGACGGTGAGATCGTCAATCTTACGCATCGGTTGCCCTTTAACCCCCAGGACAGTTTCTTGTAGTAATTTCTGTTAGAGGCTGAGTCGACCCCAGGACCATAATGCGGCTGGAAGGACTAGGTCAATTGAAAAAAATCCAATGACATCGGGACTCGAATCCGCCACCTTCCGGCTTGTAGCACAGGGCGTCAACCAAGTGCCTCACTGACAAACAGAACACATTAAAACAAATGTAAAAATGGGACAAGCCAAAAAGTTAAGCATCCCTTCCTCTTGATGGGGGGTGGAGGACTGGATGGACGTTGATGGCCGAGTGTGAGGAGTTGCCCGCTCTTTCGAAAGGGTCAGACTTGGTGTCTCATCACTGTAGCGAAGTTTCGTTAACGAACTTTCATAAAACAATACGTTATAAAGAGACAGCAATAATTCAGAACTACAAGATGTGTATTTATATTCTGACATATATATTCTCATTGTAATATTTTCAATGATAGAATCGACTAATGTTATATTTAATAGCGCTGCTACTGACACTAGAATTCTGTAGCCGTAATGATGGCTGTTACACTGTCATATGAAAAGGAGCTGGGGAAGGGTGCCCGAAGAAAAAGTTGAAACAGGATATCTCCTCCCAGGGACATTCAGAATTCGATTTAGACCAGAGGTGGCAAAGTTTTGCGTTGAAGGGCCGAATCAGAAGTTGCATGTGTTCTGCAGGGCTGGAAGGAGGTTGTGTTATAGTATAGGCACAAGTATTTCTAGGGGTATTCGAAATCAGTGAAGACGGACAACTCAGAAGTGTATCGACACACACCAAATTATTGCTGCATATACTGCTTATGGTTACTGATCAAGTTGTCCCATTGGGGTAAATGTCGAGTCTGCAGTGCGCAAAACGGCAGTCGCATTTCACCCGTCAATCGTACTCTTTGTTCATGTTCATTTAAGGAAGTGTTTATTCACAGTTGTATGTGAACGCAAAGAGTGATAACGTCTTCTTTCAATTTTTTTTAATTGTGTCTGGAATTTCATAGCAGTCTGAAGAAAATCGACACCTTCACATAATATAAATTCTCTTAAGTAGTTACTATAGGATTCTGACGATGGTGTATAACACACTGATATGTTGGGTTTTTGGACTTTATACATCGTCCTGGTTTTTATTTGTTATCTTAAAAACCAGGACGATGGATAAAGTCCAAAAACCCAGAATAACTTTTCTTAGTTTTCTTCTTTCTTTTAAGCTTTAAATCGTCTGCAGAATTCTGTATGTTGCCCAATAGTAGTGTACACTTATTTCCCTTAACTTGCTTTGAGAGGAAGATACTTTTGTTTTGAAAGCCAGTATCGCTGCATGTGACTGTATAAGGGATTTCCCCTAAAGAATTACATTTAAGTTTAGATACTCCAAAACGTTAGCCTGGAATGCCAGGTCACTTTTCCATTGTTCGTCTGCCAGTTGCGGGAACATCTCTGTTTCTCTAGTCTTTGTCTAAGAATTCTTGTGTTTTGTAAGTCTCGCACTCTCCTGAGAAATTTATCTAAACTCAGCCATCACTTGTGAGGGTGGTATAGGACATCATTATGTTCAACTTTCAAAACTTGTAGCAGAATTAAAAACTGTCTCTTGTTCATGTCTCTTGCTCATATGAAATAGAGAAGTTTCACAGCCCAGATTGTCACATAGGTCATATTAAAACAGTTTTTTTCAGTATACCTTCTCGTGAACAGTACAATGATAACACTATTCCCCCATCAGGACCCGTTTCGTTAATTGTTTCTCTCCAAAAGGCCTAGGTTTTTACCTGCTAAATTTGGTGATCCAGGTACGACCACGCTGATTAATTTGTTTCACGATAGCTTATGCCGCTTAAGAATTGTTGACTCCCTTTAATGCAGTCCTCAGCAATTCTTCCTTTCATAGCATCAATAGAAAGTAATCCAGTAATGACATCAAATCTGTTGTTCGCATTTCGTAAGAGTATCAATAACGGAGCTATGTCTCTCGCGTCGGTACTGTGATTCGTCTCGGTATAGAGGTACGCAAACGGCTGACATGTTGTCAAATCACAATTCGTTTCTTCCACAAGGCATATTGTACAGTTGTCCATCTGGATAAAGTTTTATCGTAAGATGATGTTTTTCTTTCTGGACGAACTGCGTTGACTACGTCCAGAGATCCATTGTTTGAAAACTGTTTATTATGTTTAGTGTTGTATGCCTTCTTGTATCCGACGGTAGATTGGCCCATTGTCCATCATGTTTCGAAATGAAGTAGCAGTTTTGATGGAAAACCTAGAATACGGATCCTCCTGGGTTTCGAGGTTTCACAGCATATTCCTAATCGAATATTTGTGCAAAATTAATTCTGCTTTAAAATTTGAAAAAAGGTAGTACCCCATTGTACCGACGTTCTTGCTTTGATCTTATTATTAATTAGTTTACTTAGACTCATGTCTGTGTTTGTTTCCAAGAAAATTATGCCTGCTGCTTTAAGTGTTGTTGATAGTCTGCGTTTAAGGTTGAATGACTTTGTCTTGTGCTATCTGTGCGACATCCGTTTTCAGGGTTGTGCTGATATGGATTCTCTAGCATAAACTTGTCTACCCGCGAAGTATGGAATATCGAATTCCCCTAGACACGATTAGAAACTGCCCTAAGCCTTTTATAGGCCGCGCCATAGCTCAAGCGGTTAGTTGCTGGCTTCCCACCGCGGCGGCCTGGGTTCGATCCCGGGGTCTGGTCAAGTGGGATTTGTGGTGGACAAAGTGGCGCTGTGGCAGGTTTTCTCCGAGTACTTCGGTTTCCCCTGCCAATCTTCATTCCACCAGTTGCTCCACAATCACCCTCACCTATCATCTGGAGCTGGTACAATAGGCCAGAAGCGGCCGCAATAGAAGGGACTTAGTCCCACCCCACTAGCATTAAAAAAACTGTTATATATATGAGGAGCAGTCAAATGAAAACGGGTCAGAAGCCAAAACATATTAAACATTTCTTACCCGAAAAGTAATCTCTAAAACTGTTAATACATTTATCCCACTGGGAGATAAGACGGTGAATCCAATCCTTGAAAAGCTTGTGGGCTGTTTACGGAACATCTTTACCCAGCCACACACGTCTTCGTCCGATGCAAACCGATGTCCACGAATGTCTCTCTTCAGGTCTTCAAAAATGTGAAAATCACATGGGGAGAGATCTGGGCTGAAGGGGGGGGGGTGTTGAAGCACTTCCTAACCAAATCTCTGTAGCGTATTCCTCACAGAGTTGGCAGTGTGGGTGCGCGCATTATCATAAAGAACTCTTCCTCATGTTATCATTGCAAGTGACCCAGTGATGCAGCCATTCTCTGAGTCTTCTGTTCCTCCGTGATTTGATGTGGAACCCACTACGCGCAGATTTTGCCGTACAGCAGGTGTTTTGTCACAATGGCGTGTACCGAACCGTTACTTATTCCCATCAAAATACTAATTTTTTCCACAATGATCCGTCGGTTTGCCCGGATATGACCATCCAACGCAGCAATAACATCAGGAGTCCTGTCCTGGGCGAGAATCATCTTGCAGTGATACACGTCCCTCTCGGAATCTCTTATGCCACACCAGCACACGCGAACGTGACATGCTGTGTTCGTCGTAAACAACAGACATGCGACGATGAATTTCTTGTCCTCCTACTCCTTCAGCAGTCAAAAAGCGCATTACACTTCGCTGTTCTTTACTTTTCTCCATTACTGATGTTTGACTACCACACGTAGCGCTAATCTTACTTCCAGCACAATAAACAAAGACTAGTGTGCAAGGGCACGTTATCGTCACTGTGCTTTCCCGATTCGCCACCAGATGTTCGTACCGTAAGCAAATTCCTGTGTTACTAACTTGCGCACCGTGTGAGTTATGAGTGGTGACTCGTTTTCATTTGACTGCCCCTTATACTTAGTAACACGTGCTTGATTCGACAGGCATTCTCATTCTCTATTGATTTTACTTTACTTAACGGTGAAATATGCATAAATTATTTAGTTGTCGACTGTTCAACCGTGCTTGATAATTAGTTTTCCCTTGAAGCCTATACTAGTAGGCTTTCTTGGGTAGTTTTTCTTTATCAGTTCTTTCCATAGTTATCAATATTTTTCAGTAGCATGTACCTAAGTAACTCCGAACTTTTCTCAGCTTGTGTAATTAGGTATTGGGGCTCTTCGTGTATTACCTGCCAGTGATGTGAGGATCGCATCTGTTGATCATTCATACTTATTCCTGTCGTTTTTCGTATGTCCTGCGTTCCATCATCAATGTGGCTTTTAACCTGTGGAGTCTTAATTCATTATTACTAAGCATATATTTTCGTCCTGCTTGGTAATTGCCTGTCTTAATTTAATGGAGACCTTAAACTTTGCTGAGCAACTTCGTGAAGGTAATACGCTTACTCTTCGGGGGTCGATTTTTTTACTACTCCGACAAACATCGACACATAAAACTGAAATTACTCCAGTTTTCAGTTCTGAAATGTTTCATTAGCATAACATTTGTAATTTGTGCCGCCTTGGACTGTCTTGTTGAGACTTGACTAGAGTATGCCTATACCCGTTAGTCATCCCGTTATGGTTCCTTGGTTAAGTTTCAGTATATTTCTTGCATTTTGATAGGTTGATGTAGCGATAACGCTTTAGATTTGCGTCTGGGAGGTGCTCGGTTCGAGTCTCCATCGGGACACCGAACATCCTAACTGAAGTATTCCATGAAGTTTGTAATTTCTTCCAGGCAAATGCCGGGATAATGCCTCGATTCGATCACAGCCTCTTCCTTCCAACTCCTTTCTAGTTCATAATTAATTAGCCGTCTTGAAATTCATCGCTATAATCAAGATGTTAACAGTGTCGTAACAATCCACAGGAGTCCGATTGTTTTGAATTTAATCCTATCCACTCGATCGAAGAACCTCTTTATAGCGTGAAAAGGTTAAGTGGGCAAGAGAATGACAATTATTCATATTTAGAATTAAGTTCCTTAAGACGTCCACCGAGATAGAAAAGGGCGAAGCTGACGATTGAATTGACAATTGGAAAACTGAATCTGCTTGAATGAAGGAAGCCATTGGCCCTACATATCCACATGGTTCAGTTGAATGTTCATGTTTGTCATGAACTGAAGATATTGAATTTGTATAAGCCTAATACATAGTCGAAGGAATGTTACGGCCGTATACGATGCAAACACAGTGACCGCCAAGACGCCATGGAGTAAAAGGTGGGCTGTTAAAGGAGGACCAGACATACTGACTAAGGTTATTCGTTTTGATATCAAGGTCGGTAGCACTTGATCCCCTTGCAGTTTGCGTGTTTTTGAATTTTGATTTGGGATTAAGTTCTTTGTCGTGTTCACAGCGAAGTCTGCAGAAACACACCTGTCAACTTCGCATGTCTATCATCATTAACTCTAAAACCGCTGAACAGATTTTCACGAAATTGTATATTGGGTAGTGGCGGTTTTACTAAGTTTTGTCGAAACGGAAGAGAATGAACGCGCCAGAATTATTACGATACATGTACGTATACATTTCTTAACCTAGTGTCAAAATGCGGCATTGGACACGATCCTGGGCCATATCCTTTTACCTCCCACCCTTACATTCTAATTCCTTAATATTCAACTTAATACAACCATCCGAGCTCCTCGTTCCTTCAAATGATCGCCTCCCTGTAAGTTTTCCCACACATTTCAGTATGCATTTCTTCTGTACCCATCGGAGGGACTTGTCCAGCCATTGTAGCCTCGTTGATTTCTCAGTCCTAATAATAGCCTGCTGGGTAGGCTAAAAATCACATGTGTCCTTACGTTGCATCCTAAATTTCTCAGTCATATTACATCCTTATATTTTCCAGAGCACTTTAAGATTAGACTCTAGTAATGTCCCCATACGATTGTAATCGTTGCTGTTCTTTAATATTGACACTTACGTAAGAAATGTATATCCTATTTCTATAGGCCTACGTTTTTGGACAGCTTTTTGGACCCATTGTAACTGAAAGTTATACTAGTTTTGTCACCCAGATTCTTAATTTTGGAATTCACAGCGCATTGATCTACCCAGAACTATGGCTTCATGATCCCGGCCTCAGTTTTATAGAACACTGTGATCTTGTTGCCATTATTATTGTTATTATTATTATTATTATTATTATTCGCTTGAGGACTAAAGCCCGGATTTTTTGTTGTTTTTATTGTCATCGTTAATGGACCACTGAGGTCTAAGTGCGGGGGCCGAGAAGGCCTACCCCTTCATACATACATACATACATCATCATCGTCATTAATGCAACCCCTTTAAATATATCACTAAGTAGAATGCTAATTTTTCATTTTGCCTGCTTTTCATTTATAGGGAAATGAAGTAGGCTTATGAAATCCCCATGCTCTCTGTATGTCCACCCTCTTTCGAATACTGAAGTAGTTCACCGGTTTTCACGGAACTTGGTGTGAATGTTATGCAGTTATAGTTTTCCCTAATGCGCTTTCTAATTTCCTGCAGTCAGTAATAACAACATGCCGGATGGTCGAACTCCTGAGGTCGGAGCGAAACTAGCGCACCATATTTCATGGGCGTGAAGTGAAATGTGGTAATAGATCGTCGGAAAATGTGCGACTTCTATTAATGCAATCTTTTATATCACTGAAAGTAACATGGCTGTGCGAAAGTTTTCTGTGGGTTTTCCGTTTAATGACAATAACAAATGGAACAGTGGAACTAGACATGTGAAATTTATTGTGGAGATAGGTCTACAACATATTTGCACGTTTTGTATGAAACATTTTAAGTCACAGTAACAAATATGGCGACAGTGCGAATCTTGAAGAGTATATCCGACAAATTTAACGGAACTTGTACTTGGCGATCACAGTAGCTGTCTTCGCCCCCTCGAACAGTGTTGCCTTTGGGTTCGAATCCCACGCGAGACATGAATGTTTGTCGACGGTAATCCTGTGTTTGTGTTGTCCTGTGTGTGGGTAGCGGCTTTGCAACGGCCTAATCACTCGTCCGAGGAGTTGTACCGACTGTCCATAAGAAACTGAAGTTAAACGAAGCTTTTCACGGAAGCCCTGTGCTCCAGAAAAAGCAGCAGGAATATAAATGAATGAGAGTTTGTACTTAGCGCCTAAGTAATGTAAAGGTAAAAATTTTCCTGCACGTAATTATCATGGTTAAGCACTGTGCCATGAAGGCATATTGGAGAGTGGAGGTATAGCTCCACTACTCTTGACCTCAGCACTATATGGAGGTGAGTGGTCAGCTTCACCTCCCGGCCGCTTTATCCCCTGGGAAATAGCCCCTGTACCCATGCAGAAGAGGAGATGTGGGCCCCAGAGCCGGTCTGGACGTTATGGAGCCCGTCGCTATCCCAGCTCTTATTTAGCCCCCGAGCTCCTGATAAAAATAAGATAATTCAGTTCAGTTTAATTCACTATTTATTTGCGTTCCGAGCTCAGCAGCCATTGAACAGTTACATAGTAAGCGTGAATACAAATAACAGCAGCAGTAAGACACAGGCAGAACGAACCAACAACAGAAGGAACAACAGAAACAAAGAAAAATGGATAAACTAAGGCTTCTCACACAGACACGAATTACTGAAAATATCATGTTCACAAACAGCATTTATAGCAGAAACAACTGTAACAGAAGGCAGAAGGGCAGTGGCTGAAGGAGCAACTGCCCCTGGTAAAATTACTTATGTTCCGATTAGGAACACGAATGCCGACCGTTTCGTGGACAAAGGGACACTACTTAATGCTTGTAAATATATTTATTAGAAACAGGGTATACAGTATCTGCAAATTTAGTTTTTCCAGTATGGTGTCATAATGGCATTCCACATCCTGAAAAAAATTATTGTACCAAAGGGCTGCAAATTTTCTTTTTATGCACTGAAGTTTATTGGTGTCAGTAAATGTAACAAGACTTCCAGGCAACAGAAGCATACTCCGGTTTATATCTGACCAAAGAAAATGCAGCATCAGCAGACTGTATATGGAAGAAAAGCAAAATGTAATTTTACGAATTAACCGTAATCATTTCATTGCATGTGAAAAGAGAAAACCAACGTGATGATTAAAACGAAGTTTACAATCATTATGTACACCCAGATCCTTGATACAGTCGGTTAGAAATATAAAAATTATTCCCGAGTCTACATCCATAGTTTAAAAGGTTCGTTTTCCTGGTATAAGAAATAATTCTAATTCTAATTTTAAGTTAGGCTTCATAAAATTAGCGAAACACTATTCGTGTACACAGTCAAGGTCTTACCGTAAAAGTAAACAGCCACTACGTAAATCAATAGGTTGATAGATTTTAAGGTCATCAACAAAAAGAAGACAAGTGGAGTGATTAATTACATCACACAAATTATTAATAAAACTACTAAAAAGCAAAGGCTCAGAAACTGGCCCTTGGAGTACGCCTGACAGCATGACAGAAGGCGACGAAAGTGTAGCAGAGAAACGTACACAAGACAATTAGTTAAATAACTGCGAAGCCTATTTAAGTAACCGGGAGATAATCCGTACTCAATGAGTCTGTGATAAGGCAGCGCATGTGGAAGAATGTCGCAGGCATTGCTAAAATCGAAATAATCATTTTGACCTTGTGAACAGACTAAGTGGGTATCGAAGTCAAGACAAGTGACTAAATTGGTAACGGTAGATTTAAGTTTAATAAAACCATGATGGGAATAGTTTAATTTATATTTTAAAAAGCGAGAAACGTGGTCATGGTTGTATGATAAATTCAGAAACTTCGGAAAATTTGTTAAGAATAGCTATGGGCCTATTATTTCCAACAGGAAGTTCTTACTTTTTGGAAAACAATCTCTGCATGCTTCCACAAGTTAGGAAGAGTATTCTGAGGTACGCTAAGATTAAAAATAGAGAACAGGCACAAAAATTTCACAGCAACCCTTTGTAACAAAACTCGATATACCGTCGAGTCCAGGTGATTTCAGTGGTCGCAGCCGTTCAAAAGCATAATAATAACGTAACACAAATAGGTAGAGATCTGTAGGACTGAGAAACTGTGCAATTCGAGCATAGTCTCTGTGAGTTCTGTTCAGAATTCCGTTTTCCAACCAAGGACCAAGGGCCAGATGTCACGATATTGAGGTTACTGCCCGTTTTTCCTATTCTTAAGGCCTCCGGTTCGGAAATCCGCTGTCGTATGCTTTTTCATAGTTCATACAGGCGAATGCCTCGATTCCTGGTAGCATACATTAAAATAGGCTTTGACTGCAGGCTCCCTCTTTCCCCCTCCCCATTATGTATTTTAGCCGGTCACGGTATCCGAGCGGTCTAAGGCATGTACTGTCTTCGCTCGCTTGGAAACTGGGATCTTGGGTTCGAATCCCACTCAGGGCATGGATGTTTTGTTTGTATGTGTGCGTTTTTCTATATTTGTGTACAGGTAGAGGCCTTGCGACGAGCTGATCACCCGCCCAAGGAGTCCTACCGAATATGTAAGATCTAGAAAAACCGAAAGTGAACGGAGAAGTTCATGGAGGTAGGCCTAGGCGCACTGGGGCTGTAGTGCCAAGGGGGTAAAAAATATGTATTTTAATCACCATATCGTATGTCATTGGACCTCATTACAACGACCTTAAAGTAATATTATAAATTAATAACAAAATTCAGGATGCAGAGGGTGACGTAAGTGTGCGAACATTCAAACAAAAGTCTTCAGATGAAATTATCAATTATATTGGCGCTTCATTATATATTACGAGTATGATCTACGAGTGTTGGAACTTTAATAGTGGCAACACTGCTGTAGAGACGCCATGCAACGAACCAAATAATATCGCTTATACCATACGTTAGTTACATACCTACTTTACCTCAGAGCAAATGGACTCTCCCTTCCCACATCACGCGCATGCGCATTGACGAGAAGAACAGAGCCTCTTATTAGCTGGCGGTCTAATGTAGTGTTGTCACGATGTTTTCGAAACAGGAACAACGGAGTTGGATAAAGACTGAATGTGCCAGAGGCCGTACAGCACGACAGTGTCATCAAGGTCTTCAAGACGCTTGCGGGGAATCTGCATTGCCTTACAGAACAGTGGCAAGGTGGGTAAAACCTTTCAACGAGGGACGCCAAAATGTGGCAGACATGCGTCGGCCAGGTCGTCCTAGTGTCAGTGAAGAAGTGTATGCTCTTTCCACGTTACTGGAGAGTGATCGACGCCATACGATTCTTGAGGTGGCCCGAGAGACAGGATTAACGCACATGACTGTGCTTCACATTCTGAAGGAACGCCTGGTCATGAGAAAAATTGCATCACGATGGGTTCCGCATTATTTTGATGGAAATGCAGAAATGGCTACGATACGACGCTGATTTGTTCGATCGATGTGGCTGGGAAGTGCTGTACCATCCACCATACTCCCCGGACTTAAGCCCTTGTGACATCAACTTGATTTCTATAATGAGGAACCACTTCGTGGCATTTGCTTCAGAGCTGTTTTAGAGATTCTTCAGGCAGTAGACCGCTCCATTCGAACTATCAACACAACAGACGTTGCTAAAGGTATCCTACGACTTCCACATCGCTGGCAACGGGTTGTACACAGTGCTGCTGACTACATTGAAGGACAGTAAAACTTCGAAACTTGCATCTATTTCGTATCAGTTGTAAATAAATAGTTTCCACTATTAAAGTTCCAACCCTCGTATTTAAAACTATATTCTAACAGTACCACGGTATAAATCTTAGATGTCTGTTTCGAAGGATGGCGAAAAGAATTGATCTATGTTGAGACCAGTGGATGACACTGCCTATGTTCAGTGAAGCGTGAAGCACATTTCTTCTTCTATTTGCGTTTGCCTTGTTCTGTTTAACGACGCTGTCAGCCGCTCAGAGTATATATATATATATATATATATATATATGTAGCATCGAATGGTGGTACCATTAAGTAGTATGGGTGCAGACCTATAAAGGGTGTGTAAATGGGCGGCTGTAGCGTAATTTGGGGTTGTGTCCTGATATTTGCTTGGAGGGACTTACTAAGACTACGAAAAACCTAGGGATAGTCTTGTGTGCAGGCCGAGATTCGAACTGGACACTTCCCCGACATGTCAGGAGCGTTACCGCTTTTGCCAGTTTGCTCGGTTCGGCGGGTTGATCTCTCAAACATCGAATGTCTGAGGTGAGAGCAGTCGTAGCGCCATTTGAAATAGTTACCTGCATTTGTATTACTATTACATCACAGCTTTGTACGTGGGTTTAGGATGGTTTTTAATAAAGTGTAAGGGTTCAAATGTACTGGTCTTTGTAAAATCTCCCTAGGAGTGTGGTATGGTGGGAGATTGCATTCCTCCATACAAATCTTGTGGCTCTTCTTGCATATGGTCAGTAGCACCACTGCAGCCTCGGCTCGATCCTCTTATGTTTTATGAGAGCCCATCTGTACTTTGCTTGACTCCGCCGCTTTTTCTTCACCATACTGTTTAATGCCATTAATAATATTGGAAGTATAAGTATTTAATAATGGTGAAAAGTTAACGATAGATTTTTTTTATGAACGGCTGCTATTTTGGACAAACCTACTATATTGTTTTCCGAACATATCCCAGTGTAAAATATTTATACAGTAGTGACATGTGTTTGTCATGTAAGAAATATATGTTAAATAAAGGTAATTGAAGGAAGTATTCCTTTAAATACATAGGCGTAGATAGGATAATATTGAAACGGATCTTAAGGAAATAATATGGGGAGGCGTTGACCGGGTTCATCTGGCTCTTGTTACAGTTGTTTGGCGGACTCTGTGAACACGTCAATGTACCGTCTGGTTCGACAAACTCTGGACAATATCTTGCGCGTGTTTCAGCAGCTATCTGCTTCTCAGGATGGACCCTTCTGTATGAAGTACGATTTCTTTGTCGATGTAAATTGGCAACCACGCTTCTTCCTACTTCGACATTCTCCTAAGATTTTAGAGGTTAAATATGTCTCACTTTATGCTGTGCTATAACCCGTATTAGATAATTTGCTATTCGCAAAATCGAATACTGAAGTGTCAGATTTACGTGGCGTTGCTTGACCCTTTTGAGAGCACAGTGGTAACTCTGTTTACCAACTCCTATAACACTAAAATACTTGTGCTTTGTTCACGCAAAGAAATATCGATTATTTCCCTAAACAACGTTAACCGGCTGGTCTGTGTAATTCAGGCATAGTATGTTTTCTGTGAGGTAGGAATTGAATTTTTAAAAATTATTTAAGCGAACTTCCTGTTGTGTAGTGGAGGCATTGTATGTTTTCTGTGAGGTAGGAATTGAGTTTTTAAAAATTATTTAAGCTAACGTCCTGCTTCAAAAGGTTGAACCTGTGATCCCTTCTCCCTGCCGTGAAGCCTCATTCGTCCAGATGTGTCGTGTACTTGTTGCAAGTTGCCATGTGAACAGAGTGTACGGCAGCACGTGCTCTGAGCTATCTTTAGCACGCGCCCCCTTCCAGCATCTGTTGCTTGCAGCATCCTGTGTGACGACATGTCCAGCCTACTCTCACCTGGAGGAGAAACCAACACATTACTGTTACCCTGTGGTCCCAGTAGGCACTGCAGTTCTAGGATTGGGGCGATTACGGTACCATTTGCTCTGGTTGGGATTCCTTCCTATTTCCACCCAGTTTACCGGTAAACCAGACGTTGAAGGCATCAGGTATCATTTTGAGATCCAAAGCCTGTCTCGTTTAGATACTTCCTCTCCCCATTAAATCCTGATACATCCTAAATAACCATTTAACACGAACAAATAGTGTTCGATTTAGTCTTCTCAAAATACTATAATTTATTACTAGGATTTCAAAATAAATGTCATAGACTCTTTACAACATCCGTATGAATGTACTATATTTGTTGCTAAACAATTAACTACTGACCAGTTACCAACCGAACGAGCATTGGGTCCACAGCCATCAAAATATGCAAGAGTAGTTATTTTCAAACTTTTGTATCTTGCTCCCCACCGGCCACATTTGAACGCACTGTAGTATGTCTCTGTCTCCATATTCTCTCTCTCTCTCTCTCATAAATGTTGATAGCTAAATTCTAACTGAATGCGGAGTGCATCAGTGGGGAATTTGATGTCACCGCGCGCAGCTAGGTTCGGTACCTCGTGTATCAGAAAGGTGCCACTTCTGTATTCGCAGTAAAGTGTTTCTCGGATATCAGAATATCCCTGATTCTGCAGTACAGTTGCGTTCAGTAGTTCATATTGAGTTAAGCATTTACTGTACAGTTCAGTCTGGCAACTTCTATATTTTTAAGTCATATTAGTAACAGCCAATTAACTCGCTTAGTTTACGAACTTCTAGCAGGCTATATACTTTTTACTGATGTTTTGTTCATTGTTCATCACTCTCAAACCATGCATGATGGAAACAGGCCTTGTTTTCTTCCTCTTGTGACAGGATTTAGCAGGGCATTATCGTATATTGGACTGGATAGTACAACCAGTTGCATATTGGGTCCAGGATTTGAAACTAGCCATCATGTATACTGATGAAGGAATCAGAACCAGTTTCCGAAACGTTATGGTTTTAAAATACGTCGAGACGACCAACGGCGCCAAAAATATCAATCAAGACGATTATTCTACGCTGTCGTCAGAAACCTTCAGGCTTAGCTTAGATTATTCAGTTTTATGTTGTAATAACTGACTATACCTAGTTTCCGGAGTTGCGTTACCCTGTTGGTTACCATAGTTTTCGTATGGGAGAACAAGCCAGCTTCAGCTTTATTAGAGTCTTTCTTTCTTCTTCGTCCACACTTTTCTTTGAAAATTAACTTCGCCCAACGAAATCTGCTCTAAAATATTGCACATACCTAATCATTTACACTTGATAGAACACATCATACTTCTAGGATGTCTAGGCCTACAGAATATTATTTGGAGCCATTGTCTTTATAGATGATTATAATTTGATCAAAATCAGTCATGTCTTTTTCGAGAAAGTTTACATTTCGCTTTTGGGCTGCTGGAGTGCATACCATATATTTCTTCTTGAAAACACTACCTGTGCAGTTTCATTCAGGGTTATGGTGTCCACAGATTACTGAAGTTTAATTGAAGTCGTTACAGCCGTTTTTTTCTTCTCTGTTTTTTATAGAAAATTGCAATTTTATGTTTGGGGGCCCATGTGGAAGGTCCCTGTTCTTGGAGCTAGAACGTTGATATTCACCGAATACGAACCATGACGGATGCAGTCCTAAAATAACGAATTTTAATACAATCTGTTTAACCATTCCGTCGCTTGCGAGGTGCACATAATCGTGCATTCAGACACAAACGGCATTCCAAAAATGGCGTTTTCTTATTCGGAGATGCCAAAATTTGTAAATCGCCCAGAATATAGAGATCAAATATTTTCACCATCATAATACTTTCTAGTGCTGTGTATATCAGAAAGTAAAAACTAGTATGTAAGAGTAGTATAAAGTACATAGGTCAGTAACATACACTATCATAATCTTTGTAACAGTAGACATGGCCAGTCGAAGTGGCCATGCGGTCCAAACATGAGCCGTCTTCGCTCACTCGAACACTGGGATCGTAGGTTCGAATTCCATTCAAAGTATGGTTGTGTGTGCGTTTATTCTGTGTTTGCGTTGTACTGTGTATAGGTAGAGGCCTTACGACGGGCTGATCCCCCGTGCAAGGGGTTCTGCCGTCTGTGTATAAGATTATGAGACTGAAAAGCGGCCAAGTCACAACAAAAGGCTGTAGAGCCATGGCTAGATAAACAGTAGACATATGTCTGCATTAAATTTATGTAAACGTGACTTACGTATGAAAAATAGCAAAAGATGCGTATAGGATGTCAGTGATTTTGTCTTTTATGATCTTTGTTAGCAGGTATGTAAACTTGATGAACAGAAATCTCTGGTCGTTATTTTGCAGAGGCCTACAGTGTGAAACTGCTGATCGACTATTGCGGCTGCTGTGCCTATTAGACGGAAGAATTACCGTATTTACGCCTGTATAGGCCGCGTGCGTGTATAGGCCGCAGCACAATTTTCAGACAGAAATTATAGAAAAAATAATTTTCTTGGAATATTATTTCAGGAGTATTACACCCTGTATTACTAATTATGAATATATATTTTTTAAATGAAGTGTGATTTCGAATATAAGCCGCACCCCAGTTTTCCTCTCGAATTTTTGGCAAAAGCCTGGGTATGCTACATGCGTAAATACGGTATTTCTCTCGCACAGTAAATTTCAATATGCTTATTGCTGTACATTTTCAGCACACTTCCAGATTGATTCAGGATATGAAGCTTCAGATATAAAGGACCTTGAGTTAATGCCCAAATGAAGTCGAAAATCAAGGATAAATGTCAAGGATCATAATCGTATTTCCCATTTTCCCTTCTCATATCCGTTGCCAAACTTTAAATTCCTCATCATGTAGATACGTAATTACTGCACTGTACTGCTTTTTATAGTTCCTTGCTCTAAGACTTTAACACTATCTCAGTTAAGAGTTAAATTAAAGAAATTCAGCAAACATAAAACTAGTTTTAATCCTATATTATCACGAATATTAGTTACTATAGACGGGGGTTGGATTGGTGAATAGATTTATTGAACATTCACAGGTCGTAACTACAAAAATTATAACAGTCTCCCTGGTTTACACACACTAAAAACTACAATACACAAAACAAAACATGTCTGCTTTCGTTAGTCGTTGCTTGGTAACGAATCTTTACAGAAGTGTCACTGTCAGAAACAGGAGACGTCATGAGATTTCGCAGTTTATGAAGTTCTCAAGTTGTTCATAGCTCTCACTAACAGGAGTCTTGTCTGATTCATTAAACTGGGTGTCTGTATACCTGTTGGGCCAGGGTGTTCTATGCCTGTGTGAGATCCCCTAGAAAACTGTGTTAAATGCCTACAAAATTAAACTTGTGTGTTAGCCTATACTTATTGAACAACTTCTGTTGAAATCGCGGAGAGAGTATACATGTTTGCATAAATACTCCTTCATTCACATTAAACGTTATTTAAACTATGGTTGGGAGTGTTGGGCATTGACTGTCAGTAACATATATGCTTCAGCCTGATTGTCAATTATGTAATTCAGGTTCTCACAAACAAATACAGTGGCAGTTACCCTGTTTCCGAAATTGTCATTTGCGAGTTAATCATCAGAGTATGTGTACTTCACTTCAGGTGCGACGGCGTGTTTTGTCTAGGCCAGTATTGAAAATCGCCGGCTACTTGCGTGAGTATATTTCTTGCTGCTCGTTCCATTCCACACATTAGTTTGCACTTCAGTCATAGGCAATCATATCGTGGTTAACGTAAAACTGTTATATGATAACTGCTTTGATTTTCAGTATGATATTCAGTGTACCTGGTTGTGCATACATAGAGCCTTAATGTCTGAATAAATGTGGTGGGAATGTGCGCAATGCTTAAATGATACGTATTGTTTGTTAAGAAAGTAAGCTCCCACGATAAACTCGCCCTGTCAGTCAAACGGAGGTGCAAAATTTAAAATCCGTCTCTAAAAGGATAGAACGGTATTGTGACAAGGATATTTCATATAATCTGCTTTTAATTCTGGTTGACAGGTTACGTTTGGTAAACAAATATTCAATTTTCATTCGTTAACACGGAGGAGATAATTACAGTCCAACAGAATACGACGAGAACTGCGCCGTCATGATAATGGTTACAGTTTTGTTGCGCGGATAGACAATACATCACCGCTCACAGGGCATTTATGTTTATTCTACATGCGGCCTGGCCAACAAAATATTGCCATGTGTGTGAATGTGACTGTAGACGGGGTTTGGATTCGAGAATGGGTTTATTGACCACTTTAACGCAAGCTTCCTCGTAACTACACTTAACTATACCGCCATCGCTGATATCCAGACTTCGCAAATCACTGCAGCTTCAGTCTGCTGTCTTCATAAGTGGTTCCCTGGTAAGTGTTCCTAACAATGGAGATTCTTCAACTTCCGCGCTCATTTCGTTCCCCACTGGCTCCCAACTGCACCGTAAGTCTTCTTTTCACAGACTCCCTTACAACAGAGTTACTTTACGACTGGATGTTTACCGCCACAGTTCGTCTTGGCGTCAGGACCTTTGAGACTCACGACCAGAGATAATATTTTTTTAACTGAACGCTTGCGGTAATATTCCTTATGTAACATCCTTTCTAATGAGAAGATGGGTTTGTGTCTTATGAATATGCTTGGCCTTTCGTCAAGTGTACTTATAGCATGTTATTGAAGATTTTTCCCTTTGCACTATACGTATAGTTGCTGTATACGTGTATAAGCTCTCATGTAGGTGGCTACTACCTCACCACAAACTTGTAGGGGGTTGCTTGCAGTGGGACGAGATAAGGCCAAAGTTTTGAAAGTTGTAGCAGTGCGTAAGGCCAGTCTGAGCTCTATATGATTCTACCTTTAAGATGATATGATTCAAGCTATTCAGCTTGAAGATCTCGTGAGATTTTTAGTTTCTTGTTAAGGTAGCAGGAATAGACGGAGGGTTTCCACGTAGGCTTGTCTGTGGAGTACTCTTCAATTGGTCGTCATTTTCCTCACGTCGATGAAGTTGAAGCCCGAGTCCTCAAAGCTGTTGGGTGTAACTTCCACCAGCCTGTCTGGGAAAGGTGACACATTACTGCCTTGATAGACTTTCGGAGTTTGAGAAGGTAAAATAGTTGAGATTATTTGTCTCCAGGTAGTATTTCAGTGCGCAGTCAGAGTCGTATTTATTGTACGACTTTCGGTTTACCACCAGTTATTTCGTCTTGGCGACAGGCCCCTTGAGACTCATGACAATCATTTTTATTCAAGTGAATACTTGCTGTTATAGTCCTTATGTAACATCCTCTCTGACGAGAGGATGGGTCTGTATTTAACGAATTGTTGCTGGATCTCCCCAGCGCAGTCATTCTCAGGCCCGACTCCCGTGGGACTCGTGACCATATTTTACTTTCTCAAATTCGGGACTCCCCCAGCCTGGAAGGCCCGTTACCCCAGCAACAGCCTGGCACAGTTATACCCCCAGGCACTGGGTTCCCTTTTTATCGCCGCCTACGACTCGCGGGGCTGCGGTGGAGGTATTCGACCCCGCCTCCACACGGGTGTGAACTGCGAACTGAACCCCGCTACAAAGCCAAGAGTTATTTTATGAGTGGCGGTTTACCGCCAAATTGCTCAGTCAGAGCTGGTGTCTAGGTATATAAACACTTGGCACGGATCGCATAGAAAGCACCGTTTCAAACATGGACTCGTTGCCGTGGGAACCTGTTTGTTTCGCGGTCGCTACCTAGCAACGGGTCTACACGCTACAATATAGTTTCATTTGAACACCGTACTTACACAGCGTTGTCTGTGGAATACCGAACATTCCCCATGGCAGATCAGTTGTCGGCAGCAGCGTTCATGACAGGGTGCGGAGATGTCGAAATGAGAGTTCGTCTCTTAGATCACACTGATGGACTTTTCCCCCAAATAAGTTAGTGACGAGTAGATTCTGAAGGGATAGTGACGGCTGAAACAGCTGTAGGAAGTGGGGCATGTTGCTGTTTACGTCCGAAATGTTAGTGTCGCATCTGATTTCAGAAGTATATAAAATTACCAAAAGTTGTACTTCTAAGCATTTTCAAACCGGTTTGAACCTGGTCTTAGGAAATGGTTTAGAGTTATAGTTGAGGGATTCATTTAAAATATTCGGTTTAGGGTCATATTAGATAATATTATGCGTTTGGCTGTAGTATTTTGGGCCTGAATTTTGTGACGGGTAAGAATATGGTCCATTGTATATTTCTTGCAGTGCACTTTCTTGTTTAAATTAAGAAGTTAAAGTGCCCCCTTATTTCCAGTGATATTGACGCTTATTAAAGGTGTTTGTTGAAGATTAATACACACTTAGAGACATAAGGAGAGCATATATGTGGTAGGTCTGTAGGAAACAGACATGTCGACTTTAACATTAGAAACTTACCTGTTTTGCCCACCGTGTATGTGTATGGCGGTTTGCCTTTGTGATGGAGTGATAGTGTTGTTTTCTGCACACAAATGGATTTCTAAATACTATTTTGGTGGACTGGGGCTTCCGAGGTTTTATAAAGATACTGTCACGCGATTGAATGACTGTGGGCGGGTTTTGATTGGTAATCGGAATTATTGCACACTTATACAACTCCTTACTACACTTCACAAATATCTATATGACCCACTAGGTTTTCTCAGTCTGATTTATCTTCACCAGTCCTTGCCTGGTGACGGATCCCAACAATGTCCTCTGCTTCCTTGCTCACAATCTTACCGGCTTGCTACTGTCTCACAAGTAACCCACTGCTGCAACTGTCGACTCTCAAGAGGCTGACTCTTCTGCTTATAATATCTTAGCGCGAACCGCACAGAAAACACTGTTGCTGTTTCCAACTTTTACCGCGTGAACATGCTGGTTTACAAAACTGTTACTCAGTAACGGCTGTCATATAGCTGCTTCTTTCGCGGTCGTTGCTTAGCAATAGGTTTGCATGCCACAGTACTTCAATTATTCTTGCATGAGGGTTGCGGCAGAAATACCACGTCTTGTGTCTTACTGTCGTTGGCAACCAGTATTCTGTTAGGGTGACGTTCCCTTGAAGTTTCGTAAGTTGTTAAGGTTGGAACTAAGACTTGTTAAAAGGTGACGTACAAAAATTTGCACGGGGCACGACGAACACGAAATTTAATGTTACAGGTTAATTTGTATGCTTTGGGTACCGAAGGTTTTGTAGGCATATTCAGTTGCAGAGTGTCGTCACTCTAGCTGCTGTGTCAGTAAAAAAAGTCTCTCTTCCCTTTCTCTAATAATATTGACGTCGGTTACGAGATACATATTAATTTTTCAAAAGTCGATGAACCATACCACCTTTGTTAATATGCAGTATAGTATAAGTACCTGTTAGGCTTTTGTATTATGGAACACACTGAACCGTGTATCTTCCATTCGACTAAACATCTACTACAGTGAGCTTGATAGCAGAAGCGCTTATGCTTCAGTCCGGGGGGTGGGGTCACGTCACAGGGCCAGTGCGGAGAAACTTACCATTAAGGTCTACCTTGGTACCAGGGCGCGCGGTAGCGTAGTTGGTTGAGACACTATGCTACAAGCCGGAAGGTCGCGGGATCGAGGCCGTATGAGGTGGATTTCTTCAATTTACTTAATCCTTCCAGCCGCACTATGGCCCTGGGGTCGACTCAGCCTCTAACAGAAATTAGTACCAGGAATCTTCTGCGGGGGAAAGCGCGGCAGGCGCGTAAGGCTGACAACCTCACCGCCGCCTGTGAGCCGATTATTTAGAATATTTGGGAGGCTGAACTTTTCACAAATCTGTGGGCCTCCACTGCCTGTTACAGGGATAGCTTACGTGCCTTGGTACCGGACGTCGCATTCCTGCTTCATATCAGGGAGATCTCGGGTTCATATTTCAGCCCTGATACTTGATTATTCCGATAGAGCGGTTTCTCATATTCCTGAGTCCCTGCAAGAAAATGTCGGTGTAGTACTTCAAATAAGACACAACCGTTTCCGTCCGCATACTTTCTAATTCGTTGATCATTCTATAATTTGACGCTGTTTAGACTTAGTTTAACATTAAGTAAGCCGTAAACAAGGTTCACAAATAATACCCTGTTAACGCTTAACGATCTTCATTTTGGAGTGTGCATATTCGAGTCCTGTCTGAGGTACGGCTGCTGTATTGCTTCCATCTGTACACACGTGGATTTGACATTGCACATATCTTATATATAAAACGGTCGAGTGTCATTTTTGGATTGTTAACCAATAAGAAGTGTAAATAAGGTCGAAAAGTCTGTGAAGATGGTACTATATATTAATACAATTGCTGTGTTTTTGGACAATCTAGGATATTATAGAAATCAGAACGGTGGATAATGTCGAAAACCCAGTCAGAAGTGTGCCAAAACTAACCAGGCAGGTAGCTGCTTTCTGTAAAACGGCGCATGACGCAAAAACACCGAAGACTTTATTTTCATGTACTGTGGGAGTCATAGTCCTGACAGAATAATTTTAATTGTAAATCAGGCGATGAATTTTCCTTTGGTTTATGAATTTAGAATCTATGGAATATGCATACAGACGGAATACATATGCCTGTATCATAGCAATAAATATGGATATAAACATCAACTGTAATATTAGGATGTACCAGAAATACTTCAGAAGATCGCTTTGTGACATTCAGTTAAGGACTTTGGAGATTGTCAAGGTTTAATTGTAATAGATGGAGGAATTAGACCATTACCATAGATTTCCTTTGACTCGTCTTCTGTTGTAGCTCTGAATTTCCATGTAATCTAGTGATTTGGTCATTTATTTCAAGAGGTAGTTGCAAACAGGAGACTGATATAAGTTCCTGATATACGTTTAAATTTCTCAAGCTTGTACCCGTGGCTCCAAAACCGTCAAGATGAAAATACTGACACAATGATCCGCCCGGTTGTGGAACACTCAGCATGAGGGAAAATAAATGTGTTCATGTCTTGCTACTAGAGTGCTCGACAAAATCGTGAGCATCAGATTCTGGCCTTCTGGGGTGAGACGCTGTGTGAACAGGTTTGTGGATAGCACCGTTTCCGAAGAACGTACTGCCTCCATCTTAACGTTCGACCCTGAAGATGGAAGTAACGTGTCCCTCCGAAATGTTAGAATCCACCTACAAGATTACACACTGTTATAACCCAGAATATCGCAATCTTAATTCTCACCTGAAATGTTTAATTAGGAAATTCTCCTTTCTTGAAGCCTGAAGCGTATTGCAGTGTTCCCAAGGGCCCCTGCTGGGCGTGGGCTGTAGCCAAATGAATTCATTCCCCATATTTTTTATCCTTTCTCTTTTAGATCCTTTTATCCCACCAAAGTCTTGCTTTTATTTCCCATGTGTGTCGTATGTTCCTCCCACCATCCATGTTCTGATCGTCCCAATAATTGGACGAGGAGTACAAATTATGAACCTCTGAACTTTTCTACGTCCTTCTGGTATTCCCTCGGTCTTAGATACAAACATTCTCAGCAGTCTGCTCTCAATTACCCACAATTCGTGTTTCCCCTTTAATGGCACAAAATCGAAGTGCTATGGACAAGAACGATATCCTTGATATAACAGAGAAGATTGTATGTTGTACTGCTCCAGAAATTTGTTGTCTTCTCATGTCCTGTCTAAAAGTGTTCACAGCTACTCGATTCTAAATGGAGAACGTATGTACGGAGTAAGGAGAATATTTAGACGTAAACAGATTAAGTGGCATGAAGGTAAGGAAATTTACATAATGGTAGAATTACAATACAAAATTTTTGTCTGACATTTTGCTATACCTTGGAATAGATGGGAGTGTAATGTCAATAGAAATCCGTGGGTGATGTATTGTGAGAGCTTGAAATGAATTCAGCCTGCCCGAGTGATGCTACAGTGGTGGGATTATGTGTACCTGTCCCTAGAACCTTCGGATTACATAAAGGCAGGAAGTTCTTGGCC
Source organism: Cryptotermes secundus (assembly GCF_002891405.2). Lineage (NCBI taxonomy): Eukaryota > Metazoa > Arthropoda > Insecta > Blattodea > Kalotermitidae > Cryptotermes > Cryptotermes secundus. Next base: position 561,477 of record NW_019730109.1, read on the forward strand.
ATTTGATTGACTGTCAGCTTTTCAACAGATTCTGTACCATGAGTTGCGTCGTCATTAGGATGAATATGTGGTTTGTTTAATACTGTGTGTTGCAAAGACTGTAAACAGAATATGGATGTAATGACGGTCGTCTTCCGTATTATTGATAGATTTCCACGTAGGATTTTGGGTATCACAGGCTTGTGCCCATTGTTCTGTCGGGTTGTGATTACTATCCTCACTTTTGCATTATAGAAACTCTGAAGGAAGAACACTCGAAGTAAGATTACATATGCTGTAATTAAAGGAAAAAATTTGGGATAAGGATTCAAATCGCATCCGAGAAGCTTGCCGCAGTTCCTGCATATCGTAATAAATTTGCCTGCTGTCTTATTAGGTCCGCTGCAGGAAATAGGTAACAGACAAATCTACTCATGACTTACCATGCTATATAGGTTTGGACTTGAAACTTTTTTGTGATTTGTCGTACCTACTTAACATGAAAATTACCTGTATTATTATTATTAGAGGGGGTGGGTTTCCCAATGCACTTAGACCAGTTATTGGTCCATTGTGCGTCCCACTTTAATTTCTACTGTCGCCATACCCTACCGGTACTGGTGCGTGCTATCAGCCCCGTTCAGCCAACGAGGTCGGCTGTCGGTACCTGATATTTCCCCCATCTACCAGAGGCATTGGAACTACTTGGGCGTGAAATTGTTGCCTAATTTTGCTCAGAGGTCTCCTAGAGACATGAGGATCTTTTACGTGCCGTAAATCTACGACACGGGACCCACGGCTTAAAGTCCCTCCCGGAGGACTTGTTCCCTGAATTTTTCGGCCCTTAAAAATTCCACGACCTCCGCCGGGTTTGAACCCGCGTACTTTGAGTCATGAGGTGGGAACGTTACCTGTAAGTTTGGTTTTCTAGTTAACACCGTCGCTTAACATACGCATATTTAGTGCATATTCATTCGTCGTTCAGAAACATTGTAAGCCTCTAGTTCAGTGGGTTATATATTTTCTTCTACACATACTTTCAGGCGATGAGACCTGTTTAATCCACCGAAGCACGAAATTAATTGAAACATTGTTCAAAGATTCTGTTCATTACCACACACATAATATGCTGTGAAGGCCAGTCGATTAATGTTGTTAAAATCATAAGTTATGTGGCTGAAGTGCAAAACTTTTTAATGTTGAAATGGGCGACGCATGTTACTAAAACCGACTGCTAAAAATTAAATATGTACTGCATTTATATTTGCAGGGTTCTTTTCTTGATTACGTCTCCGACTATCCGCGTCTGTTCAGGAGCCCCCAGGGAGGTATAGTGCTGTGAAGTTGCAGATTGTGACACTATAATGCGAAATCCGTAGCGGGCCCATTCGAAGTCGAAAAAATTGTGCCAGTACACAGTTTTGATTGAGCAGAGTACCTTAGAAGAGCTCTGATAATCAAGAAGTTCCTTGGAAGTTATGGAACTGGAAGATTCATTACTACGCTCCAAATGTCAGATGTCCTCCTATTCAGTCCACACCCTCCCAGCCTGGGTATGCAACCGGGAGAACACTGGCACGTGTTCAAGGGTAATCTTACACGACAAAATATTTACGAGTATTTCTGAACTGTTACCTCCACTGTGTCCGTCTGCATGTAACACGTGGAAGATTACCCATAATCCAGCCATTGACGCATTATGGCTGGTAATTTCCACTTTCAACATTTTGCCAGAAACAACAACAACATAATAATAATAATAATAATAATGTAGCGTGTAGAGCCGTTTCTAGGCAACGATCGTACACAAACGGGTTTCCACGGCAACAGTCTTCCCGGAACAGTAAAGGTAATTTTGGAAACGGGGGTTTCTGCGGTTGTCCGTGCCGGCGGGTTATAAGGAGGGCAGCTGGAGTAAGAATTCAGAATTGGAAGGGATGGTTAAGTGTGGTTAATGTTTGTCATGTAATATGGATTACATTATCAAGATCTGAAAGAATTTATTTTCAGAATTTGAACCTAGAAGGTGTTCATAGAGAACGACTGAGAAAAATCGTGCCGTTGAGCTCTAATCTGACATCAGCCAGCCAAACAAAGAGGACACGTGACACGTAGACCTGTATATATGACAGTGATGTGTACAGCTGCTCGAGTTCTCATCCCCATGAAGATTATAAGACACGTTCCTATTTGAGTGCCTCATTAGTTTCAGGTTTGTTCAGCAACAAAACGATACATCGATTGTGGTAGTGCTCGTAAGCTGTTAAAGAATTACAGTGATATTATTGCCTAAATATGCTTGAGTTAAATTGCCTTTGAAAATATGAAACCTCAGAACTCTTCTTTTTCGTCGAAATAGTTTTATTCAGTATATTATATTTTTAGAGTGAAGGATAGTTAATGTATAAGGAATATGATTCCGCAGGATTACTTGGTTTATGGAATTTGTTCGTTGCCTAATATTCTGAAAGAACAGCGTGTCGGAAACTGCATGTGTTCCCGTCCTTAGGCGACAGGTTGGGGAGTCATCTACTGTTTGGTTCGTCACTGGACTCTCCAGCAATTGATACGACCTTGTGTAACGGCCCCAAGTGAGTAGGTCCCTCCCCACCTATGGAAACATGCGGTTTCCGAAACAATGTATTATTTTAGGGTATTCGGCGATGGACCAAGCGCAGGAACTCATTACGAGTATAATAGATCACAGTCAGAACAGAATTGTGATTCCTGTGCTAATGTTTTCCATTTCCCCCTGATTTAGACGGGACTTTCTGTGGCTCTGATGAAATTGTACAATTATAATTGCCGCTTTTGGAGTCCCTAGTTTTGAATTAATGTCGAAATGTGTTTCTGTAAATGTTCAACTAGTAAGTCAAGAACTAATGATACGGTATAGGTGGGACATTCGCCGAGGGAAGAGACCACTTGTGAAACCCAGGCTTATAAGGATAATATACTTTGTAGTGCGTCTTGGAGAACTGGGTTGTGGAAGCATGGAATCAGTTGGTCCACTGCCCTGTGGGATACATCGGCGAACGTTCGTGAACCTCCAGTTTTTGTTAAAAAGAGGAATACCTGTATGAGCTGAATAAGTGTGTGATTTTCAAGGATTGTCTTGGGGCACTGAATGTACCGTAATATGTGTAAACCCAAAGTTGTAGCATTAGATGTTAGTAGCCGTAACGTGGGAAGTAGACTGTATGAATATTTGCATATGAAACTTGTCTGTGTAGACAAGATAATGGCACTTACACTCGTGGTGCGATTTTTTTTTCTTTCAGTTTACCGTTCCAATGTAGCCAGATTATAGAGCGATGTTACAGTTACGTAAGATTATCGAAATGCCAATCCGTCATCAGGATTCGAAACTAAACCGTAGGTGTTTCCCTGGCATTGCGACAGCAACCGCTGATTAGTTCGATATAGGCCGGTCTCTTCATTTCAACGGGTTGACTTCTAGAGGTGAGTGTATGTCCATTTAGGCATCTTGCTCTGGTGTCATTGAAATTAACATAATCATGTCATTGACAACTACAGTACCTCAGGCAAACAAATCATTCGGGTGGAGTGAATTTCGGGGATGTTCGTGCTTTGTCGTGTGGGACGCATGGCGCCGGTGGAGGGGGCACTCTGGAGCAGCGCCGAGCTCGCTTCGCGGCGGGCCTCAGCGACTTGGACCGCCCGACGAAGCCGGCGCGAGGTAAGAGCAGACACCAAAGCGGTTTCCCAGGATAGCATAGATTTATTTTGAAACTGACAATTATTTTTGGGAACTTTTGGGGTGTAATGCATGCTAGGCCCTGCTGTTCTGATGCGGCTAGTAAGTAGTTGGTAGCTTGGACTCGGTGTGTTCGCGTGGTGAGGTGAGGTGTGGTGTGGTGTGTGGTGTGACTTTACCTGATCGAACGGAATCATGAGTGCTGCCAACTGCTCGTGAGTGTCTTTATGTGCCACATTCTTACCGCTTCACTGTGACAGCATACAGCTTGAATTATCATTCTCTAGCATTGTTACGCGTAGTAACCAACTGCCCGTGTATGTGTGTGAAACCCGATCCCGTTGTACCACAAGTAGCTTTCATTGTCCTTTGCGCGTGTTCCTTTCCAGTCAGTGTTTTGTTGTGTTTCTTGGAACGAACACACACGGCAATTGAATAGTTCCTTTGGATATTATGTGCCTTTTGAAACATTGACAGAAACTTTTACAAAAATAGTGTATTTTAATTAATTAATATTTTAAATCTATATTAATGCTGTTGAATTTCGAATAACGTGTTATTTCAAAATATGCTTTGTTAGTTCTAAGGTTAGGAAAATTGGCTTTTACGTATTTGTTAACGTTCCTTACGACGTACACGTTCTGAGATGGATCAGTCTGAAAAGTTGCTGCCTTCATACTCATGGAGTATGCTTTCATCTTCGAGAGGAGACTCAGAATTCTAATTATCGTCTCATTCCTATATGCGATCTTTGTGGACTAGTTGAAACGTTGGTTGCTCTTTGGTGACCTTTATTGGTCCCCGTCCAGACTTACTGAGGCTCGGCTTGTCGCTGCGTATGGTGAAGACTCTGATTCCGCTCACTTCTCTGTCTTTGAACAGAAATCTTCCATTCGCAAGTGTTTTGTGGATTATGTGATGTGTCATTTTTTGCGATTGAAGTGTATTTGCTGTTGGGGTATGTACATAGATCTCTCATACACTGTGAGGGAGCTTGTCAGACGTTCGCAGAAAGATACGCATTCTTGCTTTGGAATGTGGCGTCTCTAATTTAAGTTCTTAGAGAGACGCAAGGTTATGTCGTTTTTAAGTATACGTAACAGCGTGGTGATATATCGTTATATCTATCGACATGTGCAGTTGTGTACATGTTACGATAGGACTATGTTAATGCTTATTGGAAATTGAAACTGAAACGTCTTCATATATTGGCAGAATATATTTTGTTTATTTAACGATGCTCTCAGCAGTTCTGAGTGGGGCTTGTAGTGTGGAATGCTAGAGTGATCATTGAATACTTATTTGAAAACAGTATGAAAGGATATAGATGTGGCCTAATTTGGGGCACTATTCCACTGTTTGCCAGACCGGAGCAAGGAGAGTCTCTCAAATACGTAGTAGGACCGCTTTTCACTCGCTTTCATAAACGAGATACGCAGTAAAAGTAAAGCTATCCCTGTACCAGGCCGTGAAGGCCCGTAGGGTTGTGATACGTCGAGGATCCCACATTATCTAGACAATCGGCTCAAAGATGGCGGTAAGGTTGTCAGCCTTACACTTTACTACCCAGGAAAATTATTTCTGTTAGAGGCTGAGTGAACCCCAGGGCCATAGTGCGGCTGGAAGGATTAGGTCAATTGAAAAAATCCAATNCATAAGAGACGTGTCCTTAGAAGAATAAGTCTGACAGGACTCTCGTTGTTGTGATCCATTTAGTGGATTTAAGTGTGAATAGAAGAAAGAGTAATTCATGTCCCCTTTTTTATTTATGTAAACTTTCCTATACCTTCGAACTCCTCTGCATTGTTGATAGATAGTATACCGATTTAGACAGGACCGTAACGCCATGTAATTCGGTAGTGATCCATCGACGTTTCGGAAGAACGTCGATGACGTTACCGAAATGCACGGCCTTACAATCCAGAAGATCTTACTTTTTAGTCATTGCATTCATAACATCAAATCTAACGTTATGCAGGTTGTGTGTGAACTCGTGTGTTTAAAAGCTACAAGATGTATTGCGTTGATTCACTAAATTCTCAGCAGACATTGAACAAAATAACGAACGAGAAACTGGTGACAGTATTGCCATGGCCGTGTGTAGAGATCGGAGTCAGAAACATGTTCGTATCTTGCTGAATGGATGGATTTTAATTATGCCACCTGGAGAGTTCTTCCATAACCGTTGCGATCCGGAGTTTCATTTTGATGAAACATGCTGTTGTCACAGTCCCGGTGCTAAATGTATAATATATTTTATCTCTGTTATATCCTATCTTGTTACGTACTTGCTCATCTCTGGGTTAAACACTTTTTGCGATGGATTGGATTATAGATTATAGGGTTTAGGCCTACTCCAAACAAAATTGCTTGCAATTACAATTGCTCGTAGAAATGTTGTAAATTGTATTATTATTATTATTATTATTATTATTATTATTATTAGTAGTAGTAGTAGTAGTAGTAGTAGTAGTAGTAATATTTTCAAGAAGGACATATTACTTAATTAGTTACAGATTGAGTCCACTTTAAATTAGCTGGATATAACCTCACATCTTCGTGCAGTCACCTTACAAATAACATTTCTTAACGTGATTTGCAGGAGTCTTTATGATGTCTTTATGAAGATTGTATAGGCACCCGCTATCCCGAATTGACTGAAAACTAAGTGAATTTATTCGTACACTGTCATGTTATTGTTTTAGGGTTTAGAAACAGATTATCTTAAAAAAATTATTTATATTTCTAATATTTATTAGCATACAGCAGTTCGGGTGGCGCTAGTGACGCACATCACAAGTGCATGCGTCCGTCGTATACTTATATTGTAGAATTTAAAACTGCGTTTCGGATGGCCACCAGTGGCTTCATATCAAGTTTAGTGAAATCTGGTGAATAAGTTGGTCAGTTGATTGAAAAATAGAAATAGATATTCGCAGATAGCTTAGTGCTGTCGTAAGCCAACTCCCCCCCCATAATTAAGGATAGTAAAGTAATAAAATTTGTCTTATTCTTTTTGTTAATTACATATGACACAGCTTTAATAGTCTTGTATGAAAATATTGTAGGACACATCTATGATCTTACTGTTATCTTGTAAGTTTACATTTATATCTGCTGTAAATTAAGCCGTAGCCTGCGGAGTGCGCAAGGCGCAAGTTTCCATATATACGCATAGCGTTAAAATTCTTACGCTTTCGTTTTGTATGCTATTTTTTAAAGAACCTCCATTGCTAAATTTTATCAAGACAGGCTCATGACCTTTTGCGTTGTTATGAGATGGTATGGCGTAAAGTATCCGTTATGTTCAATTATCACGAAGACCGTAAGATTTATATTTTTAGTTGACAACATCCTTCTGATCATTTAGTTATCAGGATGTATAATTACGGTATGATGAATTTGAGATCATTGCGAATTGGAGAAGTACTTTAAGACATATGTGATGGATGGATTAGTAAAGAGGTTGGTCTAGAAGTAAACACACAGAAAACTAAGTATATGTTGCTGTCTCGTGACCAAAATGCAGGGCAAAATCATGACATAAAGAGAGGAAACAGATGTTTCGAAAATGTGACACAGTTCAAATATTTGGGAACAATGATGACAGATCGAAACCTGATTCAGGTGGAAAGTAAGAGGCGATTGAACTCGGGTAATGCTTGCTACCATTCAGTCCAGAACCTTTTGTCTTTTCGTCTGTTGTCCAAAAACATATGCAAAACTATAATTTTGCCTGTGGTTCTGTATGGATGTGAAACTTGGTCTCTGACATTGAGGGAGGAACATAGACTGAGGGTGTTTGAGAACAGGGTGTTGAGAATATCTGGACCGAAGAGAGATGAAGTGACAGGGGGTTGGAGAAACTGCATAATGAGGAGCTTCATAACTTGTACCTTTCTCCAAGTATAATTAGAATGATGAAGTCAAGGAGGACGAAATGGGCAGTGCATGTAGGACGAATGGGGAGGAGGAATGCATATAGGATATTGGTGGGAACGCCAGCAGGAAGGAGACCACAGGGAAGACCAAGGCGTAGGTGGTTGGACAATATTAGAATGATGCTTAGAGTGATAGGATGGGATGATATGGATTGGATAGATCTGGCTCAGGATAGGGGCCAGTGGAGGACTCTTGTGAACACGGTGAAGAATCTTCGGGCTCCATAAAATGCTGGGAAATTCTTGGGTAGCTGCAGAATTGGCGGCTCCTCCAGAAGGGCTCAGCTCCATGAGTAAGTAAGTGATGGATGGTTTGCATGATTAATTGATGAAGTGTTATTTGTCTTCATTATATATATATATATACACACACACTCACTCACAATGTATGTGGTGTGTATGTGTGTGTTAAACATGCCCAATTTAGTGAATTAACTCTTGATGGTACGACGTTCTGAATTGGCCACGGAATTAGGTAAGCCTTGTCTAGTTAGGTTTAACAGTTCTCTATGGATAGCGTAGATGTGGAGAAATGTTAAAACTAATTACCAAATATGGTGCGTCACGCCACGAAGTGTGGAATCATACATACAAAGCCCATGCTGTTTTGTCTGTTTATGTCACCACGTCATACCGATTGCAAGGAATTCGACGTCATACATTTGTGGTCCGAAACATTTGTCGATAGATCGGAGCACCTGTATGTTTATATATAATGTTCTCGTATATTGTTACAGAATATATAATGTAGATTTGTGAGTTGTTACGAAGTTTGTGGCAGACTTCGGTTCACATATGAATATCGTTGAGAAATTGTTGGAGAAGAATACTTTAGAGTAAAATATTTTGTAGTGCTGTGATAAATATATTTAAATAGCTGACCAGAGACTGAAGCTGGAACGAAATAGCCAGCTGATTAATCTTAATCGAATTTGATGTTTTATATCAGTATACACAGTGTGACAATTAAGTTCCCGACCTGACGCCATTACAGTAATACTCCTAATGCCATCTATTGAGGATGAACGGGACTAGTTAGAAAGAACGTTTATTCATATGATGTGCAAGTTTAAACTTGTTTGGTTAATGCATATGAGGATTACAGTTGTTTTGGTGACGTTAGTTTTTTCATCGTGTCGAAGGTTTCAAAAAAGTTTTGTGTAAAATTAAAGTAAACAGCTGCTGAAACGTTGGTAATGTTGAAAAGTGGGTACAGTGAAGAATGTTTATCGAGAGCAAGTGTGTTTGAATGGCGTCAAAGGTTAAACGTAGCTCAGAGAGTAATAATGCAAAAAATCACGGGTGAATACATTGTTGACCGCATTTTTTGACGCTAATGATATCATTTATGATGAATTTGTCCCGGAAAAAGAGACTGCAAACGGTAAATTTTATAAAGAGGCGATTAAGAGATTGATTGTTCGAGTTCATCGCGTTAGGCCTGAGTTTCAGGAAAGTGCGTCCTGGTATCTTCTGCACGACAGTGTACCGGCAGATTCTTCGGGCGTTGTCTCCGAGTTTTTGGCGAACCTAGGGTTCCCCGTGTTATCCCATCCACCCTACTCCCCCGATTCAGCGCGGCTGAACTTTTTTATTTCCTAGATTAAAATTTGCAATGATAGGAACGAGATTCGGGGCTGTGTCATCGATCCAACAGACGGTGACGAGAGAACTGAAGGCGATACAGGAAGAAGCGTTTTCTCGGGCATTCGACTCGCTGTGAGCTAAGTAAACGTTGCGCTTAAGCGGTAGGGGACTATATTGAGTGATTGTATTACTATTTTTTAATATTTTTTGTGTACGTTTTATGGCCCCAGTTCTGGAACTTAATTGTCACACTGTGTACATTACATTATTTCGATAATTTCCGCTTTTTATAGTTTTGAATTTATTTTATGGAGCTAATTTTGACACGGAATTTGGATAATGATGTAGTCTTAAGGGTCATAACGATTTCAAACGTTTGTGCGGTCGTGCCCATCGACTTGTATTCCTTTGGGGTTTGAAACTATAACATTCGTTTCTCGTCATTTAAATTATATTCTCTATTTTGTGCACAAGTTTTATAAGCCAATGGTCACATCTCGCCTCTGCCACCTATCGCGGGTGTGTGATTCCCGCTATTCCGGAGGTCCTGGGATCAAATCTCGGTTCGGAAACTGTTTATTTTAACGAAAATATTTCGCAGGTTTTTCAGACCCTCCAGGCAAATGCAGCTGCAATTCCCAGAATTTGGTTTCCATTCGCATCCTCTGAAATTCGTTATTCACTCAACACCATACCTTTTAACGTTATATAATGTAAGCTACTGACAGCGTCGTTAAATAACCCTTCGTGCAATGCAGAGGTTATGTAGGTAGACACCATAGGACTTATGCCAGCCCGGCCTCACCGCTAATGCCACATCCATTTAATTGAAATCCTTTCCTAGGGAGGCACACGCGACGGACACGACCTCCCATCTTGCCCACACTTACGCATTTCGTCAAAATAACGCGTAAAATCGATCGGTGTGATGATCCAATAAAAATGTACTTTTGGGAAACGTGCCTGATTCGGGTACGTCCACTATTATCTGGTGGTGTCTCCTGTTTTTTCTGTTCTCGGAAGTTGAAAAATAATTTTGAGTACCTTAGCAGTCATAATAATACCATTCTTGGGTATTCAGTAGGCTTATTAAGTGACTTTTTTTAATATATGCTTGGAAGGTGAATGGTAATATGCAAGGATAGATGTTTTGAAAAGTAAACGGTTTTGCGAAGAGGAGACATGTTCAGTTTTATCAGAGTAAAATGTAAAAATCTCTGCTTAACTAATTAAGCACTACGCCATGAAGGCGTATGGGCGGGTGGATGTATAGAGCCATATTTCCTTGACCTCGGCACTAGCTGGAGTGAGTGGTCAGCTTCATGCCCCCGCCGCTTTACCCGCCGGGAGAAGAGTTCCCGGTACCCGTTGGATAGAAGGATGGGTGGACCCAGAGAACATTTTTGACACTACGAGGACTCGACCTCCGACTCTTCGGTCGTCCAGCCCATTGATAATCGCTATACCGACTACACAATCCCGGCTCTTTTATACGAGTATCTTGTACTTTTACTTGCCAGTGATCATGGAATATACCTGCGTAGTCGAATCATATTTAAAGAATTATAGGCCTACGGTGTCCTGTAATTAGTTTTAGTGCCTTGAACATTAGCCCTTATCTAGGTTTCATACTGCAAATGCAACGTTTCGGAGACTCGTTCTGTCTTTGTCTTGAGGCTAAAAGGGCTCCTTATCTGAGGGTTCCGCTGGAAAGAGTTAATTCTCATACTAGTCCTCGGATTCGTCTGAAGACGGAAACAGGAGCAGCTTCTTTACCTCGTCTTCCTAACATCCATACGATGGGATAGTGTCATAGGTATTAAAGGTATAATGCATCTTCGTCAACATCATTCGAAAATGAAGTGTTCTGTAGCAATGCAATTGCTGCGTATACTGTGTTGAGCTTGAAGTTCACTTTAGTTGCACTTCGACTGCAGGGCGCTTGAATGTGATTCCACATAGAAAACTGGACACTGGTTATAAGGGAGCCTTGCGTAGTTGGTTCACATCACGCAATTAAAATTTCAAGTACACGGTGTAGGCCCTACAGCATAGTACTTGTAATTACGGTCTGTAAGTGTTCAATAAATCCAGTTGTTGACCCTCACCCTAAATGTAGTCGCACTCATACTCGTGACTAAAGATTTTAGTGTGGGCACCAATTGTTGCACGGAGCACGTCCCGTGGGATCTCCTCTTCATGCAGTGTGGGATCGAGTGTGTGTGTCATCTCTTGCGGTGACATCGCTGATACGTGACTTCAGATTCTCAAGACCTGCCACCTGTAGCATATACCTTATCTTCTACATACTCCCACAAAAATAAGTCTGGTGGTGTAATGTGTGCATAACTGAATTTTTTATTATTAGTAGGAACATTGAACTACTTCTGTAGAGAAAGCCGAATGAGTTTTTTTTTGTAAATATTTCATAGCGACTTGAATTAGAAAAATGAGAAAGCGGCATAATTAAAAATACATGGAAAAATGTAGAATGATCATATGTAATTAAAACGTAAGAATTTTCTGATGTTTCCGCTGGGGCTAAATTGCGGTTTCTAGGCTTTACAGGTCAGGTGTGATGCATGTTACGGTCAGTCGAAGGATTGGCATGAGATTTCCATCTATGAGCCGGTTCCGTTTTTGTATATGTATGTAACTTCATCTGTAAAGATTGTCGTTCACAAATCCACGTGATTTAGAACAAGTCTGCACATACATTTACATTCTCTCTCACATTCGAATATGTATTTAGGAAGACGCGTGTAGAATTTTACGAAATCACCTTCTTTTAATATCGTGATGAAATGGGGTGTATGCATAGAAGGGTTTTGGATTCGATGTTTGGATTTATTGACACCTTATACACAGCACTCGGAACTACAGATAATACAGCGCTATCGCTGATCTGCACACTTAACAGTTCACCGTTGCACACACAAAGGTTCTGTCTTCACTAGTCGTATCCTGACAACGGATTTATAACAGTCTCACTGTAACTTCAAATCACACACGAAGTTTTCTTTGCACAGCCTAATTCTATTGTTACCATTTATTCTGAACCATCTTCGACTGCCGTCTACCTCAATTCTGACAACTCCCCCATTTTCAGAGTCAGAGTCAGAGTCACTCTACGACTGGCTGTTTACCGCCAATCAGTTCGTCTTGGCTACAAGCCCCTTGAGACTCACGACTAGTATTCTTTTTCAACTGAACAGTTGCGGTTATAGTCATTATCTAACATCCTCTCTGACGAGAATATAGGTCTCTCGTTAACAATTGCTGCTGGTCCTCACCAACGCAGTCATTCTCTGGATGGAATCCCGCTGGACTCATGACTGCATTTTACTCTCTTAGATTCAAGGCTCCCCCAACCTGGAGAGCCAGGTCCCCTATTTATATCACTAAGGAACAGGGTGGCCCGGTGATACCCCCAGGTACTGCGTTCCCTTTTCGTCGACTCCTACGACTCGCAGGTGTAAGGTGGTGGTATTCGACTCCGCCTCCACACTTGATTTCCCCCGTTTCTTCAGGCTATCCTGCTTATAACATTTCAGCACGAACCACATAAGAACTACCGTCTCCTAACAATTCCTCTATTGTTACAGAGGTGTGTTCACCTCACCGTTGCATGGCAACGAGCGCGGCGCTGACCACAGAAGACATCGCCTCCTCTATTGTTTCGTGTTGATTCACTGCTGCAGGAATGTGTTTACTGAGCCGTTGCCAAGCAATGAACCATTCCGGCTTTAGGCGTCATATCAGAATATAAACATAGCGAATCATTTAATTATAGGTTGATTAGTTTGAGGTGTAAAGTAGTTTCAGCGTCTTCATTAGATGCTTCAAGTGTGTTATCAGATGTTCTGAACAACGTCCAGTCCTGATCGAAGTTCACAGACATGCCTCTAAATGATTCCTGGAACAATTAAATTTGTTCGACATAGCGTCTAATAAGGGGGCACTCTGCTACAAGCCGGAAGGTCAGGGGTTCGAGTTCCGATGTGGACATTGGAGTTTCTTCAATTTACTTAATCCTTGCAACCGCTATATGACCCTGGGGTCGACTCACCCTCTAATAGAAATGAGTACCGGGAATATTTTGGGGAGTAAGGGCGGCAGGCGCGTAGGACTGACATCTATGAGCCGATTTTCTAGGAAATATGGGAACCTCAACATCTCACAACCCTATGGGACTCCACGGCATGTTACAAGGATACCTTTACTTTTTTACTTACTAGCTACTAATATTTTTCTATTGTAATATTTGCGAGTAATCTGGAATGCGACAAGTGCCATTATTCAGACTCTGTCAATGAAACGATGATTCCTTTCTGTGGGTCAACAAGTTGTTGTACAGTTCATATACAGATTGTCATTTCGCTTACAGCTTGCTATGTAGGTCAGTCAAGTGCCCACAAATGTTTGTCAGGAAGGCCAGATCATACACCCGACATGCGCCTTCAGAAGGACTCGATTGTTCACCTTTTCGTGATAGGAAACCTCTGATCTCTCCTAATAGGTATGCGAAACATTGCAAAAACTTACCTTTGTAAGACAATGAACTTGGAGCCCTGCCGGCTGCCTGGTACATGTTTTTTTTTTATATATACTTAAGCTGGAGGCAACTTGCTCCTCCGATACATCAGTTAACTTTGCCGGACCATCCGGCATTAAATCCCGAAAGGTAGAATTATTTAAGTTCAGGCCAGTACACAGTGTCAACATGTTCTCTTTCGATTTCGTCACGGAACGCGTAGAGCTGTCTGTGGTTCTGCTCACGTCACGTAGTAAGGTAGCTGCACATCAGTTGTTTAATTTCCAGAACTTTGCCTAGTAGGCTTTGTTCTATGGATAATGCAGTGATACTATATATTAATTGTAGAGTTCTACCTTTTGCAGGTGATTGTAAAAGACGAAACACCATAATTTTGTAGCCAATCCCAAAAGGCGCACAATCAGTGGTTATGAAGCGTGACAATTAAATAACGTGACTGTACTCACAGACAGCACTGTATTAATTTCTATTTTATACTATAGTGACGCGGTAGCGTAGCTGGTTTCGACACTGTAACACTAGCCTGAAGGTCATGGGTTCGATTCCAAATGAGATTATTGGATTTTTCAATTGACCTAATCCTTCCAGCCACACTATGATCCTAGAGTCGACTCAGCCTCTAACAGAAATGAGTACCGGGGGTCTTCCTGGTGTGGTGGGGGGTAATTGACGGCTGGCAACCTCACCGCCAACTGTGAGCCGCTTGTGTAGAAAAGCCTCGTGGTCTCACAACCGTATGGGCCTCACGGCCTGTTACAGAGATAGCCTTTTCTTTTACTGCAGTGGTCTCCTTCAGAGTAGTTCCTCCTGCAGCTGTACGTGAATTCCAATGTCCTTTTAAATTGTCGATCCATTTTCAGGAGTCATTCTTCTCATATTGTTTAGAACCTCCGTCTTAATTTTTTTAAATCTCTACTAAGGTTTCAGCGTGTGATCCCTTGAGGCGATTCTTCATGGTAGAGAAGATGAAGAGGTCATACGGAGCGAGATCTGGAGAATAAGCCGGATATTCTAGGACCGCGATCGATTTTTTCCTCAGATTTCCTTGACAGACAGCACCAGTTGTGAGGGCGCGTTGTCATGGTGCAGGATCCACTTGACATGAAATTGTTATCGTCTCGCGCGACGAATCCGCAGTCTCAGACTTTCCAGGACGTGGAGA
>NW_019730109.1:576523-595268 GCF_002891405.2 Cryptotermes secundus
TGGTTATGAATGAAGTCCTTATTCACCGCCATTGCACAAACTTTCTTCATCCCAAATTCTCCGAAAGAAATCGTACACTCTGCCTGTTGTTATTAAGTTATTTTACAGCAATTCTGACAGTAAGACGTCCATCATTCCGCAGCAGAGTTCTGACTTCGATTTCGATGTTGTCGGACGTTCATTTCAGCTTCAAACTGAGTTTCATCCCTTCCTTCGGGAAACCGTTTACACCATTCAAAAACGCCTGCTCCTGATAACTTCTCTCTACGCTTGCTTTAACGTTTCGAAGATTTTTTCTAAGTTTCAACAAAAGTTTATTTTTGACTCTTTGTTCAAAATATTCGTTGCCCGGTTTTATGACGAGCTATTCAAACATTGCTTTAGGTAGAGCACAACAGCTCTGCAGTCGCTAGACTTTCCGAAACAAGATTGCTACTGTGTGGAGTTTTGATATGCGTCTATAGATGGCACCAGTCATCATCGACCACAGTCACTCAGGCTTCTCATCTCGTTGTTTGTCAAATCTCTTATTCCCACAAGCTTAGATAGTTCCAAGTTGTATTTGTAAAGATTACACAGTAGTGTCTGAATGAAATCCGATTCTTATATCTGGCTTTGCAGTGGATACAAATCTTCGAGGTTCTTCATTCGAAAATCAGATGTTAGTCGTGTGCAAACATTTTGAATTGAAGAAACATAAACCACGGTTCAACGAAAATTGCTCAGAATAATATAATCAAAGGAAACAAGCCAAATTACAGCGGTTACAGGATCCAGGCGAAATAAATGGGGATAATCTAAACAATATAAGATGTGAAGCCAGCAGGCATTTGAGGAATAAGGCGAGAAAATATGTAAAAAACTAATGAACTTTCAACTAAAAGTAAGAACAAGAATATTAGAGACCTGTATAGAAAAATAAATGAATTTAAAGGGGTTACCAACCAGGTAACTTAGTGAAGAATGAGAATGGTGATCTGCTTGAAGATTTCCGTAACATCTAGAATTAGCGAAAGAACTACTCTCAGTTATTGAATGTACGTAAGGTCAGTGACGTTAGGCAGACAGAAGTATATATAGCTGAGTCGATAGTACCTGATGTTACTCCTTTTGAGGTTGAAAGTGCTGTTGAAAAGTTGAAGTTGTGTAAATCGCCAGGTAATGATCAAATTGCGGCAGAAGTGATTCAAGCAGGATGTGAAACATATCATGGACGAGGATGTGAAACATTACTGTCTAATTCTATTTAGAATAAGGAAGAAATGCTTGATAGTGGAAAGAGTCTATTATTATACCAGTTCACAAGCAGGGCGGTGAAACTAACTGTAGTAATTATCGGGGGATATCACTGCTCTCAACTTCATACAAAATTTTATTCAATATTCTTCCCACAAGGATAAGTCCATACATAGCTGAAATTGTTGGGGACCATCAGTATGGGTTTCAACATAATAGATCAACTACTGATCATATCTTTTGCATACGTCAGATACTGGAGTAAAAATTGGAGAACAATGAAGCAGTACATCACCTGTTCACAGACTTCAAGAAAGCCTACGATTCAGTTAGGAAGGAGGTATTGTACAGTACTGTCATACTGGGGTACCCATGAAAGTAGTTACGGTGCTTAAAATGTGTTTAAACGAAACGTATAGTAAAGTCCATATAGGTAAACATTTGTCTGATAGTTTTCTTATCCAGAATGATCGAAAGCAATGAGATTTTTTTTAATGCTAGTGGTGTGGGACTAAGTCCGTTTTACTGCGGCCACTTCTGGCCTATTGTACCAGCCCTAAATGATAGGTGAGGGTGTTTGTGGAGCAATTGGTGGAATGATGATTGGAAGTGGAAACCGAAGTACTCGGAGAAAACCTATCCCAGCGCCACTTTGTCCACCACAAATCCCACTTGACCAGACCCGGGATCGAACCCGGGCCGCCACGGTTGGAAGCCAGCGAATAACCGCTTGAGCTATGGCGCGCGGCCATTAAGCAGTGAGATGCCTTATCGTCACGGCTTTTGAACTTTGCTTTAGAATATGCCATTAGGAATGCCCAGGAAAACCAGGTGAGGCTGAAATTAAATGGGACACATCAGCTGCTGGTCTATCCGGACGGTGTGAATCTACTGGGAGATGACGTAGGTAAAAGTAAAAGTAAAAGTAAAGCTATCCCTGTACCAGGCCGTGAAGGCCCATAGGGTTGTGAGACGTTGAGGGTCCCACATTATCTAGACAATCAGCTCATAGATGGCGGTAAGGTTGTCAGCCTTACGCGCCGCCCGCGCTTTTCTCCCCAGAAAATTATTTAATTAATTCCTGGTACTCATTTCTGTTAGAGGCTGAGTGAACCCCAGGGCCATAGTGCGGCTGGAAGGATTAGGTAAATTGAAAAAACCAAATTACCTCATCGGGACTTGAATCCGCGACCTTCCGGCTTGTGTTATCATGAAGAGAAACACAGAAGCTTTAATGGACTCTCCCCTCGTCTGCTGTCTAAAAACGTAAAAATAAGAATATACGAAACTATAATTTTGCCTGTGATTCTGCATGGGTGTGAAACTTGGTTTCTGACATTAAGGGAGAAACATAGACTGAGGGTGTTTGAGAACAGGGTGTTGAGGAGAATATTTGGAGGGAAGAGAAATGAAGTGACTGGAGGTTGGAGAAAGCTGCATATTGAGAAGCTTCATGACTTGTACACTTCAAGTATAATTAGAATGATCAAGTCAAGGAGGACGAATGGGGAGGAGGAATTCATATAGGATATTGGTGGGAACGCCAGAAGGAAACAGACCACTAGGAAGACCAAGACGTAGTTGGGCGAATAATATTAAAATTGATCTCACAGAAGTAGGATGGGGTGATATGGGCTGGATTAATCTAGTTCGGGGTATGGATCAGTAAAAGGCTCTTGTGAACACCATAATGAACCTTCGGGTTTCGTAAAATGTTGGGAATTTGTTGAGTTGCTGCTCACCTGGTCGCTTCTCAAAAAGGCCTCAGCTCCATTAAGTTAGTTTATTTAATTAGTTGATTTTGCAATAATGTTAAGGAAAAAGGGATTTTGACTGCATTGTGAGTTTAGACCATATTAAATTTTTATTGCGTACTCATATTTTTCTCTTTGTACAAATGCTAGGCATGAATATATATTTTCGCGTGAATGGTAGAAACACTGGGGATGTGGTGCGGCAGTCAGTATAATTCCTTAGCCTTTGTCTACATGTTTCCATTCTTGATTTATAGAAGTGTTTTATGCGCTTAACTTTCACATGACACTTGTCTATGAACGAACAGAATGTAAAGTAATTCCCAAGTCTAGGCCTGGTTTGCGTATATACCGTTTACAGTTAGGAGGGATGTAATTTGTCTACTTCAGATTTGGCGGTGTTGCGTAGTGATGACGCACGCGAACCACGCATCGCGTTGGGATTGCAACGGCGCACATCTTCGCAAGTGGTAAAACCAACAGACTTCACTGCGCTGTAGCGCGTATGACTTAGGACTTGCATTTAGTGCGTCCACCTAATCGTCTGTCAGCGTCGGGTAGGTTAGCTTACTGGCAAGTGCATCTCACATTCTTCTGTCCTCTGCACTGATATTGTGGACATTGTCCAGCAATTTTAAACGGCTGCGTTGCGTAAACTGGCCTCATTTCTAGTATCTGGTGGTAGGATAAAGTAGGGAATCCTACTTTCTTTATCCTTTTTGAAGAGTGTTTTTGTAGGTCTACACCATCATCAGAAACCTTCAGACTGGAGACGTTTGTTGTAATCCTGGCTGAAACTACGACTGTAGTTTCAGCCAGGATTTTCTTATGGTGTCCTCAGGTCCCCTAGGTGAATCATGGGACAACGTGTGATCAGTTCCTTTCAAACCATTTCCTGCTTCCTAACCATTTTCGCATTCAACTCTGTGTAACCTGTGTATATGATAGATTGGCGTTTATCAGGTGTCGTTCTAGACGAAGGATCTTGTACTTATATACGAAATCTCGCTGTAATCTCCTGTTCATATGTGTTCTTTGCAAGAAGTACGAGTGTATAAAAGGAATGTATCGTGGGAAAATGGTAAGCCTTATCAGTGCATCCGCTTGTCTCATCTCAAAAATTACTCGACGTGTTTGGATTAAATTTAGTATTGGTTATCAACTCTGGAAGTTCCCTTTCGAAGTTAACTATGGTACATATCTGACCAATACAAGCACTGCTCATTATTAAACCCAGATTGAACACAAATTTCTCAAGAAAGGTTCATGGTACAAAGAATACACTAGAATCTAGGTCTCAAGATAGCATTTTGAGTGCATTTTTTTTTTTGCATACACAGGTCGGGGTCAAGTGCATCCTCGTATAAATCCTGGAACCAGTAGTGCGCATTTGGTATTGGAAGCTGCATACATACGCGTATTCCTAAACATGACTCGTACGCAAAAGAAATGAGGGAGTGTATAGCAATTCCTTGCTAACCTCGGGATTTCAAATAATTGTGGGTTTCCGTTTCCCGTTTTGCCAACTGCGGAATTTGGTTTTATTTATTTTCGGGTTTTCGTTTTTGCACATAGAGGAGAAGCTTTGCGCAACTACTGAGCCGTCAGGACTGTAACTTCATTCGAAACAAGTTTTATAGGTTCCGCATTACCAATACAGAGCGTCTTTCTGTGACACTTTCGATATATTTTACGTAGTGTTATGACGTATTTTTGTATGTAGTGACGGAAAAATTTGAGACTTCTAGTGTTAATAGCGCATCAATTCCGACAAGCCGCAGTTTCTCATGAAGCCTTGGTTCTGGCAGTCGCGATGTTTATCAACAACATAACCCCTGGCGTCTGTATTGGATTCGCTGCGCGACCTTCCGAACGCAAGGTCTCCAGCCTGGCTGTTCTACTGCACCGAAAATGGGCAGCGAGGTCTTGAAGCGTTGCGGTAGGGGGGCTCTGTAGAGGCAGCACGAGCTACACACTGCAACAGCTGGTGGCGGCCTCACAGGGCGGAAATCCGGCGGTCGCATCATCCCTCTCCTGCTGCCATACCATCTCCAGGGGTTTACTGCTCCACGTGAACATTGCGACGGCAGGGAAGAAAGCAGTAACATATCACATTTAATAGGTGTCACATGACCCGATCTGAGGTGACAGTCGATTGTATAAATGTAAGGTGACGGCTTGTGCAGTGACTAATAACGCATTCTTCCTAGTGACTGATATCGTAATTCAGATAGAAGAATATCAAATGAGATGGTTGGAACGTTAGGAAATGTTGTTAATTTTTTATTACAGTACCACTGAAAGGAAGAAAGACAATTCACGGATGTTTTGCAAAATGTCATCAGTTTTGACACTTTTTGTAATTAAAGGATACAAATTTAAAAATGTAAAATGAGGAGCGTCACAGTTTGTTGACTGCTCTTCATCTGATAGGCTGTTATTAGGGACAGTAACCAGTGAGGATCAGATGGTTGGGACATACACCCCGGAAGGGAAAGTGGAAAATATCTAAACATTTTGATCTGATAGTCTAAAGAGAACATACCGCTGGAGAAAACATAAGCGTCAGTGGGAAGATGGGCCTAATATTAAAACGAAGTGTGAAAATGAGGATTGAATTAGATCGCATGAGAGTTGGGCACATTGGCTATTTTTTTTTTGTGAAAAAATTGATAAACGTTCGGGTTCTTTAAACTTGGGTGATTTCTTGACCATCTGAATAAAAATGATCTTTTGAAGGAAGAATGTTCCTTGAAATTTAATGGACTGTCTTTGCAGCATGAAGTGACACCAGATGCTTAGCATCCAGCCATTCGACGACGCGTCCTATAATTTGTGCCGTTGGAAATACATCCTTATCAGCGATACTGCGTTTAGGTATAGGTCACAAGGGACGTGTGATGAAAAATTTTTACATTGCATTGCATTGCATTTATTTATGTGTTTCGAGGATTCGCCTTTTGACATTCGGGATATTTTCGGCTCGTTTGCAACGAAAACTTAACGAAAACGCTCCAAATTTCTTCGCTGTGCCCTTTTCTCATTCTGCATGTAACAACTGAAAAGTCGCTGAAATTTTACAGTTTGTAATTTACTAAAATTTGTGTATATATTCTGACGTTGGTTGAAGACTGGCATCAGTGCCAGACACTTCACATGAAGACGTAAATGCGTTTCAGCTCGCACTCCGAACGTCACTTCGCTAAATCACTCACTCGCTCATGGAGCTGAGCCATTCTTGAGAAACCGCCATTTGTGCAGTTACTCAGGACCTTCCCAGTATTTTATGGAACCCGAAGTATCGTGCTCATAAGACTCCTGCACCGGTCACTGTCCTGAGTCAGATCAGTCCATTCGATCCCATCCTATGTCTCTAAGATACATTTTAATATTGTCCACCCACCTACGTCTTGGTCGTCCCAGTGGTCTCTTTCGTTTTGGGTTTCCCCCAGATATCTTGTATGCATTCCTTATCTTCTCCCCCATTCGTGCAACATGCCCTGCCCATCTCGCCCTCCTTGACTTGATGATTTTAATTTCTCTAGATACTTAATGGAACCAGAAATTATTTCAAACGAACACAGTAGGGAAAACTATCATCGGTTCTTTCGGTTTTCGAGATAATTAAACCAAAGCGAGCGAGCAAGCCAGACTGATGCTATGCATACATTTTTTGACTGTGAGTTTCCGAATGCACCAGTGCCGTTCCTAAGAAGTGAGGTGTAGACAAAGTTAGAAAATCTGCCCACTATACAACTGTCGATCTGTGTTTAGTACTTGTTCTGCGAATGTATTTATTTTGGAGTGATGGTTCTGTTTATGATATGACATTTTGTTAGGTGAGCTTCATTATACAGCACCGCAGAATTTACAATTTAAGTTTTCCAGGGCGTTGAAGATACAATATTGTATGCAGGGTTAAGGTACCGTGCAGTCTTGTTAGGTAGGTATAAACGTGTATACTGCCTCAGTCTTTTACTTTGAAGACGTTGGAACTCACTAACAGACTACATGGTGCAAACCCAGAAAACAGCATTGTGAATACGATTCTGCATTCGGAAGTTTCTGTGCACAGATAAAATGATATTAATGTTTCCTAAGAAAAAACCCATAAGAATAGAGCTCCAAATTGCGGACATAATATTTGAACTGATAAATAGTCGTAAGTACATTGGCTCCATCTCAGAACTTCTGTCATCGAATGACGTAGACATAAAGCTCGCAAGCTCTCAAGATTTGTGTGACGCTAAGACATGAACACTATTGGTAAAAAAAGGACGAAACATTCGAAAATTCTGTAAAGCAATCGTTGTTCCCGCATTGCTGTATGGATCGGATCGCTGAATTCATAACTATAAACCAGCCAGAACGAACAGAAGCAGTAGAGATTTTGTTCCCTTTCTTTGCAACGTATTGTCACCTTTCGGCACAGACATATCGCGTGGCTGACGTGAAGTAGATGTAATCCCTTCTCTGTATCAGCCGCTGTTACTTTCAAACCTTTACTCGCAGATTATTGTTTGGCTTGACCACTTGAACGTCGTTTCTTCCTCTCTGAAGGAGAGACCTCATTCGAATTTCCTTTGGGATGAGGAGTATCTTCCGTATTGCCATGTAAATCATTTGTTAGGTCACAAAGACGAGAGTGGATCGTAGTTTGAGATCCGTGGTCAATCCCTAGTTTCACCAGCAGCAAAGTCATCTTCAATGCAAATGTTTGAATCAAAAGGAAGGTTATCGGTACTCTTAGTACTGTTCAATCCATCTTCTGCGTTATGTAGTGTGGCTCCTCTCACACAGGCCTTTCCAAATGAATTGCGCAGCTTTTCCTGAATTCTTCTTCGCTAAGTCGCACTTTCCTGGGCGTAATGTGGGTTCTAGCGTAAGATGAGTGAAGAATCACAATCGAGTGGGTAACATTCCCTTTCCTTATTCTAGGGATCTCGGGTTCAAAACATTGTCCCAAGAACTTCGTTACTGAGGAGTCTGATAATTTCCTTCATTCTCTATAGGCAAATTCCAAGGTAATTAGTCTGCCTCAAATTACTCCATGATCGCTTCCTTCCACATCATTTCCAATTCATTGATCGTTAAAGATTCATCATTTGACACCCTCTAGTTTGAGCTACTGGCAGCATCGTTAATAGAAATACGTTGACATGTGCCAGAGTATCATAGCAAAAATCGATTTCAAATTGTAAATAATAGAACAGACTTAGCTGAATCAATTATAATGAGGAGTACTACTACTCGTATGTGAGTAGCACTGTAGATTCCTCTTTCATGCACTTACAAAATTAAAGGGCTAGCTTGCTTCTCCAGTGAGAAATGACACTTTATACTTTCCACCCACTGCCTTATGCGCTTGCGTACTGAATCCTTAGCAGTAATGTCGGACGTCATTACACGTTGCGACAGCAGACCTCTGAAGTTACAAAATCAAAGCCAAAATTCTCTCCTTTATGTAGCTTAGCCTGCTCTGTAGTATCATACTCGTACTGTGAATATCCCATATATATTTAATTTTGATCTCGGGTTGAATAATCAGGACCGCAGTTGATCTTGTTTATAATATAAGCGTTGGTAGGCCTGTCTGTCTGCCAGGACACGGCGCCATATCCCAGAAGGCTGCAGTCGTCATGTTCAGAGCCGTAAGAACATAAAATCTCATGTTCCCCCCCTCCCCCTCTTTGCTTATTCTTGGCACGCAAGGATTTGGTGCTAAAAGTCCATTCTGAAGTTCAAAAATTTTAAAACTAGTCTTCCCATTTACTCCTGGATCTTCCCAGCCCGACTGCACGTTGGAATTATTTAAAAATGCTAAGTTTGATAGTTTATTTAAATATAAGTGTAGCTAAGCTTGTACTATCCGTATTACTATTTCGCAGTGCTGATAATTCTATTGTGTTTGCTCGGCCTTCTGTTTGACACGAAAATCTGACCTTCGTAGGGTCTAAAAGCGATAAAGTACAACACTGAATAGAAAAGACGATGGAGTGACATGCTTCCTACACATTTTGCTCTGCACAAAAGGAACGCGAAGCAGATCAATCTCGAACCTTTAAAAGTGGTGCTTTTTTGTGTTCAGCTATTCTCTTTTTCCTGACGGGAATCCTGTTTCCAGTTTCATCGCTTAATCATATGCATTCTTTCTTTTCCTGCCATGCCATCGAATCAAAATTACCAAAGTGTGCGTATCACCTTTTCCATGAATATGCAACAATCTGAGAACCGGCGAACAAATTATCTTGTTATGTAACAATGGAAGATAGTGTTGACACGTTCCAGCTTTGATGAAAATATGGCAGTTATAATGAGCGTTTTAGGTTCTCACATCGTTGGTTATGAAGAGTACTATTTTCTGGAATTTAACGGTGATAGCCAACCGACGTGTCGGAGGGACGCTTCGCCTCCATCTCCAGGATCGAAGAATAAGCTAAGCAAGAAACCAGCACGAAGTTAGCAAGCAGAACTTGCATGGCTGTTTCTTCGACAGTGAAGGTGGAGGTGACATGTTCCTCCGAAACGTCAGTCGACTTTTAATGAACTGAACGACGTATCTCAGAAGATAGAACTCTGCGACAGTAATGAGGGCTACTTGCGTTACTGTTCACACCTCCAGTGTAACTCGCTATAAATATTTATCGGAGCGAAAATGTTTCAAACAAAGGTTGTGGGGATAATGAAAACGCACATTTTATGTCCAGTCGCTTTTCGAGACAGTTAAAGAAAAGGGAGTGAATACGGTAGGTGTGCAGTTAGTTTCTGTATTGTCGGGACCTCCATATTCTTCGCTGTTTATCTAATGTTATTAAATGTTAAATATACGGGTAGAACATGTAACGCGCTTGCGGAGAAAACAGGAATATAACACAATTTTAGTCGGAAAGTCTCCACCTGTTGGCTGGGTCACCCAGGCCCTCAAATGGGAAGCTAATATTAAAATGACCGTAGAGAAATTATGTGAAAGTATGGCTCGGTTCTTCTGTGGATTCAGCCAAGGTTTGAATGTTGTGAACACCGTGATGAATCGTCAGTTATATTACAGACAGTGAATTTTTTGTCGTGCTGAGTAACTACTCGTATAAACATTTCGACCCTGTGCGTCGTTCAACCAGTTACATTTTCCTGAAGGCTAACTCAGGAATGAGTCCAGTTCGTGACTTTTGTGAGGACGGTAATGGACATTCAGATCCTGGAAAGAATGCATGGAATTTCGGCACTACTTATATAGTTATTAAATACTACAGGCATGAAGTTAATTTGTATATATTTTTGACTGATGAAAGTTCATACGTAGTTACTACGTACTGTATTCATGTTTCGAAGTTTGCGTTCTTGCATAACGTAGCGCTGTTCTGCCGCAGGGCGAGTTTATGTGACGTAGTGATGTATCGTCTCATTATTTACCTGGATACATTGCTATCATATTGTGGATCATATGAAGAAAGAAAACATGTCATTGGGCTTCGTTTCATTCAAGATGCTGGATCCCCCTCCACATGTTGTTGAGCAGCTGACTCACACGGTTTGACATCTCCTTCATTATGTAAGCTTGTGTCGCGATTGGTCGGTTCAGTGACGTCAGACGGTGTGCCTGCCAATCGATGAGGAGCACTGCTAGCGAACATCTGGGGCTGGTGCACGGCGTGTGTACAGTAGTCTGAGAGTGTGTGCTGGTGATAGTTGAAGGATATTTTAAGGGCATGCTAATCTGTGTGGGCTGACAGGTAAGTGGGCAGGTACCGGCCTTGGCGCCATCGATCCGTTCTGCCCGCTCGGGTCGGAACCAGGTCACAGGATGGCGTGGTGTGACCTTGCTTGGCCCGGCGCTCTGCCGGACATGCGTCATAGGCCCCACACGTGGGCAGGGAT
This sequence comes from Cryptotermes secundus, assembly GCF_002891405.2. Lineage (NCBI taxonomy): Eukaryota > Metazoa > Arthropoda > Insecta > Blattodea > Kalotermitidae > Cryptotermes > Cryptotermes secundus. Next base: position 587,389 of record NW_019730109.1, read on the forward strand.
GCACACCATCGGCTCGTTATTCTAATGACTTCTGCACTTACGCGAACTTGATAATGTATCCTTCCCATTTTAGAAATTAGTAGGGATTGAGTTTAATTTTAAAACTGCTTCGCCCTTTACATTCAGTGTCCTTCACCTGTCTTCCATCGGTGTTGGCATTCCAGTGGGTAAACTCAGACGTGGACTGCTGTGGGTACTGGTTCATGGGCGCCGCCAAGATCTTCTGGCGACAGCCAGAAAATTTACATACAGACTTACGTTTAAGCTGTTTAAACTTTTTGCACTGATCGCTCTAGAGTATTCAGGGTTGAAGAATATTTTTAAAAACAACATTTTTAATTGTATTAATATTTGGACTCTTTCCTTATTTCAGTTTCGATTTTTTAAATCCAGGATTGCAGTTGCCTATTTTTCACCCCTGCAGGTGCCCGTGCACTAGTTTCTGATCTTTTCACTCTCCATTCGACAGAGCTGGTGAAAAATGTAAAAGACCATGACAACTTCTGCTCGCATGGTTATGTTTCTTTTAAGATACGCATGACAGAGACACTGTCTGTGATAGATTAACTTATAACATCGTGATACCTTCTGGCCATGTCTGTTTACACGTCTGGTAGATTTGTTCTTGTTCAGGGCTTAAGAATTAGCGTTCATATTATTCTTTAAGCACTGCACATTAGTTTGCTTGGTAGTAATTGAGTCGAAATCTGAAGTAAGGAATTTTGTCCGTAGCTGAGAAAGGCCGTTTTGAGTATGTTAGTTTCTCAAATGTTCATAGCTGGAAATGCGTCGAACACCCACGTCTGTGGTTTAGTTCTCCAGCGAACAGGAAAGGAAAACATTGAATCGATAAGTGTGTAACGTAGGTTAATTTAAAACGGGCAATTTGTTACCTTGGTGTAGAGGATCCGTTTCGATAAGCATTTAAAATTATTTTGTGTTGTTTTAATTCTAGCGGAATTGTGTAATTGCTCTTGATACCGGTGTAGTGTTACGGAAGCCAGTTGCATAAGTTTAATGTTACTATGCTTTGAAAGTGAAAGAAGTGGGAGAAAGTGAACTAAATTTGCCTCTTTCCTGTTTAACCTTCGTGAATGTAACTTCGACTTAGCATTGATGCAAATGAAAATTTAAATTAGACACATGTACAGAGAATTGTTTAAGTTAATGGTATAAATAGACATTTAAGTAGCCGCATTACCCATCCTATTTATTATTTTTGTGTATTCGTGCACGTGCGTGTGTGCATGCTGTGTTTGTATTCATTATTGCCTTCAGAGTTCAGTTACACTTGGCCAAGTTTTGTGTCATCGGCTACAACCAGTTTTGTCATACGTATTTGTGAATATCTTCCTGTTGTATTAAATAGTACAAAATAGTGGCCAGTTGTAACAAATTCTGACAGACTGAAGCATAGCAGGATTTACACGCGACGAAATGGTGTGCCATTTTGGTATTGTTAGTCTGTTACATAGGGCAGATTTACATTTGCTAGTGAGCTATTAGTACTTTAGATTTCTAGAGGTCCCAGTTTTGGCGTTACTGCATGCGCTTATCTTCTCCAGTTTTATATGAATAAAAGGTAGCACATTGAACTTAAGGAATGCAATCAACTGTTGCCAGAGTTCGTGTATAGTAATTTTTACAAATTCTTTTTAAGGAAGGGTGTAAAATAAACGCATAATGGGGATGTAAGATTTGAGGCTTTCACGGCGGTGACTATGAAGAAAGNTTGAACAGACTTCGATGGAACTGGTGTATGCCAGAATCTGTCAGACTAATTTGATTTTGGTTTATTAATCCAGTGTAATGTCTAGGCCGTACTGTACATGACGTTTATGTTCTTCTGTAGCTGTTTTCTCAAAAGGACTCAGTCTGCAAAATGTCAGAACGTAAGATAATGTAGACCTTTAACAGGCGTGTGTACAGCTTTCGTTTGAGACGTTTTTGATATCTTGATTATTTACCGGAGTGCTAGTTAAAAATTCTTGCTCTTTAATGTGATGTAGCTGTTCAGTTGATTTGTATCTGCAGTAAATGGATACCAAGCCCAATGTATATAGAAAAAAAAAGAGGAAGGTTTTGAACTGACTTCTTTGCTCCTTTGTTAAGATATACATACGGAGGAAGACTTAACTGGACGTCAGTTTTTGGAGTAAATTATACGGTGAACTCTTGTTGGTGTGTCTATGCTGTCAGTAATTCAGACAGTAAGCTGTAGAGTCGAATGATAGGGTGATTAGCAATTAGTGAGTTGGAACGACGCCGATGGAACGGCCGTATCCTAATTTAAGGTACTGAATCGGCGTTTGTGTGAAGGGACCGAGGGAGACCACGAAGATTATCAGTCGGGACAGCCGGTCTTCGGACCAATGTCTGTGCCCCTAATGTTCCGGTTATGCAGCAGGAGTGCTACCCGCTCGACCTAGTCGTTCAGCGTTGATGAATCTGACGACTTCACTCGATATACGTCGTCGCTTTACACATGGGTCATTTTGTACATTATTACGGCGTGAGTCTACTAGTGATCGATATAATTCTATCTCAGTTCCAGGAATGTAAAGCCAGATTTTGCAAGGGCCGTGCCGAGTCCGCAGAATATATAGTCCTGCCTCCATTGCATCGGGAAGAGGCATAGGAGCTATTTTATCTAGGCCATATGTCTTAAATTTGCATGAGTACTCTCAGATGTTTGTAGCATTAGGGATATCAGATGATGTGGTACTTACTTTAGACTTATCGATATGGAATCGTTTTGTCGATTTATGACTCCTCAGATATATTAAGTCCCCTGTGTTAAATTATGTTTTAAACATAGTGAATTTCCTGTATTTGTAATTACAATTGTTATGCTTAAATGCTTATTGTAATGGCAGGTTGTACTTCTGCTTACATCTTTTAAGTCATTCAGACGATAAGAACTAACCATAAACATTGCATTTTGCCTTTCTATACATCACAAAACTGTCATGGTAATTATTGTTTCTTACCAGTTTAAAGTTTCATCCAGTTTGATATGTTCTGACAATCATACGAAACACACAAATGCACTATGTGGGTAGTGTTTTGATATTAAAGCAGGTAGTACATATATGAGTAGTTATCATTGGCCTTTAAGGGGTTAAGGAAGCATTGAAATGCATGTACTTCGCCTAGGTCTGTTGAAAGCTAATCTTAACTGAGTTTCATGTCTACGTTTGGTCCTTTGGGGGATTAGTTGTTCGTAATGTTAACATGTCGGACACTGTACGTTACGATGTAGCAGTTAATGCTCGATTATACGAACTGTATGCCAAATACGCGTATATTGTTCAAGTTAGTAGGTCTCTTCCCCCCCCCTTCTCCTCCTCCTCTTCTACCTTGACGGATTAGGCTCTTTGGCCCGTTCCTCTTCAGAATTAATTCTGAAAATGTAGGTCTCTTTCCGTACTGAAAAGGAAGACTGTCTTCTGTGTTGCTTGTATCTGTTTCTGATGGTAGTAATTGGTAATGAGGCAATGTCCTGTAAAATGGGGTATTAGAAGTGCATTTTTAACTATCGTTGCTATTAGTCAGACGTTATTGAATGAAGAATATGGGAATTAGTGGCGCCAGCGTGAAATGTGGCAGTTCTTCTCCGACAGTTTTGTTATATCTTATTTAGACTAAATCTTAGCTACTGTTTACTTATGCAGAATGTACCATTTGGAATACAACCCAAACTACAGCAGTATATGTAAGTTTACAGGTGACTTTATAGCAAGACCAGTGAGCTATTTGCTAGTTACTGTTTATTCGTGGGAACTTTACAGCAGATGCCGAAAATAAGTAGCATCTTCTCGAAGATGCATTTTATGCCACGTTGCCTAATGTCTGTGAATCATTGCTGTCTCTAGTCTGTTCAGTGGTGTACTCCAGTTCCTCCGAGCTTCTTGGGTTATTCTGTGACGTTCGACTTTGTTCTTTATGTTATTTATATTAATACAATAAAATAGTTGATTTTGTTGGAATTTTATGAATGACAAATGCAGAGCCGATCGAAAAAGGCGCAACGGTTTAAACTGAGTGTATGTTACGATACGTCATATTTTAAAGGATGGTTTCTGGACATCAAAGTAAAGAAAAAGTTCATGCGAATATGTGCCATGACGACCTTCCTTAAAAAGTTTGATCTGTTCTAATTTCAACTTCTATGTGCTTCCTAATTTTAACGGGATGTGTGTAACACACAACTTAGCTCTCCGTGGAAAAGAAACTCGCAAGCGTTTCGAGATTCCGGGTGTATTCTTTACGTCACTTGCAAATTCGACGCCACACATCCTCTGTGGTATAGATTATTGGTTCTCAGACATCACCAGAGAAAAATCGAGAAGATTCAAGTCAGGTGAGCTTGCAGGCTAGTAGTCTTCAGCTTAGCGTCCGCTACCATTTCGGCGTCTAGGCTATCTTCGGACAGCATTTGTCGCACTTCACGACTACAACATGGGAAGACGCATATTGATAGACACATCTTCGACAGTCCGCTTAAAAGTGTTCGAAGAAAATTAAGATAATCGCGACCACTAACTGCTGCCCGGTAAAATGTCAGTCCGCAGGTCGATGGAAAACTGTTGTTGGTGATGGTCTGTTCTTACAGTATGCCTGCAGGAGCTGGTAATTTATAACGATTATAACTTTCAGAGATGATCCTCAGGGTACATATTCACATGAGCCTCATTCATTTATTTTGATGTGCAGAAACCATCTTGTAAAATGTTCCATGAAATAATGGGACACATGTACACGATGTACATATATTAATTTGGTATTAATTAGCATAGTAGGTACGGAAGTGGTTGGCATAGGTATAATGCTTGAGACTCGTGCTTGGGAGGTGCTTGGTTCGCTTGTAGGCTGTGACACCAGCTGTGCTGACAGTTTTTTTTTTTGTGGTTTTCCTCAGTCCAGGAAAATTCCTGAATGGTGCCTAGATTAGGCCAAGACCACTTCCTTTCCAATTCATAATGTATCTCATCGTACCATTCGACGCGATATAGGCCTAATATGGTTACTGGCAGCGTCATTAAATGACCCACAAGAAAAGCCCAGTAGACCTGAGAGAATAATCTGTCAGCGGAAAACATATTCAGTGGATGAACTATCGGCGTCCAAGACCATTCGTAGTCGACAATGAAAATAGACAAGTGTTCTCTGGTAAGAGTGTGTGCTGTGGGTGTGATTGTAGGAGATCCTTGAAGAAGGCTTCCTTCCCTCTCTCGAACTCGTACGTATTTAGTTCCAGGAAACGTTCTTTTAACAGAATGAGGCTTGTCCGCATAAATCGAGTGCAATTTTGGGTGTCCTTAATAAGCATTTTGGCCATTCATCCATTCATTCATTATTGGAGGGGGTGGGTTTTCCCCATGCACTTAGACCAGTTATTGGTCCATTGTGCGTTCCCCTTTAATTTCTACTGTCTCCATACCCTACCGGTACTGGTGCTCGCTATCAGCCAGCGAGGTCGGCCCTCTACTGGCAGTGGTATCTGATAATTCGTCCCTTTCTGGCAGTGGTACCTAATACTTTCCCCATCTACCGGAGGCATTGGAAACTACTTGGGCGGGAAAATTTGCCTAATTTAGCTCAGAGGTCTCCTAGAGACATGAGGTTATTTTACGTGCCGTAAATCTACGGCACGAGACCCACGGCTTAAAGTCCCTCCCGGACTACGGAGGCCGCTACCATTTTGGCCATAGTACGAGTACTATATCTGATGGCTTTCATGGTCGGCTTGGCTTTGAATGATCTTGACCATTATATTCCTTCAGTCTCAACCACTGCGGTTATGTTCAATGGGGGTATATCAAAGTATATCATAGTTAATGAACTGGAAGAATGATTATCGTCTGTTACAATTACTCCAGGCACTGTAATTTAGAGTAGGTGCTTGTCCGCCAGTGGTTCACATAGAAACACGTTTTTAATGATACATTATTGTCTGACGTCAGCCGTGCTAATTAACTTCGAAGGAATTTCTGTACGTCAAGTATTTAACATATCATGTGATTGAGTGACTACAGGCGGGGCTTGGATTTGTAATGAGATTTATTGGACACTTACACAACTCGTTACTACACTTCACAAATCACGATAGGACATACTAGGTCTTCTCGGTCTGTTACAGTCTTCTGTGGCCATTGCTTTGTAGCGGCTTCCAATGGCGTACGCTCCCCTTCGTCTGGGTTTCCGAACTGTCCCCGGCATCAGTCACTTTCTCACAGCAGGAGCTCTCAACGACCGAATCCCAGCGATTATTTAACTCACCAACCAACTCACTTTGCTCACTTGCCCTGCGCGGATTGTATGCAACTGCACAATTCATAGGGGTCTGACACTGAAACCGCTCAGCTTGTCATGGCGAAACCCCTCAGAAATTTTGCACATTAATAGTACCTGCTAAGTAATGCTGATGCAAAATTTCAACGCGGTTACCCACTACAAATGTTAGTTAAAAGAATTATAATTTGTTATATAAAGTGATTAACATGGTTCACAAATTCGAAACTTAAAATAAATTCGCTGCTGTAATATTAGAAATGAATTAATTGTATCTTGGAAACAGAACATAAGTTATTCAGTGTAAGTATCGAAACGTGTGGACTAATGGCGTTTAATTTGCATAATGAACACTGAGTTAGTTATGTGATTTGCAATTCCTGCATTTCGCAGATATTTTTGTGCTGTACAAATATACGCGGTAGCGTAGTGGTTAAGGCACTATGTTACAATTCCGAAGGTCGCGAGTTCAAATACCAATGAGGTCATCGGATTTTTCCAAATGACCTAATCCTTCCGGCCGCCCTACGGCCCCGGTTCACTCAGCCTCTAACAGAAATGAGTACCAGGAGTGAAATAAATAATTTTCCTGGGGAGTATAGCGCGGCCAGCGCGTAAGGCTGACAACCTTACCACCATCTTTGAGCCGATTGTCTAGATAATGTAGGACCCTCAACATCTCACAACCCTATGGGCCTTCACGGCCTATTACAGGGATAGCTTTACTTTACAAATGGAATTGTACTAGTGTTTTGATAGCTTGTGCATGCACTATTACATGTTTTTCTGCTTGCCGCTATGACAGGGGGCGGGCGGTATAGGTCAGGATACCGCATTGTCTTCGTGTCCACCTTATTTTCCTTTCCCTCCGCTGCTCAGAATCTTCCCAAATGGAGATGCGTATCAAACAATTGCAGTAGAACTCATTTGGTATGTACTAAATAAATAAGTGAAGTACACAGGACTTGTAGATCGTATGAATATGACAGTGGACACTAATACTGATGTAGTTTCTGACTTCTCTGCATAGTTAAATGATACGGGCCGAGGTAAGTAAGAATCTCAATCAGTTTCTGTATTTGAGTGCTTGCCAACAGTAGTCAGCCTACAACAGGAGAGCAGTTTAAATGTATGCAAAATTAAGAACCAAACTAAAGACTAAAAGCTAACACAGAACTGTTAACACGTTAAACAGTAAAATGAACAGGACTGAGAATGGAAAACATGTCCTCTTGTGAAGTAGTGTCAGGTAAATTGTTGCTGACCATCATCAGGACAGTAAGTTTAGGTTCCGAGTCCCGCGGGACTCATGACCGTATTACTCGTATTCTGTCTTGCAACTCTGGGAGTCGTGCAGCTGTTGTGTATAGTAAAGCAAATGGGCAGATGCTGTTTACAGCTGTGACGCACCTTGGGGAAGGATTTAGTCTTGAAACATTACTCACATTAGAAGTGGAAAACCCCTAATTTGTTTAATTTGTACACAGAAACCAAGAGTGTCTTTCAGAGAGCAACAGTTGAGTATATCCATTACCACTACTACTACTACTACTACTACTACTACTACTACTACTACTACTACTACT
>NW_019730109.1:595395-605629 GCF_002891405.2 Cryptotermes secundus
TGATCAGACCTGTACACAAACACAGAAAAACGCACACACACAAACTGAACATCCATGCCCTGAGTGGGATTCGAATCCACGATCCCGGTTTCCAAGCGAGCGACGACAGTACATGCCTTAGAACGCTCGGTTACCGTGACCGGCACTACTACTACTACTACTACTTCTACTACTACTACTACTACTACTACTACTNCCCCCAGAAAAGCTTGAGGGAGCGACCAACCGCGCTACTCGATTGGTAACCGTGGTTTTCCGGTCACGAATTAAGCAGCGCTTCTCAATCCGCCCGCAGGTGAGGTCGACTCTGAGAGTGAGTCGAAGAAAGGGAAGCGTTCAGGCAGAAGTAGAGGAAATCTGGACGGTGTTCAGGAAGGCGCGGAACAAACTGCAATACACTGATCCGGCCATGCACAGCTCACCACGTGTAGCTGGTGAGATCGCAAAATTGAGGAGATGAAAAGAAAAAATTGAATATAGGAATGATAGCAATTTCAAAACGCTGTCTTGTTGAAATAGCTCAGAACTGGTAATCTGTTGCAGATTATATTTCAGACACGCTCCGACTAAGTGCTTTTCATTGACAGAAGAATCCTGTATATTCAGCGGTTCAGTGTGTCCTGTTGTTCCAGATGACATTTTAAAGTTTTCTAGAGTTGTGTTTGCTGGCTCGACCAATTTAAGAACTGTGATAATCATCGTACCATACTGCCTTTTTTTAAATTGTAGAATCCAATTTGCAGAAACCTGGAAGTCATTCATACTCATTTTGCCTACAGTGTTGTGTGTCCAATCGTGCAGATCACTGTCATTAATGCTGTATTGTGTTCTCTGGTCTCAGTGAATTCCACGTGCAGTCGATCGTAGAGTGTGCTCTTGATTTGAGTCGAAGGAGTTTTTGTATTTCAGTCTGACGCTTCCATGTGTACATGGTGCAGTTGGCGCTCTGATGAAATAAAGCGAAACATCGTCTGTACAGCAACAGTATGACCGACTGACCGACTACTGCACACCATTGGAATACTTCATTTGGACATTTTACCTGAGCTCGTTCGCCTGTTGCTAGACCGGTGCTGTCTTCGAATGGCAGATTAACATCTTCGGTTCTTTCGAACAGAAGATTATCATCTTAAGTCCCTTCAAAGGGAAGATCAGCATCTTCAGTTTCTTTAAACTCTGTTTTTGTTTTCCCTGTATTATATATATATATATATATATATATATATATATATATATAATGTACCAGTAAGCTGGACAGCCACATTTGCAAGTCTTGAATTGAGTAATATGAACTTCCTGCGGTATTGTATCTTCATACGTTCATACACTTGCACTGTAAGCCGTACAACATTACAAAGATTCCATAACCTGCGGAACGACCACACATTGTAGTTTTCACGTCCAGTGGCATGTAGAAAACTTAAGGAAGCTACCAGTATGGCTTCCAGCCTCTGTGACATATGCAGATTGTGCCACAGTCTCCGTGTTTACTCGAATGTGCGTACAGTAATTACACGTCCGATGAACTGCTGGCTACACTACTGGCACGCGACTAAATGATGCTATTATTATTATTGTTATTATTGTTATTGGTCTACAGCCTGTGATGGGGCCTTGTTCGCTTTTCGGTTTCTTGATCCTATACACAGTCGGCAGGACTCCGTGGACGGGGGATTACCCCATTGCAAGTCCTCTACCTACAAACAGAATAAACGCACACAATACAGGCATGCATGCCTTGAGAGGGATTCGAATCCACGAATTCAGCGTTGAGGGAGCGAAGACAGTTTTTGCCTTAGACCTTGCGGCCACTGTCATCGGCTAAATGATGCTTTGTGTATAATAAATTAATAACACAATTGAAGTGGTGACGCCTTATCGTGTGGTAGATAGCTACTAACGTTTCGGAGGAAGCTACATCATTGTCAGGGTAGAAGCAGGATCGTTGGAAGCGTTCGTTCTTTTAAGCTGGTTATTTAACGACGCCCTCAGTATTGGAGACTAAGGTTGGTCACGTTTGTACCGCTCTACCGGGAACCAGAACTACGTGGTTTCATATCCCACATGGCCGTAATCGTAATACGATATTCCCAGGTCTCGCTGTTATTATTAACGCTGTTGATATTTTAGATCAATTTGATCAGCATAATTTAAGTCGCATAAGAAACGGAGTCGTCTATTAACGAAGCTCTTTTTTAATTTGATTTCGTACTTTCTTTTCATACAGTTGCAGTTTGCAGTTTGCGTCTGACATTTTACACAGAATCTTGCTGTGCATGTTGTAATGTGCAAAATTTCGGACGAGATATGGGCACCGCAACCTGAATAGTTCCTTGAAATTAAGATTCCCGGATCGAGTCCTGGAACACGTTATCTGGGCGTCTTCTTTTTTGTATGCATTCGCAACTAAAAATTGCAAAATCGTGCTTGTTGGCTTAGGCGTGTCTGTTCTCATGTAAACCTAACAATTCGACAAGGACAACGGATATCCATTAAATTTTGTATTTCGGATTTAACTAAAATTGGTCTGGATTTCAGTTGTTATTACAATCGGACACACAGTAATGGACATTTCACTTGGAAACCTACATACGTTTCTATGGAAATCTCGATCAAAGTACGGTAAGTGGGCCTATTTGTCGCAGCGAAAAATATTACGGACAGAAGTTGTAGAGAAATATGAAACACTCTTATGTCCAGTTCATTTTTGCGTGGGTCTTACTGTTTTCGAAGCTTTAAACAAAAGCTATTTTTATGCTGTTGTTTTATAACTGGAGAACCACTGAACCGATTATGCCATCGCTCGTCCGCATAGTCTACCCCACGCTGCTTGTAAGAGAACATCGAAAGTTTACATCCACAAATTGAAAATCTTTAGGCAATAACGGAGGCGCGTCTATGTTGTTACTTGTTTTGCATTTCGGGCGAAAGTTAAGACAGTATTGAGTTATGACAATTTGTGCATAAAAACTTTTTTCTTCGGATTGTTGAGACTTACCGGAGAAATTCGGCATCGCTCAGTCCGATTACAAGCATGCTGAACATTTCAGACTTTTGAGACATGGATATACTCGTATTGCTGATGTATACATGTGTGTGTGTGTGTGTGTGTGTGATGGAACATTCCTATTCTGCGAAACCTTGGTCGCTGTATTGATGAATGGAAATTCGTTGCTTGAAACAGTAGCGAGTGAAGCAAGCAAGGGATGAGACTGTGTAAGCAATCAATACTATTAGTATTTAAGGCAAGCCTATTCCATAGTTAAGCCATCTATGCAGAACTGTTAAAACGAACTTTGAACCATCTAATTTTTTGGCAAATCTGGAGTGTTGTACTACGAAATAAGTATTTCACGATTTTGGGTAAGTTTACCCTATTTATGTGTGTACGTGCGTTCGTGTGAGGCCGTGTAATCCTAGTATTTACACCCTTAGGAATCTGTAGCTCATGTTAGGTAATTAATAGAGAGAATTGTCAGTGCAGGAGACGGGTATGTTTACGATTGTATTCCAACTAGCTTATTTGACATTTCGTTATGTGGAAGCGTTTCATATTGAAATATTTAATCATTTGGGAGTGATCGACAGCTGTCAGGAAAACTTTGTACGTCGTTTATTGGCTCTATGTATCTCTTTCTAGCTCTGCATAGAGGAAGGTGACCAGGATGTGAAGTGTTTTAGTTTTTCCCCTCTAACTAGTGCCGAGGTCAAGAATACGTGCATCCACTCCCCCATACGTCTTCCTGGCTGAGTGCTTAATTAGTTAAGCACAGGGCCCACTTTGCCCTTTGAGGTTTTAGTTCTATTTATTTTTTATTTTATTTTATTTTTGTTTTTAATATCTGAACTTCGTAGTTCTCTGTTAAGGTGTAATGAAAACTGTTCAGTGATATTCTCATGGGCGACCGCCTCTGTGGTCTAGTGGTCAGCGTTCCAGGCTACAGATCTAGAGGTCCGGGTTCGATTCCCGGAGCTACCATATTTTTTCTGAGAAGTAGTGAGTCTGGAACGGGGTGCACTGAGCCCCGTGATGATAATTGAGGAGCTATTTCAAGGAAATATAGGCTCCGGTCTAGAAAACCGAAATTAACGGCCGTGGGGATTCGTTGCGCTGACCACGCGATACCCTCTATCCGCAAAAGCTGGCACTAAACTTCGCCGACAACCGGCGGTCGCTCGGTCGGTAAAGTTCGCTTGCGGACTAAAATCACGGATATTCTCATGGATCTGCATTTTCGTTCCCGTATCTTTGGTTTATTGCTTGCACGGTGTTTTTCTTCTTGACGAGCGCACGCTCAGATGGAAGATGCGTACGCTCGTGCTGTTAAATCAGGCTAACTCATGCCATACAAATTCGCTTCACGGAGACGCTAGTCTATCTCTCTATTTTAGTTGGCTATTAGTGACGCTGTGACTACTGAGGCTACCTAACATCGATGATAGGAGGATTAGTGAGCGTGTAGCAATTGGTGGAATGAGAATTGGCAGGAAAGGCCGAAGTATTAGGAGAAGACCCACTTTGTCCATGATTTGATTTGGGATCGAACCTGATCCGCGGTGGTGATAACACGGCGACTAACCACCTGAGTTATGGTATGTCCTCTAGACTTGAAAACTGCAATATGAATTGTAACTTCATGGAAGTTATGTAAGACAGCAATATACCCTATGTATGTGTTTGTGTGGCAATGAAAACCCGAAATCCCTTACTGCCACTTCTTGCTGATAAAAACCAGAAACGTCTCAGCACAGTATACAAAATTAGTATTCTCTAGTAATGACTAGGAATTTCTGCAGCTGTTGGTGGAAACTCGAAGTTGGGAAGCATAGTATCTACTGCTCTTTTCAGTAGGAACTAATTGTTACCACGTGTCTGTTACTTCACACTGTTTGTGGCCGATTCTAAACAATGAGGCCTACATCCCGTCAACACTGTGCGGTCCCTGCGTAATGAAATAGTTATAAGCACATATTCGGCTGAAGATGTATCTCTCCGATACTGAAGAGTTACGTCCAGTTGTCGCTGAGCGGCCCTTGCATTAAGCAACAAAGCTAAGCACTCATTTATGTAATTGCAGAAATTTTCTTCTGAAGACATGTGTTCCGGTACTGTCACACAGTCATAGTTATATGGTCGAAACATACAATGCAGTTGCAGATGTCGATTTGTGACAGGTTTTTTCGGTACGCATCAGTCATTTGCCAGTAGGCGTACCGGCTGAGGAATATTCGCCCTGTAATTGTGAATTTAAATGATTAAATTTGTGGTGTGCAGAAAATTATTGCGAAGATTGTTGCCAGTGAAGCTCTGTACTGATGTCACTTCTCGTGGTCGCCACGGTGGTGATGACAGACCTGGAAAAGAACAGAATATACGCTAATATCACAGCTGCGAAGATAAACTTGGTGCTATCAACATGCGGTTTTCGCAGTACGAGTACTAACAAGATAAAAAAGAAGCTACGGTTGGTTTCTAAGCCCTTTGTGCGTAATAGGCACGGTAATTGTCAAGTAGATGTGATAGACGTGCAGACTAAGTCCCGCTGAGAGAGTACATTCATCATGGTTTATAGGACCAACTGCCTGACTGTTTCGTGCTATGTAGACCAAACCGTACAGAACAGGTTGCTTATCACCCGAGGACTGTATTTGTAACGCAGGTGAGCCAAATTATCACAACAGCAGCGTTTGCTGAAACGAGTAAACTGTAGTTAACTTAGAACTTTTTAATGCAATTCAGATTTACCTTTTGATATTCCTGTATTTGCCTTCATTTTGTAAATAAGATATAAAAGTTTGTGACGGTGGTATATTAACACAGTTATTGTATTTCTGGATATCCATCGTCCTGTTGTGTTTTAAATGAAAACAGGACATTGGATAATGTGCAGAAACAGAATAATTGACTTTATATTATGTTCAATTTGCTTATTCGTTTTTTATGATACCGATTGCCTTTTTTCTTTTTTAAGTGGCTTTCATATGTAGAAAATTTTGTACAATTTTGAGGAAAAATTCAAACTCTAGGAAAGTTTATTACTGTGATTCGTGACAGTACTGCTAAAAGTCCATGTAGATTTAATAAAAGAAGATAAACGAGTGCACTGCATAATGTCATCTTGCATGGGACGACATATCCATACTGTTTTGGGCCTGCTGTTGCCCGGGATCTTAGTTGTAGAAATTTGGAAAACATCTTGGACGAAGGATGTGCCCGTCTCGAGTCTTCTACAGGATCCTACCGGACAAATAAAGTCTCCCATGTAGAATTTAAAAGAGTTTGCCCAACATTTAAGCACTTATAGTTGTACTAGGTCACAGACATGTAGACATAACCACATAAAACACGTTCCTTTGCTCCGTGAAAGGAACGTCTAATGCTCGTATGCACAGTAAATATGGGAGACTTCTCCTTAATGACAGAAACTATCCAGAACTACTTATAACGGAGATATAATAGAAGCTAGTAAAAAAAAACAAAGCTATCCCTGTGACAGACCGTGGAGGCCCATAGGGTTGAGAGACGTCGAGGCTCCGACATTTTTCTAGACGATCGGCTCATGGCTGACGGTGAGGTCAGCCTTGCATGTCGGCACTCTTTAGCCCCATGAAGATCCCTTGTATCCATTTATATTGGAGGCTGAGTCGGCCCCTCAAAAGAGCAGTAAATCATCATCAGTAATCTGTCAGACGACAGGTCCACAGTCTCTTCCAAAACAATTCCTCCACTTAATGCGATCTAGAGCTTTCTCCTTCAAATGACAGTATCCTCTTCTGTCCCCAAGGTCATCCAGCATCTTCTTACGTCTTCTCCCTCGTCTTCTTGTCACTTCTATTCGCCCCTCTATCTTTCCTTCAATAACTTCTTTTAGAAGGCAGTTTCTGCGTAAAACATGACCAATCCAATTAGCCTTCCTTTTTCTTATTTCGTAAGCAGTAAATACTAGGTCATAAAACTTCCTCTTCGGATTTTTACTGACAGCAACTGTTAGTTCTTACCAGGGAACACTAGTCTTGTCGCCTGTACTTGGAAATGTCCAGTTTTTACTCGTGCTAGCAAGAATTTTTCGGGTTTTTACTGCAGCATACGTGTAGACCCTGTATATCTGTGTATGTACACGAAGTGAACATATATAGAGATGGCCGTACTTAGGAGTGTATAGTTATAGCTCCACGTGTTCTTAACAGAAAGGTACGTGGTCAGCTACACTCTACGGCCCCCTTTACCTTCGGAATAAGATCACTCTGTACAAGCTAGTGGTTGGGCATGTCTCTGAACCTTTCTGGACGTGATGACGGAGAGAAAATTCCGTTTCTTTGCCGCGAATTGAGCTCCGACCGTTCCGCTCACAGGCTAATTACTGCACTGACTGACTGCTGAGACTGACAAAGTCCGAAAACCCAGTAATTCTGAGTGAAGTATTTCGACTGCAGGATATAACTTTAATTTGTTCCCCCTAAAATACATGAAAACCTCAACGTCGAACTTCAAACTGCGTGTGAAATGCTGTGAGTTGCTTACACAGTAACAGACGTATTCTTTCTTTGCACGAAGTGCCCTAAATAAACGGAAGGTCCGTCGTGCAAGAGACTGAACGTGGGAGCAATTGAGATTTACACCTATTTGTATTTGACTCAGTAGTAAATATTTAACGAACTGTTGGAATAAATATCTTTTGGCTCCGTGGTGTCTGTAGGTAATGAGCTTCTCAACGGTAGGTTTGAATCTGCAAATTAATTAACATCTAGGCCAGTGAAGTATTCAGACTACAAAAGAACGCTTCTGAAAAAAAAAAAAAGTAATTCGCAGTTCGGTGCACCCTTCGACTCATGCTGATTGATTCTTGGTTAATGGACGACGGCTTTTGAACTGCATGGATTATATTTTGTCGAATGATAGAATGATGTGAATAATGGGTTGGAAATGATGTGGAAGCGTCGTTATGTGTTAAGGTACTGTCTAAACATTAGCGCAATGAATATTGTAAACAAAATCAAAATAGTCATTCCCCTGACCGAGATGGGAACTTTGAGCCTCACTAATAAGAGAAGTGTTGAAGCACTCAACCGCAGCTGTTTGTGCTAAACATTCAGAGAAAAACTATCCATGAATAACCATAAACTGAATACTTTTCGGATCAAGTTCTGTAAGCTTCGTATGAAACGTCGCTTTTGTTGCTATTTGACGACATGATCGCAAATTGTGTGACTTTCAGAATAAAGAAAATAAATCCAAATCTGTAATTGAGAATGCACTAGTCCAGAAATGTAAAATAGTTCGACAACATCAACATTATGGACTTCTCACTGCTCCTTCAGAGGAAAGAGCACCAACCCGGACTTGTAATGTGGCGTTATAAAACATAACGCTGTAATTGTACTGCAATAGCTTGGAATAAGCACTGACCTTCGGTTTGGTTTATCGCAGTGCCGGTCGGCCAGCAGACATTTCCTTAAAATTGTAACTTCTGGTTAGGCGGAGCTGTAGAGCGGAGTTATGTAACTGCCACAATTTGACACGATGCTACGGTAACTGTAACCCTTTAAAGCACTGTGGTTACGTGTCCCACCTGTTTTAACATTAAGAGAGCTGTGGTTTGCACTTCGAATGTGTTTATATGTTTCATATGATTCTCAGAATAAACAGCGATTATTTCTCTATATAACATTAACCGTTTGATCTCTGCTACTCCAATCAGCAGTGTTTAATTAAATTATTTTGTGGTTCATTGTGACACTTTTATAGGTTAATCTTTAAGCAGTTTCAGATGTTCTCTGCGAGAAGGCTTCATGGGAAGGTTGCGTCATGTTATCAAGTTCTGCTGGGCAGGTTTTGGAACGCGAGATTATAATTCGCATTCGCGTCAAATTTTGGTAAAAGTAACAACAGAAAGTGAACTAATGTTTAAAAATCCTAAGATTTTCCATTCTGTCACAGTAAGGGAAGATTATAGAACAAAAGCTGGAAGAAAGTGTGTACTCGTATGGTAGTAATGTCCAAATAATAGCTGTTAAGGTAAAGTTGTCCCTTTCCATAATTAATTAAACGCTATGCCATGAAGACACATGCGGAGATGGAGGTATAGGTCCACTTTCCTTGGCCTTAGCACTAGATGGAGGTGAGTGGTCAGCTACAAGCCCTTGCCGCTTACCACCCCACCCACGGGAAAGTACCCCCAGTACCCATTGGATAGGAGACTGGGTGGACCCCAGGGTCGGTTTGAACGCTGTGAAGAGAAAAATCATGCACTACCGAAAATCGAACCTGGGCCGTTCACCCCATAGCCCGTCGCTATACCAACTGAGCTATCCCGACTTCTCTAATAGTTGTTCGTGGAGTTTATAAATTGCCACTTTGAGGCCTGAGGTTCTCGCGACGAATATTACTGTTTCCTGGAATGTGACCCCATGCAGTTTGGTGAATGTTTACCGACATATTGAAGGAATGGTGGTAAATGTTGGCCGCCGATTACGGTGGCTGAGTGGTCTAAGGCATGAACTGTCTTCGATCGCTGGGTCTTGGGTCCGAATCCCACCCAAGGCGTTTGTTCTGTGTTTGTGTTGTCCTCTGTTTAGGTAGCGGTCTTGCAATGGGGTGATCACTCGTCCAAGGAGTTCTGTCGTTTGTGTGGAAAAGATTACGAAACTGAAGAAGAGTCCAGGCCCAACGAAAAGGGCTGTAGATCCATTGATGAATGAGCGAAATGTTGGTCACGTTGTGACTGAAATAAATCGAAGAAAATGAGAGGTTATGTATTTTTGAGAAATTCGCTTTTGTAGGCAAACTTCGTCGAAAGCTCTTGATAGTAGTGCCGCTTAGTGCATCTATCAAGTTTAGCGTCATAGTAGATAATAAATATTTCTAGAAGTTCTGAAGCTACTACGGTTAGGTCTTTCGACGAAGTTTCGTTTTAAACTACTTCCAGTTGAAATTCGAATGGGCTTATGCTGCTTGTGGAACTATAGACTGAAACGCGTGCGATTTTCGTGTATGAATTTTTTGACGTTATTCAAAGGAAGGTTTCGTAGTTGCTGCTCATTCGGGAATTACAGGTAAAAAAAGGTAAAACTATCCCTGCAACATGCCATGGAGACCGATAGGGTTGTAAGACGTTGAGGGTCCCACATTATCTGGACAATCGACCCACAGATGGCGGTAAGATTGTCAGCCTTACGCGCCGGCCGCCCTTTACCCCCCACCCCCCCAGGAAGATTCCTGGTATTCATTTCTGTT
>NW_019730109.1:605642-641247 GCF_002891405.2 Cryptotermes secundus
TATTATTATTGGGGCACGTGGTAGCTTAGCTGGTTGAGGCCCTATTATACAAGCCGGAAGGTCGCGGGTTCGACTCCCGACGAAGTCATTGGATTTTTTTTTTCAATTTACCTACTCCTTCCAGCCGCACTGTGGCCCTGGGGTCGGCTCAGCCTCTAACAGAAATGAGAACCAGAGATCTTCCTCGGGGGTAAATGACGGCCGGTGCGTAAGGCTGACAACCTTACCGCCATCTACTCGTATGAGCCGATTGTCTAGATAATGTGGGACCCTCAACGTCTCACAACCCTATGGGCCTTCACGGCCTGTTACAGGGATAGCTTTACTTTACTTTTTACTTACCTGCAATCTGGTTGTATCCAGAATGAAATTCACTGCAGAAGACATTTTTACGTATCCCCAGTGTTCATTCATCAGGCATTTCAGTCGAATTCATAGTCTAGTGAAGGTCCCTTTGTCTAAGTGGCAGTATTATGTTGGAAGACTTTAATAAGACTTTTTTTTTTCGACCATTCAAATCAATATGACTGGACAAATATTGTCTAAAAATATTTGATGGTGCATAATACCGTCAGTTTGTGGCCTCACAGAAGAATAATCTTTTGTGTTCTACGACTTCTCCGGTATGGCGATTTTGGTTTCTATCGTATGTTGAAAATAATCTAGTAACTTTGTAGTGATCTGTCGGTCTGTGATGAAGGCGCATCCTTGGAGATGTTTTAGATGCAGTATAGCAAGAAAAGAGGCAGGACAGCTTATGCGGCATACCGACGGGCTACTGACTGAACGCCTGAGAAATCGGAGTTCCATTCCCGGCAGGAGCAAGAGATTTTTCTTTTCTCAATAGCGTTTAGACCGGCTCTGGGGCCACCCCAGCCTCCTACTCAAGAGGGCACCAGGTACTCCTTTCCCCAGGGTCAGGAAGCCGGGGCGTGAAGCCAACCACACACCCCCATCTAGGTTCAGAATACATGGATCTGTACCTCTTCATGGCGTGGTGTTTAATTACTTAAGCACAAAGATAACTTTATAACAACTTTATATCGATCTTACCATATTTCCGTTCAGTGCTCCCAGTTTCATGAACGTGGGGACTTCAGGGCTCCAGAAGCAATACATGATCCAGTCTTTATGTACCAAATTAAATGAGACTGCTTTTCATTTCACACAAACTCGTAGGAGTAGTGGGAAGAACCCTCCCCCCCACCGCCACTGCCCTTCTTTTTCCCCTAGACACAATCCAGCCCAGATCAGGAACAGCCTCTGTATTTTAGGCGACTGGAGGTTATCACGTATAGACCGAATATGGATATAAATACAAGTGGTTGTAGAAGAGTTTACAACTCTTTGCTATTTGTAACGGACACTTAGCTTCGGGATGGAGATTATGACTTCGTAAAGGTTCGCAAAGCTAGTAACCATTGTTCTGAACGATTAGCTTTTTCTTTAGGAAGTAGAATTCAGTTTCAGCTTCGACTAATTTATGTTGAGCTGATACAAATTAAGTTAAATTTGGCTGTAGCGTTTAGTGTACACCCACAAATACCAGTCGTTAGACAGATGCATGCAGTAGTACCGAGGACTCACGATGCGGACGGACAGAAACGGTGTATTATGTTCATGTTTTATATAATTCGTGCAACTAACTTGTGACAGCGAACATTTAACGTAAAATTTATAGTGCCAAACTGTATGATATTTAATGTAATGGTCTTACCCTTTACGCCCCGAAAAATGTTAGTGTATAAAAACATATTTGATTTAGCAGTGGTTTGTTGAACAGCGCTGGCGGTATCTCAGACTGTGCGGGTCGAATGGTGGGACAGTAGTGAATAACGAATTGGTAAGTATATGGAAGGAAGCGATCGTAGAATAATTGCGGTTACTGCCCCAGTATAACCTGCAGGGGAACAAAAGATTTTCAGAATATCTTGTCTCTGTGGTTCTTGAATTCGAAGCAGGACGTCGGTAAATATGTTAGAACAATTAGAAAACATACTGAGTCTTATAACCACGTCACCGAATATTGCCACATAAGGCTGCTTGCACTTTATAGAGAGTTTGTAGGGAGACAGTTTGGAATATAACAACCCCCCAAAACCTGTATGTTTCCTCTTAATAAAGTCTATTTGCCCACTCTAGACTCTGTATTGAACAGATCGCTGAGGAGAATATTTTAATCGAAGAGAGATGAAGTGACAGAAGGTTAGAGAAAACTGCATAATGAGGAGCTTCATAACTTGTACTCTTCGCCAAGTATAATGATCAAGTTAAGGAGAGTGAGATGGGCAAGGCATGTAGCACGAATTAAATTTATGAGGTATGCATATAGGGTATCGGTAGGAAAGCCAGAAGGAAAGAGACCACTAGGAAGACCAAGAAGTAGGTGGGTGGACAATGTTAAACTGGATCTTAGAGAGACAGAATTTGATGGTAAGCATTTGATCGATCTGGCTCAGGACAGGTAACAGTGGAGGGCTCTTGTGAACACGGTAATGAACATTTGGGTTCCATAAAATGCTGGGAAATTCTTGAGTAGCTGCACAATTGGCGGCTTCTCAAGAAGGGCTCAGCTCCATGAGTGAATGAGTGAGACTCTGTATTGTGAGAGTGAGGTATTCTGTACTTGCTGGGGTTGGATGACCCTCCCCTTTCCCCGTTAAATTCAGATGGTCTCAAATGTTCTCCTTTCCTCGGCTTCATCTGCCGGATGTCGTGTGATGAAACGAGTGCGTGGTATGTTACAAAAGGCACACGTCTCTTTTTTGCAGCATAGCATATGCAAGATGCGGTAACAAGCATGTGGTGCACTCCCCCCTTCCTGTGTAACACACGGTTTCACTCTTGAATCATTGTAGGATGGAAGATTTCAATTTAATTGGCATACAGTAAACCAGAATGCACCGTCGTTGCCGGTTAATGTCAGATACAGTCGTCTAGTATGTTTTTTTTACTTTCAGTGTTTCTTTTGTACGCATTCATAACGAAAAGTAAAAAAAAATATTTAGCCATCATTCTCTTCATCTGTCCGCACGCGACACCTCGTCCACGAATCGTTGAGCGGATTATCTATTAATTTTAATATGGAATTTTACTAAAATGTACCAGTATACTCCTATTTTGGCAGCCCGTAATATAAAGAGAAGTGATAGATCCTTTGAAAGGCGAAGTTTCGATATTTGGAAACGACAGTAACATAAAAATTTTATTGATGAGGAAATTAAGGGCGGATTAAAATCGGGTAATGCTTGATACCCTTCAGTTCGGAAATTTTGTTCTTGACTAAAAACGTTAAAATATCCAAAACTGTAATTTTACCTACAGTTTTGTATGTGATTAAAACTTTGTCTCTGACGTTGATGGAAGAGCATGTGAACATGGTGCTGAGGAGAATATTAGGACCCAAGCGGGATGAAATAATAGGAAGCTGGAGAAAATTTAGTAATGAGGGGGTTTATAATTTGTACTCTTCGCCACATATAATTAGAAATCAGAGATTTAGCATGGAGTGGTGTGGATTGGATTCGTATGACTCAAGATGGAGGCCAGTGGCAGGCTCTTGTGAACACGGTAATGAACCTTCGGGTTTCATAACATGTTGAAGATTCTTGAGTAGCTGAGCGATTTGTGGTTTCTCAAGGACTCACCTGCATGGAGTTAGTTACACCCGTCCTTTGATTAATATCGGGTAGTACTAAGGGACGCCTTGCATAATGACCTGTATGCGTTTCTGCACCCTTTTCGACCAAAATTCACTAATATTTATCGCAGGCAAAAATATGTCAGACGTAGAGAACTGGAACGCCCATTTAATGCTCAGTATGATTTTTCTATGTTACAGTTAAACAAGAAGGAGCGAATGCCCTTGGATTGTTTTACCCTTCTTAATTTTGTAACTTCTGTATTCGTTCTTGAAGAATTGTTCTATCCAACGTGTGCGAAGATTTCCGAGGCCTCTTAGGGTCAGTAATAATTAAACGAAGTTGCTTCCCGCCTGAATTTATAAGTATACACGTATATGCATATATATATATATATATNTTTGTGTTTAAGTGTATTAAAATTTATCGGCACATTAAAATTGGTTAAAACATCGAACACCTTATATGAAGATCCATGCATTTTCGCGCACATCTCGAGCGTAAGCTGCTAAATATATACAGGTACGGAACACAGTTTATGACTAGGACACTTAATCCATAAGTCTTGCTGTTTTTGAGATAATTAAACAAAAGGAGCGAATGCATCACAGCTATTATGCCGTTCTTTCATTTGGTAATTTATTTTCTGTTATGCTATACCTATGTTTATTTTATGTATTTTAGATTAATTACTGCCAATAAGTAAATGCATTTTTGTATTTTCTGTTAGGTTGTATCTGTGTGTATGTGTGTGAGAGAGAGAAAAAGAGGAATCGCGGGCGTGGTCTCAAATCACCGTGTCTCTAATATTATCTTCAAATTAGTGAGAAGTTAATTTTCACATAACTGACGACTTTCGTAAAACGGAGATAGTGTAGATATTTGCTTGTGTTCGGTGGATTAGCGCGTAACGACTATTGAATCTGACTTGTATTCAGGAAGTTCCTATCCCGAATTCCACGTATAGGCCAAATCGCCCTTTTACCTTGGCAGTGTATAGGCTGCAGCAGAAGCATCGGCATTAAAATGTTTATTTATAGCTTAGCTTTCCTAAACTAATTTTAATTACATATCTGTCCTCTACATTTCCTAACCCATCTGCTCTTGTTATGGAAAGATTCTGCAATGTATTGTGTGATGTGCACAGTGTCTTCGCCTCACAACGTGCGCAGAATAAAGGCGTAAGGGGCAGGTGTGTCATTCGCGTTTCATCTCTTCAAATATTTAACAGATACTGGCGAAATTTGTCATTGATGGTTTACATTGTACAGTGGATTTGAATTTCTTATCACTCCAATATAATCCCTGCTCTACACGAATCCTTGGTCGAAAGTTGCATTTTGTTTAAAGCGGCTTGTCATTCGAAGCATTGGTACAAAACGTTGATGCCATTAGGATCTTTAAGTTTTGTTAGAAACATTCTCTGATGTTATGGAATAGCTACTGAAATACAAGAAACAATATTTTCTGACAGTATGCAATTTCGTCGTCGTCTTCATCATCATGGATTAGGTCCTTTAATTCCCTATTTCAGCTCCAAATTTGGATATTTTAATTTTCAGCTTAATCTAAAAATTCCAAATATGTGTGTGGGTACTAAAATATTAGTATAGAATTCCAGTTATATTACTCATAATAATTAGTTGTTACATCTTACTGTAATGTTCATAAATCTTGTTTAAACCACCCACTCACCCACGCATGCACACACAGACTGATTCACTCATTGGAAGCACAATATTAATAGTTATAAATCACGCAGTAAGTTATTAATGAAAGTTAAACTTGGCAGCACTGACCGAGTGCCATCTTGTCTGGTTTGTGTCATTTTTGCTATTGCTGTAGTCCCTCCCGCCATCCTGACTGCAACATTTTTTAATGTGGAGCCCCAAATTGGCCTTTATGTTCAGGTGGAGGAAAACCAATTTCAACATTTTCTCTAACTCTTTTAAGGTATGTAATTGCCAAGTTTTACTTTCATTGGTAAATCATTGTGTGATTCAAAATTATTAATTTGGGGTCATCTTTTTATGAATCAGCCTGCATTAACATCAAGATGAGTGAAGGGAAAGTATTTATAGATGGCGGTTCTTAACTGTGTATGTCAGATATGTGGGAATTATGCTGCACTGGTATGAGAAATTGTGTATGGGTTGATGTAAGCAGATAAATACTTTTTTTATGCACTAAAAGAGATTGTGTATATGTTACAGATTGAATGCTGATGCCTTGTTAGACCAGAGTCTCTGCTACCCTGCCTTGTTCTGTAGAGCTGCACCTCACACGGCTTCACTCTGTTTACCACGACCATGGGGCGTAAGAAAATACAGATCTCACGCATCACAGATGAACGTAATAGACAGGTACTATCCTTCATTTATGAGATTTGAGGTTTTCATGACAGGGAAGATTCCTAGCGATGTCTTGAATTTTATGACATCATGTAGTGTGGTAAGTGGGTACCAACATTTTGGAGGACATCTCTGGAGATGGAAGTTGTATGTTCTCTCAAAACTTTGGAAACCACTTAGTTAGTTAGTTAGTTAGTTAGTTAGTTATTAGAGAGGGTGGGTTTCCCCATGCACTTAGACCTGTAGTGGTCCATTGTGCTTCCCTCTTTGATTTCTACCAGTCTCTATATCCTACCGGTATTGGTGCTTACCATCAGTCCCGCCCAGCCAGCGAGACTGGCTCTACTGGCTGAGAAGTATCTATAATGCTTCCCCCATCTACCGGAGGTATTAGTGACTGCTGTTGGGCAGGAAACGTCCGCAATTTTGGCTCCGTGACCTCCTTTGGAGGTATGAGGTTCTTTTACGTGCCGTAAAGCTACGACACAGGACCCACGGCTTAAAGTCCCTCCCGGAGGACTTGTTCCCTGAATTTTTCCACCCTTAAAAATTCGACGACCTCTGCCGGGTATTTGAACCTGCGTACTACGAGTCATTAGGTGGGAACGTTACCTCTAGACTACGGAGGCCGCTTTGGAAACCACTTACTAGAATATACAGTTATGTATTACATAAAACCACAATATGGATAAATATTCTTCATTAACCCCAAGACAGGGAGGAGGTTTGGTTTTCCTTGGTCAACCTAGACACAAGGAAGGCAAGAGTTCTCATTTAAAATACACATATGTATTATGCCAAACACCTGTAATTTTTATCTAGTAATAAAGTCTGTATAGGTAACATTTGTTTGATGCAGTTTCTGTTCAGACTGATGTGAAACAAGGTGGTGCTTTACTGCCATAGCTTTGTGGTTTAGTTTTAAAATATGTCAGTAAGATCCGTACAAATCAAGAGTGATTGGAATTGAATGAGTCACATCATCAGCTTCTGGTCCAAGATGATAAATGACAAAGAAAACTGCAGAAGCCTTACTGAACTCTAGCAAGGACACTAGTCTAGAAGCAAATGTAAAAAAATATAAACATATGTTCATACCTCATGCTCAGGATGCAGGACAATGACAACAATAACATCAAGAACAAAAATTCAGTAAAGCAACAAAAAAAAAAGTAAAGCTATCCCTGTAGCAGGCCGTGAAGGCCATAGGGTTGTGAGACATTGAGGGTCCCACACTATCTAGACAGTCGGCTCAAAGATGGCGGTAAGGTTGTCAGCCTTACGTGCCGGCTGCGCTTTACTCCCTGGGAAAATTAATTAATTCCTGGTACTCCTTTCTGTTAGAGGCTGAGTAACCCCCAGGGCCTAGTGCGGCTGGGAGGATTAGGTCAACTGAAAAAGTCCAATAACCTCATCGGGATTTGAACCCGCTACCTTCGGCTTGTAGCATAGCCCCTCAACCAACTAAAAATTCAGTTCTTCATTTATTTATGTGCTTACTTAGCAGAAACAGAAGACAAAACAAGGACACTTGTAAAATTTTTACTTGAAGAGCAGATCTTCAACATAGAAAAGTTACTGATGTACTAAGCAGAAATATGTCAGTGACAAGAATAACAACAATAATAATTCAGTTCCCTTATTTTAGTGCTTGCCAACAGGAAGTACCTTATAATGGGAAAGAACTATAAATGTAAAGCACAGAGCTTTAGTGTACTTGAAGGTCTTCAATGTGTTCAAAATATTGTTCTTTTTTCATACTGCTACACTATGTGTGCACATCAAAATGAAACTTTAAAACTTCAAGTGTTTTCTTTATTCTTGTTAATTCTGTGGTAAAGTAAGTTTTGCTATTAATTTCATGACTCAGGCCTCCTAAAAGAGGATATTATTATGTTCTGTACCTATTTATAATTATTTAATATAACATAGCATACTTGACGCAAGAGTATCTTTTGGGATATAATGGCATGCCGTCAGTGCTATGAGGACCTCAAACCAAACTTTGGTAACATGCATCTTAGCGTGAAAACACTGTAGATAACAGAATAGTAGCATTAACAACACCAGCACCAACAGTGGCAGTGACAGCAACAATTATAATTACATGTATTCAGAATTGGTTTTTTCATTAAGTAGACTGTTTAGTCTGTATGACCTCCAGATGTAATAATTATTCCTCCTACCATAATTTGGCACTTTATTCTGCATTTTTAAGGAGACATGCTGTAGATGCTTTTGTCATTTCCTATAACTTCCCAGGCAGCTTTGCCCTTGTGGTCTGCATCCTCTGAACATTGGAGGCTAAAGGTGTAAAGATATTGCCCAACATTAGGCTGGTTACTTGAGTTTGGGATTTCCAAATTGGCTGAAAAGGAAGAGACATGCTAGGTGATTCAGACATAATTCTAAATGTCCAATCTTAAAAATGTAATTGGTACATGTTGAGTTGTCTCTTTGCCATAAAGTCATGCAGATAATGCTCAAACAGTCTTCATCTTGACAGTACATGGAATTGATTAGTCATCTTCCACTGCTACACACTGGAATTTGGCGGACCTCAGAACCATGGAAGACTTGCAGGCATAGGGCAGATAAAGTTCCACCATTCTTAATCTTCATACCAGGTGTTTAGCAGTGAATGTCCCCTGTTACACATTAAAACTTAATGGGCCCCAGAAGCAGTCAGACATGAACGAAAGGAAGATTCCTGACCCTGCCAGGAAAAAGGTCTTGGTTGTATAAAATATAAAACTTCTCACTGAAACAAAATACATCTTTGAAGTTTTTAAAACTGATATATGTGTCAAATCCGTACTGACCTAAATTAATATTCATAAAATATTATTGAAATTAAATTTATGAGGCAAGCAGTGAAATGCACTTGAGTGACTCATAAAAGAAATGAAGATTTACTAAAGAACTAAAAACAAAGTCCTTATGCGACAATTTATAAAACTGTTTCGGTTCAGCAGTCAACAGAATGTACAGAAACAGACTTCTCAAACTATTGAAACATTACATACCCCATAGATCAAGAAACAGAATATGGATGTTGAAGAATGTATTAGATGAATTAAGCCAGAACAGTTGACAAGGTTCTTAACTTCTTGATTCCTAGATGATGGAAATATTCTTAAAATAGATTTTCAGCCCTACTTAATTACTCCATCTATCTTATTTCAGATTTTCTTTTGATGTTGGTTATGAGTTGTTTGCTACACTCTGGGCACCAGTAACAAACAGCTGTTTTTTGCATGTGTGAGTACATTAACACATTGACTGGCACAGAGGACACTGATGTCTTCAGAATCTTTGCCTTGGTAACCATGACAGTCACCAGTGTCTCCTGTAGGTGACATGTCTCATCATGGTGAACTTACTTACTTCATGAAGCTGAGCCCTTCTTGAGAAGCTGCCAGTTGTGCAGGAACTCAAGAACCTTCAAATATTTTGTGGAACCCAAAGGCTCATTATTGTGTTTACAAGAGTCCTGCATTGGTCTCAATCCTGAGCCAGATCAGTCCTGTCCATACCACCCCATTCTGTCTCTCTAAGATCCATTTTAATATTATTCATCCACTTGTGTCATGGTTTTCATAGTGGTCTCATTCCTTGGGGCTTTCCCACCAATATCCTATGTACATTTCTCTTCGCCTCTATCCATGCTATATGCCTTGCCCATCTTACCATCTGTGACATGATCATTCTAATTATACTTGGCAAAAAGTACAAGTCATGAAGCTCCTCATTCTGCAGCTTTCTCAGACCTCCTGTCATCTCATCTCCATTCGGTCCAAACATTCCCATCAGCACCTTGTTCTCAAACACCCTCAGTCTGCGTTCTCCCTTGATGTCAGAGACCAAGTTTCACACCCATACAGAACCACAGGCAAAATCATAATTTTGTATATTCTAATTTTTACAGATTATTCAACAAATGAGAAGACAAAAGCTTCTGGACTGAATGGTAGCAAGCATTACCCGAATTCAGCCTCCTCTTAATTTCCTCCTGTATAAAATTTTGATTTGTTACAGTTGCTCCCAAATATCTGAATTGTGCCACATTTTGAAAGGACCTGTTGGCTGTCTTTATGTTATGATTTTGCCTTGCACCCTGGTAATGAGACAGCGACATATAATTAGTTTTCTCTGCATTTACTTCTAAACCAACCTGCTTACTGGCGTCACTTAAAAAGTATCTGTGTTTTTCTCCACGGTGCCTATATTATGTTCTGGTAGAATCACACCTGCAGCTGAAGTGTTCCATTTAGTTTTAGTTCCACCTGGTTTTCCTGGACCTTCCTAATGGCATATCCTAAAACAAAGTTGAAAAGCAATGGCAATAAAGCATCTCCTTGTTTTAGACCATTTTGGATAGGAAATGTATCAGACAAATGTTTGCCTATACAGACTTTACTACACATTTCATTTAAACACATTTTAATCAGCCTAATTAGTTTTATGAGTACCCCAAACTATGAGAATGCTGTAAAATAATTCCTTCTTAACTGAATCATAGGCTTTCTTGAAGTCTGTGAACATTTGGTTTTCCATCTCTGTATTTACATTTTTTCTCTAGTATCTGACGGATGCAAAAAGAATAGAAAAAAACTGATCAGGAGTTGAACTGTGACATTGAAACCTACTTTGAAGATCCCCAATAATTTCATCTATGTGTGGACTTAACCTTTAGGGAAGCATATTGGAAAGAATTTTGTATGAATTTGTGAGCAGTGATGTCCCACGATAATTAACTACAGTCAGTTTTATTGCCCTTCTTGTGAATTGGTACAATAATAGACTCTCTGCACTCATCAGGCAATTCTTATTTGTTCCAAACAGAACTAATGGGTTTGTGGATCTCAGACAGTAATCTTTCATGTCCTGCTTTAATCAGTTCTACCGGAATTTTATTACTGCCTGGCGATTTATACCTTTTCAACTTTGCAGTAGCAATAGGGTAGAAGAACATGAAAAATCAATTTGGTAGTCAGCACGTTAAATGTGAATCTTCCCAGTTGTTCAATTTATTTTTCTTTGTACAGGATCACTAATGTTGTTTTTTTACCTTCTCTGATACATAGATTATAGAACACCAGTGGAATTTCTGAACATTGATGTCCTGCCTATCTTGAATTATAAGCATAATTATTATTAGCGTGTCTGAGCGTGTTTATCTTCATTATAATAGTGAAATTGAAGAGCTGTCATATTCACCCATAGTGGGAAATCTGAGTTAAATCTGTACAAGAGTATACAGAGTAACTGAAGTTGCAAGGAATTGTCAGCTATGTATGCTGGAAACAGAAGTATGTGTAATTGACTTACATAGTAAGCTTCTGTGTGAAAATGGAGTATTGTTGAATACAGATGGTTTAAAGATTAGTCTTCTGAGTGGTGACGTTGTGCAGTTTGGTAGATATGTACCAACATTTTGGTGGGCCTCCATCTTCACCCAGATGAAGACAACAGGTTCCTACAAACAATTGGTACCTGTCTACTAACTCTACAGTGTCATATCGTAGAAGACCGTAATCTTAATATTCATATCTGTGAGAACCTCAGATCTGACATCCAGTATTGTTTTGTCAACAAATTATATTTGAACATGAACATAGATGGCATAAATCATGTTGTAGATCGGTATGTGGTGGATGCTGCTGCTGTTACTTGTCATGATACCAGTTGTTTCTGTGTGTAGGTAACATTCAACAAGCGAAAATTTGGAGTAATGAAGAAAGCTTATGAACTGAGTGTTCTCTGCGACTGTGAGATTGCACTTATTATCTTCAGCAGTTCCAACAAGTTGTACCAATATGCTAGCACCGATATGGACAAGGTACTCCTCAAGTATACTGAATACAATGAGCCACACGAGTCACTCACCAACAAGAACATTATTGAGGTGAGCCAGGCAGTGAGTTTATTTTATAAATATGAATTAATGAAACATATTTTTGTTTTAAAAGAGAGAGCATGTGCATTTGTATCCCCCCTCCTCCAGCTGGTCCAGAGTAAAGGATAGGCTGTCTGTGACAGTGAAAGAAATACATATTGTCCTGGTATTTTTCATGCTTATGGGAATTGTACAAAAGTGCATTGTGAGATTGCATTTGTAATGGAATCAGCTGGTAGCCACACTCACTTTTGTGTCATTTCATTTGACCTATATGAAAGACTGAAAAAATCATTAAAAATCTGTCTGTCATCACTCACCTTGATTCTGAATTCCGGATCCTGTACCTACCCCTATAATTCATTTGAATTGATGGATCACATATGGTGTGGAAGGGCCACCTGTCCTTCAAACAGTACCTCCTACTGAAATGATTGCGTTTAGAATTAAAAAACCTGTGAACTGCAAGGCAGGTTCTGGTTACCTGCAGATCTTTACAATCTCTGTTGAAATGGATACCGTTTTGGAATCATCCCACCATTTCAAAAGACACAGCTATAATAACAACAGTAGTTTTGAGCCCTTGCTCCATAAAGGCTGAACACTATGACTGGATAATTACTGTACTAATCCAGGTTTTGTGAAGTTTCTAGAATCATGTAACACCATTCTGTGGGGCCCATGAAAATAAAGTGGAAGAACATGCCCAAGAAAGTAAAAGAAAATAAATTACAAAGGGTGAACTTACAGTGCAGCATGGTGGTCCTATTTGCATCCTCAGGTGAAGTGTGAAGAAGAACATTACTGTGATCTCACCTCCATTGTATATATTTCCAGACCATAACAGAATCACTGTAAAATACAATTATTTTTGTATAGAAAGTTATATGTCTGTTAGTTAAATCTACAGCAGTTCTTTCAGCTGAAGCAGAATTGGTTTAGTTTCATGCATTCTTCTGTCTTAGTTTTGTAAGAGAATAAAATGGGTCATGCTGCTGTTGTGTAAATCAAATTGCTTACTGTGCCACAGGGTGACAGTTTTTTTTTAGTCTGGTAGCCCGACATGTATTTTGGTCTCTGAAAGGTAGATCGTATTTTCTGATCCTTTGCTGGTGTTCTCACCATTGCTTAGCATGCAAGGTTCATGTCTCCTGTTGTCATACTGTTTGTCCTGAACCCCCACAGGCCAGGCATGTGGTAATGGCAAGAAAATTTTAATTTCAGAGATATCATTGTTGTATCTTTATGGTAATATTGATCTTAGTTTCTTTTGAGTTGCTATTTCCTTTGTGTCACAAGTGACTTAATGGGAATTGTAACAATTCTAGAAGCAACTCCTGAATCTTGAGTGGGAAATCAGTTTCCTACCAAAATGTTTCAGTTGCTGTTGGTGGCCTGCTGGTCATAATTTTTTACTGTGTACTGTAGTATGGTCTCTGGATTTGACAAATACATAGGTTCCAGAGTGGTGGTATGTCTGTTTTTCTACAAGAGAAGGAAATGCTATAACTGATGAAGTGTGAAAACAAATGGAAATGGAGCCTGCAGAAATTAACTGTAAAGAATTATATAGAGAAAAAATATGACTTCACAAAATTTGCTGCTGTTTTAGCTGTGTCATTTGAAATGTTAGGGAGGATTCCAAAATGTTTCGCTTTCCAGTATAAACTATGAAGGACCACAGGTAACCAGAACTGACTTGCACAGTTCACACTCTTCTGGTTGCAAATATAATGTTTTCAGTAGTATTTGAAGAATAATGACCCTTTCCACATTATAAATGACTTTATCAATTGGAATGTATTTTAAGAGACCTCACCCTGATAATCTGTTCCCTTCCTTTTATCATAAAAGAAGGAAATAACATTTGTAACACTAATATGGTGTTTGGTGGCTGTGGCAAAAGTTAGGGGTCAAATAATGTGACCCCATGAAGTACACTATTGCATGCAGTCAATACTTACTCAATATTCATACTGCTGTAGTGGCAGTTCATCTTATAGATGGTATCATAATTGCAGGCTTTGAATAAGAAGGAACATAAAAATGGTACATGTAGTCCAGATAGCCCAGAGGCTGACACGGATTACCAGCTCACACCACGTACAGAAGCTAAATACAGCAAGATAGATGAAGAGTTCCAGATGATGATGCAGAGAAATCAGCTTAATGGAAGCAGGGTATGTTTGTATATTACTGATGCAGGCACAGAATAAAATTGGTGTTTCAAAGCATTGTATTTTTGTAACTGTGGTACACAGATGTATGAAAGAAGTGAAGATGGTGGCACAGTTATTATAAAAAATTATTATTATATTATTATTATAAAAATCAATGTGTGGCACATCATGAGACAGCATTGCCATGGATAAAATTAGTTCTTGGATTTTTGGTGTTATAGTTTCAGTATTTGTTCGAATCCTTTGTTTTGGTGTTTTATTGCTGTCTGCATTCCCAGTGGCTCCATAAACTGCTCTTGGACGAGTACCCTCACCAAAAAGAAAGTCAAGAAGGGGTATTAAGTGCGTGGCCTGTGACATGGAAACCTTTCATTTAGAGTAGCATGAACATTGTTACTGATAGTGGGCAGTGCACCATTATTCTGCCACCGTGGAAAAGCAAAGTTTTTAGGCATACACAGATCTTCAACATGGTAGCCTCAGATAAAGAAACATGTTTGGGCTGATACAGAATGTCGTGTCAATATCAGGGCAGATGATGGAGACAGTGTGTTTTTCCAAATTGTTGACATCCACATTATGGATTACACCATGTGAACCCAAATGACAGCAGTATCAATCTTCACCACCATGAACACTTCAAATCTTACATAATAAATATTTTTCATATAGCTTTATATTTGTTACACAGTCTTTTAGGAGAGCCATTCCTAATTTGTTCTCTGGGCATTTTTACACATTTTTTAAATGTTGATGTGATACGTATTTTCTGTTAGCTGTAATGCCTGTTATAAGAAAGTGATGTACATGAAATGTGTAATTAAGTATGAAAAGTAATAGAATTCTGAGTAATAAAATGTCATATATGTGTATATACATTGTAGCATACAATTTAACCATAATAATAGCTTGGTGTGCTCTGAGTCACTGAGCTATATTTTAATGTGCTGCTATTTGGGAAAGTTTAGAAATATTGCAGCATGGCCACATTAGTTGTAAGTACAAGAAAAATTGTGCAGAGTAAGAATTGTGAATTTAGTTGTCTTTTGTAAGAGTAGCCCAACATTCACAGCTCCATTGCCATTATTGCACCCACATTGGTTTTAAATATACATATTTATTTCAGGTTGGTATGAATCAAGGAAACTACTCCCTTCCAGTAACAGTGCCAGTAAACAGCAGCTATGGGGACTCATCCATGCTGCAGACTAGTCCCCAGATGCCTCATACTAGTGTTAGTCCACGGCCTTCCTCTTCAGAGACGGACACAGGTTGGTACTCCATTACACACAGAAACACTGAATGTATTGTAGTGATTTTAGCACTAGCTTGTAGTCTTCCTCTTCAGAGACAGGCAAGGTTAATAATCCATTATGTACAAACACAATGAGTATAATGTGCTGAAGAAAGCAGTCTTCTGGGATTTGGCACCTTGTATATGCGGTGTTAACCGACGTTTCGGAGGAATGTATCGCCTCCATCTTCAGGGTAGAAGAAAAAATATAAGAAATCTGCAAGCGAAGAGACCGTGAAAACCGGTAAAAGTTTACTATTTACTTGAAGTTTTGAACTATTTTGGTTACTAACTGTAATACCAGAAGATGTTTAGCACTCATCTTCTAATATATATAAAAGGTTCTGGTCAGTATTAGTTCCTACTATAGACCAGCTAGAGAGCACCTATACATATTATGAAATTTGCAACATATGTCCCAGATGTTGCAAATCTGGTATTTCCATTAGTGTTTCATATTCAGATATGGGGTTCATTGCTTGGGGCATCATTTGCCCCCCCCCCCTTTATGATCCCAAGCATAGTAATTTGACTTCTTCCCCTGCAGTTAAGATGTTCTCTTATTTAGTATTAAAGTACCATGGTCTGAAATCCCATTACCTCGATAACACTGCCTCCATTTAAGGGTTTCCTCAGATAATCTTGTAGTCAGAATAGAACTGAAACAATCATAATTTTGTAAACTTTGATTGTGATGAGGTTTATAGCAGGTTGAAATTGAAACACATGGATTGATATGTACATTTGCTCTAAGGAAAAACTGAAGTGAAGTCGTGTTTTTCCAGAAGCAACTTTTGAGTGGTGGTCATAATATACTTAGAATTTCAATTTTTTTTTTTTTCTGCTAGTGAGGTGGGACTAAGTCCCTAGTACTGTGGCCACTTCTGGCCTATTGTACCAGCCCCAGATGATAGCTGAGGGTGATTGTGGAGCAGTTGGTGGAATGAAGATTGGCAGGGGAAACCGAAGTACTCGAAGAAAACCTGCCCCAGCGCCACTTTGTCCACCACAAATCCCACTTGACCAGACCTGGGATTGAACATGGGTCACCACGGTGGGAAGCCAGCGACTAACCGCTTGAGCTATGGCGCGGCCTAAAATTTCAATTAAATCTTGTGTTGAGCTGTAACATATATAGGAAATTAAATATGAAGTTTAGATTTAGAATATCTTTGCATACAGGGGAATGAAAGTGGGAAGTATGGATGCAGGCATGTAGGTTGTAGCACATTTGCAATGAAAAGTTGCAAAAATGTGCCTTTTGGCAGTACCATGTCTGGTAGTCTGCATGTAACAGCTCAAAAACTGTCAAGTGGATTTTCTTAAATTTGATATTAGGGAGTTCTAGTAAACTTTGTCAATTAATTTCAGTTAAATAAAATTGGAAAACAATATTAGATGCTTCACCTCAGAACCCGCATCCCTTCATGTATCTCATATGTAACTCACTAAACTCTGTTCAGAGTAAAAAATGTTTTAGAAAACACCTGTAGGGACTGTTTGATAAGTTTTAAGGTTTTAAAAGTAATTAAAGAGTTATTTCATGCTCTGTTAACTCATAATTCAAGAACTACTGGATTGATATTGATCAAATTTGGTATTAGAGACAATAACAGAGTGAATGCAGCAAAATTGTTTTGCTGTGTATGCATTTTCTAACTTCTGTTCTTGTGGTGGATCTTACTGATAAAAGTACATATTTGGTTGAAGTCGTAATTCTCACATTAGGAAGACCTTACCAAATTGGGGCATACTGTTGAAGAAACAAGCATAGAAGAAAAATTCTGTGTTTATTGTGATTGTCTTTTTGTGTTTTATTTCACATTTACACATTTATTTTCAATATTGAAGTTGTAATAAGATATGCAAATATCGTTAGTGTGTGTTTGTTTTTTTATATAGTGTATCCGTCCGGTGGGATGTTGGAGATGAGTAATGGCTACCCTAATTCATCGTCACCACTCGGAGGTTCACCATCCCCTGGACCTGGACCCAGTCCAGTGCTCTCCAGCAAGAACTTGCAACATACCAAGCAACACTCTCCAGGTGCTGGGAGAGCTAACCTGCGAGTGGTAATTCCCACACCTCAGGGCCACAACCTCACTTCTGATGAAGTAAGTTGTGTGTAAGATGGAACATATTTCTCAGGTTAGATATTCCAGTATCCAGTAGAATGAGCATTTTGATGAATGTTATAAATTCTTGTCCAGAGTTTTCCATATTTACCCTACTGATTATGTATGATTATTTAGGATAATTGGATACTGCAGTAATTGAAAAAATTGAACTAGGTATTACAGCATAATCCCAGACAGTTGCCAGGCATCATTATGAAAGAAGAAAATAAGCAAAGAAATGACATTAAAGATAATTCAAATTAAATGAGGTTCTTGTTCCATTAATTTATTACACTTGACTGACAAGTCTTTGTTATTATCATTGCAGATGCTGTTTGGCATTTTATATTGGTATATGTGATATTAATGTATTTGTTCAGCCAAGTCGGAGCACGTCAACATTAAACACTCCTGTAGTTGCGCTGCAAACTCCGTCCATACCTGGTTTGGGAGGCTATCCAGGTTCTTTATCTGCTTTTGGTGGGCAAGACTTCAGTGTGGGACCCGACATGGGCCTTGGTACACTGAGCTGGAGTCATCAGTTGCCCACATCGTTAGCTCATACTAGGTAATATAATGTTATACTTTCTTCATAGTGTAAACACATGCCAGATAGGTAGCAGTGAAATGGCTTCATGTTGATGGGGCAATCTGAAGTGATATATATTTCTGGCGGTAGAATAATGGGCAAGTAGCAGATCAAGCGGTTATAGAATGATAAGAGTTCAAACCCAACATTATAGTCAAATGGTGGAACTGCTGCTTTGTAGATGACAGGTACTGGGTTCAGATTGCAGCCTGGAGTTCAACTGTTTTACACAGGTTTTTCTTATTTTTTCCTCTGGTTCCCCATGCAACTGCTGGAGTAGTATCTAAAACGAGGCCATGACCTTTTCTTTCCATGTACTTTCCAGTTCATTATTCACTCCTGTTTGAAGCTATACAATTTGACCCACTGAAAGCATTATTAAAATAAAAATAAATTAAATTTTGGATGATAATTTGTGGTTAGTGGTGATACAGGTCAAGCTGTAGCATGGGTGAAAATCCTTAGGCAGGGTGTTTTGGAATACCTGTTATGAATAAATGTTCCTCAGGGAAAGACTGTCATGCAGAGAGAACATTTCCATTTTAAGAATTGAGTGAAAGACAACCTTGACATCCAAACATCAGACATTGTGAAAAATGTGACATATTATTCAGAGTATCACAGAGTAGTAGATGTAGTTACTGAAAGGAATTAAATTTCATGGATTAGTTTGAATTTCCCATATAAATGAAACAAGGAGTAGACCTAAGCATAGAATATAGAGATGGCTTAATCTGTCTTGAAGTAGGGTTCAGTGGTGGGCTCATATGAACACCAATGAATTTTTGGACTTCATAAAAATCAGGATATTTTCATGATATGCCTGGATGACTACTGGCTTCTCAAGTAGGACTCTGCCTCATAGAGTTAATGATACTCGTAACTTCTGTATAATGAGTGAGGCTGTATTTATCCTATAATGTGAATTCAGTAGTAGCTACAAAAAACCTATTCAGTGCACTGGGTTGACTTCACTTAAGTAAGACTTTCAGTTGTGTCATGATGGTCTTCTTTCCAGTGGTCTGCCTCATTTAGCTGTATCAAGCAGTACACCACCTCCCTCCACATCTCCACTGCCTGTGAAGATCAAGAGTGAACCTATCTCCCCTCCTCGTGATGGGAACAGCCACTCACATGCACTTGGCCATCCACTCAGCCACCTGCAAAGCCATGGTCATGGTCACACATTGCCACGGCCAAGTTCAACTGGTCACCTCACACCTACACCAGGTTGGAATAACTTACATTATGCAATAATGATGCTTTCACATGAAAGTGGTGTAATGGACATGTGTCAGTGTGACTGGTAGAAAGTATGCAGGCATATATTTTAACACAGTTATTTTGAATTCTTTGCAAGAAATGAGCACATGGGAGGTCATGTCCATCCATCTATTTCCTTCATTGAGCCACAAAACTGCTGAATGGAGTTCGGTTAAATTTGGTATTGTGGGTCTGTATTGAAAATTGTTAGATTAAAATAATTTTGGTTCATGTTGTCTAAAATAATTGCATGAAGCTTGGTCAGAACTTTTCTGCTTTCTCAGAAACAGCTTTATCATATTGCAACAGATTTGAGCAGTGCATTGCCAGACAGCAGCTCTGTAAACACGCAACAATAGATCAGGCTGTTCCTTTGTCATCCACTCCAAGTGACAGTGGACCAGTGGGGTTATGCAACCTTTTTCTAAGAAATGGCTTGTTAAACACGCTTCCATGTAAGTGGTGATGTAATCAGCAACAGAGATGCTGATTTCTGTGGAGTCTGTTCAGAGTGCTTATAATGGAAGTGAATGTAGCGACAGAGTTAGTTCAGGGGCAGTTACAAGTCAGTCATAAGCTGGAGGAATGAGTCCAGAAGAATTTTTAGTTCCAAGGATCCAGAGTGATTGAAGACTAAATAGCAAGAAACTTCATGGGGATTTGAAATGCTAATTTCTGTGTTCGAGATCCGTTTCTAGGATACAACTAGTGGAAACTGAGAATCCTAGTGCATATGCAATGGTGGACTGGAAAGTGTGTAAATCAGCAGTAGTGCTGTATTTAAATGTGATTAAGAGAACTTGTAACCAAGGTGCTAATAAATCCAATCATCTGAACTAGAACCCATTATTTGTGTTATGCGTACCACCCTACATGTGACAATATTAAGAATTGATATGAGGAGTAATAATATGCAGAAATCAAGTTTTACAACTTCTTTTTGAAGTTTTTCTTGATACAGTGAATATTTAATTAAATATGGGGAAAAAATTCCAACAGTGTGTAGTGTGATAACTTACTCCAGGTACTTCGATTTCCCCTGCCAATTTTCATTCCATAAATTGCTCCACAATCACCCTCACATATCATCTGGGGCTGGTATAATAGGCCAGAAGTGGCCGCAGTACAAGCGACGTAGTCCCACCCCACTAGCAATAAAAAATCCTAACTCATGGAGCTGAGCCCTTCTGGAGGAGCCGCAAATTCTGCAGCTACTCAAGAATTTCCCAGCATTTTATGGAACCGAAGTTTCATTACCATGTTCACAAGAGCCCTCCACTGGTCCCTATCCTGAGCCAGATCTATCCAATCCATACCATCCCATCCTATGTCTCTAAGATCCATTCTAGTGTTGTCCACCCACCCATGCCTTGGTCTTCCCTGTGGTCTCTTTTGTTCTGGCTTTCCCACCAATATCCTATACACATTCCTTGTCTCCCCCATTCGTGCTACATGACATGCCCACCTCATCCTCCTTGACTTGATCATTCTAATTATACTTGGAGAAGTGTACAAGTTATGATGCTCCTCATTATGCAGTTTTCTCCAACCTCCTGTCACTTCATCTCTCTTCGGTCCAAATCTCCTCAACACCCTGTTCTCAAACACCCTCCGTCTATGTTCGTCCCTTAATGTTAGAGATCAAGTTTCACACCCATACAGAACCACAGGGAAAATTATAGTTTTGTATAGTCTAATATTTATGTTTTTGGACAGCATTCGAGAAGACAAAAGGTTCTGGACTGAATGGTAGCAAGCATTACCTGAGTTCAATCTCCTCTTAATTTCCTCCTGAATGAGGTTTTGATCTGTTATCATTGTTCCCAAATATCTGAATTGTGCTACATTTTCAAAAACATCTGTTTACTATCTTTATGTCATGATTTGGCCCACAATACTCGTACAACAGTCAGTAAAATTTTACATAACCCGCAATAGGAACAAAGGCTGTCATTACATACTTTTCTCACTTAATAAGAATTTTTAACCTGTTTCAAACTAGCATTATGCATTTACTCTTAATATTCACAACTTGTTTTAACTGTATTAAATATTTAGTCTTAATTTCTGTAACTGTTATGCGTTCTCTCTGTGATACTATAGTAACAACCTGTGCTCAACAACAGTGCCATACTGTGATGAGAGCTGAAAGCCTCAATAGTTTAAAAAGAAAAATTGTCTATTGGTAGGCAGCAGTTGGGTAAACACAGTTCTGCAACCAAAATTTGAACAAGTCACAGTAGAGGATCTTGTGGGCCATTGCTGAGCAACATGGTGTTTTCTGTGTGGTCTGTGCCGAGGTTATATAACAAGGCCACAGGCCAAGTCATAGTTAGTCATAGCCCATGAGTGGTCACTTGATGACCAGCTGTGAGATGGTACCCAGACAGCAATAATGTAAGCATGGAAGCAGAGAATATTTTTGAGGTTCATTGCCAGGCAGCGCATAGTGAAGACATAGAAGGCTTAGAGCGTGCTGTAATGCATTGTAAAGTGTGTGAATTAGCAAGAGTGCTATACTCATAGTTACTTATGGTTACAAGTGGTAAGAGTTCAATAAATCCAACTACCAATCCAAACCCTCTGTCTAGTCTCTAAACAAATAACAGTACATAAAATAATTCCTGTATAATGTAGCCTCTGCATTCTGATGGTGGCGAGTAATGGCCAGAGCATATAAAGGCAACATTTTTACGTCTGCTAAATTAGTTACACTTGATGGACTTCTGCTGCTTATTATGTAATAGCTACATCTCTTTCAGTCACACCTTGCCCAGCTGTTAACAGCAGAGTGACATGGCCTTCTGATATGAAGTAAACACTGGCACATACTCTACATAGTTCAGTACTATAAGTAGCTGTTATTTTAACATCAATACCTTTTAACTCCATTTTCATCCTTTGTTGCACATTATTCTGAGTGGTCACAAATGTAACAAGCAGCAAACAGGATGAAATTAAATTTGTGCACAAGCTCTTCATAGTGTGATTCCTTGTTAAAAAAAAGAGTTCAGAAATGCTGTACAACATATAGCCTGTGACATTCAGTTTCCAAGGTACATGTCATTATCAAATAGTTCAAGCTGTCAGGTAATCAAACCCTGGGCACCTCATAGTTACAGTGGGTTTTTGAAGCATCTTTGTCAGTTTAAAGCAGATGTCAATGTGCTGTGTGGCAGTCTCTTGAACATGCCATAATGGTTGGCATCAACCATGGTCACAGCTGCTTGAAATTTTGCCATGAGATCTTCAGTAGTCCTGGCAGGGACTGCATAAATGTGCTCCGTCAGGTGTCCCCACAGGAACAGTCCATCAGAGTTAGATCTGGTGACTGATGAGCCCATGCAGTTTGCCATCCATGTCCAGTCCAGCCCACCTTCCTGGATATGTTGTGTTCAACCACTGCCAGACATCTAATGCATAATGTGCTGGAGCTCTGTCATGCTGCAGCCATAACTTCTGCATCACACATAGAGGCACATCTTCAAGTGGATACAGCAGACTTTTCCAGAAAATTATGATATGTTTGAGCACTCAGCCTGTTGGGTAGCAGATGGAGGCTGATGAAAGTGTCCCTGATGATTCTAACCTAAACACTAATGCTGAAGCAGACTTGATACCCACATTTGCAGACAACGTAAGGATTATCATATTCCCAGAGGTGACTGTTGTGGGCATTGAACATACCCTTGCATGTAAAACATGCATCTGTACACAGAATGACATGTAAATATGGCTTATCTGCGCTGTGTTGATGTTGTAGCCATTCTCAAAATTTCATCCATAGAGGACAGTTGTCTGGAAACATGCACTTTGACAGTAGTGGCATGGTTGCAGCTGATTTTCATGAAATACTTCGAAGACCGTTGGTTGCTATAGTCCCAATTCTTGTGTGATATCACATGAGTTTCTCCACAGTTCATGTTCCTCATCTGCAGTTATGGTGTCTTCACAGGCTGGTGTTTGTACAGTCCAACGGCAAATTCGTGTGTGCCATAGGTATTACACTTTCTGTCTCATGGAAATGCTGCTCTATTTGTCAACACATTAGTGCCTGCATGATGGCAGGATAATAAAGCACATATTTCTGTGCAGCAGAATGAGCTCAATTATTACAGGTACTGAGGGTTAAGGCCATAGTGCAGTACGAGTGGGTACCCAAAAGAAACCGAACTTATTTTTTTTTAAACTTATTTATTCAAATTTTAAGCACAAACCTTCAGTCCCCTTCAAAGTACTCTCCACTTACACTAATACATTTGTCTAGTCTTTTATTCCATTTTTCAAAACATTGTCTAAATTCATCTTTTGAGATGCTTGACAGCGCCTCCGTCGTTTTTTCCTTTCATGTCTCTTTTCATTCGAGGAAACAAAAATAAGTTGCATGGGGCAAGGTCAGGTGAGTATGGAGGGTGAGGAACAGGGGTCATACCATTTTTGGTCAAGAATTGTCGTACAGACAGGGCTGTGTGAGCAGGGGCATTGTCATGATGGAAAAACCAGTCACCCGACTGCCACAAATCTGGCCGCTGAGCTCCAAGTCACTCCCGACAGCTCCACAATTTCTTCAATGGTCCGTCGTCGATCTTCCTTGATGATTTCACGAATTTTTTCAACATTTTCATGTGTTCGGGCCNTGTTCACGAAAATCAGCCATTGCAAAAATGACGATCACACAAAACAGTTGTCACTATAAACTCTGCCAAAACTAGTCCTTACCTTCTGAAGCAACGGTAGTTGGCTTATCGACTCAGGAATGTTAGCTCTATGCGTTCATAGCAGCAAAACGCGGTACTACAAAAGCTCTGCCCACAAAAAAATTAGTTCGGTTTCTTTTGGGTACCCCATCATATTTGTCGTGTGTATTCCATGATAATTGAGTCACAACTAATCCCTGCTGTGCACTGTTTTTGAGTACACTTAACAGCGCGCTATGTGTCATTGTGCCAAATAACGCTGCTGAGAACTATGTTATCCCATATGACGGTAACATGTCTTGAAAACTAAGTGTCTTAGGCCATGTGTTATATAACATATTTGACTTGTCTTTTAACAATAAATCACACTACAGAGAGTTTGTGTGCGAATTTTGTTTCGTCCTTTATATGCCATTAAAAGTGTAAATTTGGTTTCAGCAGTGGTAGAGACTGCAATGCCAATGAAGCATAGGACGCCCTCTTGCTGTTGCATGGCAGTCCATTCCATAATTACTACTAACAACAGTGACTTCTATAATGTTGGAGACAGAATAAAGACTTCTGAGCAAGCCTTTGGCCTTTATATAAGATGTTTTCTGATGTTTTTCAATGAGATTAAAATTGTAATCAAACCCATTCAGTTTTAAGTCTTTTACTCGGAACTGACCAATTTAAAATCTACTGCATTGTAAAGACTGATTCAGTATTATTATGTGGACCTTGCCTTTCTTCCAAACAGGAACTGTAACCCCAACAAACTTGTCATCACCAGGCG
This sequence comes from Cryptotermes secundus, assembly GCF_002891405.2. NCBI lineage: Eukaryota > Metazoa > Arthropoda > Insecta > Blattodea > Kalotermitidae > Cryptotermes > Cryptotermes secundus. The sequence continues at coordinate 630,449 of NW_019730109.1, forward strand.
ATCCACGGCACAGCAGCAGTAGTGACTATGACAGTGGGCCAATTCAGAAACGTGCCCGAATCAATGAAGGCTGGGCTTCATAGTGAAGCAGCCCATCACATGGGAGCACCTCACCTCAGTCTTGGATCTCCTCATGTGAGCCATGATTAAATGCTGCAGTTGTGTGACAAGAGGATTATGTGCCATCCATTGTACCATTGCAGTCACCAGAGTTGTTAATCAGGCATGTGGCAGACCAGTGTGTGAATACTAGTGCCTGTAACAGTAATGGTTGGCTGGCATCATTTTGGGTTTTGCTCAAGAAGAATCCGGTTCAGTGCAGTCATGCTATAAGTGATAGTAGTAATAAACACATCCACCATGTACCTTTTGCACAGGAAATTCAGATCAGTCTTTAAAAAGAAAGGATCAGAATGTTAAAATGACAACCTATGTAAAGAATTGTTTGCAGATATATAACCAGTCAGATGAGCCATGTTCCACATGGCAGTTGATCTTCAGCGTACTTAAATTTGTCATTTGGAAAATTGCCCATTGCATGTATAGATTCTGATGAGTGCATGTGCTTGGTGCAAATATGTCCCCCTCCCTCACAGCTGCCTCATTCCTACACAGAAGACAGTGAAGCAGTCCATGTGATGAAGTCCAAATTGTTCTGTAGATAGTTTTATCAGATGCAAATATATATCATTGACTTAGACAGAATTGTGTAAAGAGATGTTTTTGTACTTGATTTTTGTTGTGTGCAGTGCTGCGTGACTACTGTGTAGCCCCCAGATGAGCATCTATTTTACTAAGAAAGCATGCGAACATTCCCTATAGTCATGCTTTGTTACTTGTTTCCACAGCCAGATGGAGTACTTAGCACATAAAGCATGTACGTTCTGTGTAAAGTCAGGTTCCCTTAGTGTCATACTGGACTGGTAAATCACAAGCCGTGATTTTTTGTTTTTGTAACTCAGTATACAAATACTGATATCACATCATTGTGTACAGTGTGATTATTATATATATTTTCTGAGACAATATTAATTTCAGTAACATGCAGTATGGTTTTTAAGTGTAATGTATGTGTTTTAAGTTTTGTGTTGCCATGCTAAATTTGGTGCTTAATGACTGTAGGCAGGTTGACACTTGCTGTATTGGTAGACACTTCCTTTCTGCTTCAACACATCACACACACTGCACGAGACTAATACACAGTCACCAAAGTTGTTGGCATCCAACATCAAATGGAATGCACTATTCTTATACATATATATATCTTTAATAGTGAATCCTGGTTGGTTCTTCCAACATGCAGAAATAGGTCTTGTTGGCCAAAACACGGGGCCGAATCAAGTTATTGTTGCTGTTGTTATATCATGGTACTAGAGTTACACATATTGTAGGAATGGTTTTAGCTTAAGAGACCACCACTGGTAGAGTAGGAGTTCTCTGAAACATGTAACTAAATGATCAAGCATGCAAAAGCTCTGGGCATATGATCAGGTATTTCTGAAAGTGTTACTGTATAAATTGCCTACCTTATGGATATTTTTTTTTTGTTCTACTTTATTTCAGTTTATCGGTTACATTTGTGTAAATGCTTTTGCCAGTGTTTTGAGGGTCTCCCTAATCATAATTCTGTCTGAAGGAAACTACTACTTTTTTTCCCCAAATTTAAAACTATGTGTGTGCACTTTTTCAGGACCATGTAACCATACCATGGATCACATTATTCTTAGATGTAACTCTGTACATATATACCCAAATTGTTTACATTATGTCCATGATGAATTGGGAGAAACAGTCAGGTTTCTGACACGTAGTTAACCTACCACAGTGTTCACTATTAGCCTTCTGAAGATATTTGGTGGTAGAGCAACTGTTTCACTGTATTTTAACTACTGATGCACCTCTCACAGTAGGTGCAGATCATGTCCTTCATATCTCCACTTAGGATGCCTTACTCCGAGTGCCTCAAACATGTGCTTGTCCACTCTGGGTTCTGACCGATTACATTCATATGTCAATTTTGCACAACTCCTTGTCTTTGGGGCTGCAAACGTTGGCAGAACTTATCTGCTCAGGAACTGTATAATGGTTCTGCATTGGAAATTCTTTGGAATGTGGCAGTATGTTAGAAAACAATTTGAAAAGTTGTTTTGTTATGTGATGTAGTACAGCTCTACCAGTGGAGGTTTGTTTATTGTAGGATCATATACCTCTGGTTAATGTATTTTATAAAATTGAAAATTGAAATTTTGTAAACACCAGAGATATTTTAACGATATTTACTATTATTATATCGAGATATTATATTTTAATATGAGATTGCAGCCCCAATGGTCTTTATGACCCTTCTCTGACACTCTGTGCCTTCACTTTCCTCATTCCACTCACTAACTTTACACGGCGAAAAGCAATCAAAATTTTAACAGATTTTCTATGAAGCACAAGTACTAAAACTTTAGTGAGAATGTCTTACTAGGTGAGTCCAGTGAGATAATGTATTTGTATAGAATGTGTCCAGGGATGCACAGTTTGTATAGCCAATGTGATGATAGAAAAGATCTATTTTGCTGTCTGTAATAAAACCACCGTGCTTGTATAGAAGTGTCATTGCTTTTGTCTTCCATCGGATGGAGCTGCAGTATCTGTTATACCAGTAGACTTGCAGGTGTTTAATTCAAATACTCATGCTGATGAACCATGTACTTAGCTCTTCATTTAAATCCAGAATATTTCTAAGTTGTTGTAGTAATTATTGGTTTTATACCTGCTAAAGTGCAATATTATGTTATAAATTTAATATAATGTAGTCTAAATTGTTTCACAAGAATTGCTTGTAGTCATAAAACCATTGTTCTGTTTGGACTGGAGCAAACAAAAAATCCCCCTGCTGGTCATCGTCCTCCCTAGAGACCATGTATGGCAGCCATATTGGTGTGGGGTGTTGTTTTCTCATGTACTCAACAGATGTCTGCCATACATGATACAAATAAAGATTTGGATGTGACATATGTTTCCAACTCATTTATATCCTTGCATCTTGATTCCAGTCTGTGGGAAGATTTCTCATCAGTGTCAAGTTGCTACTGTTTACTGTACATAAGTCAATGACTGTGGGGTCAAACTAACTCTATCTGAGGAGGAAGAGTTCAACAAGTTGAAAGCATACTTTACAATACAAGTGTAAACAAGTATCTCCAGTTCTATTGAACAGTTTTCCCAACCACGTGTCACTGCTGTCATTGTACATGTGCACGTCCAGTGGATGCAGCATATTATTTTTAACATAAATGCCATTCCCCCCCAGTTTCCTCCAACATAAAATCCAGCTGCTAGTGCTATAGCAGCAGGAGATATCGGTCCCCAGTTCCCAAATGATAATGGTTACCTGATATATTACTGTTGTTGAAATATATGAGCGTTTCTATTAGTAGTTCCAGTGTCATTTATCATTGTTTATTCCTGTGACATATTTTTAGAGAGTGATTTTAACTTGTTGGATGAGGTTCTTATGGCAATTAACATGAAGTGTATGGTTTTCTGGCAAGTAACATAGCATAGTTAGGGGATAGTCTGACATTTCAGAGAAACCTATCATTTCCATCTTCAGGCGGCAAACTGTTTCTAATGGTTTATTGCTTGGCTTACTCTCTGACACTGAACATTGAGACAGTATATTCCTCTGAAATGATGTGTTCTGTCCAACACAGCATTACAACCCAGAAGACCAGGCTTCACATTTAAACTTGTCTGTGGATAAGTACTATATATGCTACTCAGTGATACTTATTCACAGAAATGTTTAAACTCATTTCTCAATATGTATTCTCTATGTAGTACTCAGTAATACTTCTTGCAGGTATTGAAATGTTCCTGCTAATATGTATTGACATGATGCATAAAAGCTGACATATTGGAATCAAGAGAAGTGTCATGTAAGCATCCACTGCTATGCAGCGGCTTGTTAAAAGACATTTCCACAGCAGCAGATATGCTTACAACAATCTAACCATGTCGAAGCTATATAAGGACAGCCAGCAAGAGACACGGTCATGAGACAGAAAAATAAAAGTAATGAATCCTGGTGGGCCCAGAACCAAGAATTCCTGTGTTAGCAAATGCCACCAGCAGTTTACCCAACTCGACCAAGAGGGGAGCTATTGAACACAAAGTATTCCAGACAATCCCCATTGTTGGAGTCAATAACCAGGCAAAGAGTACATGCAGATATAGTATACCAGAAAGACTTGAAATGTACTGTAGTTATTTGCAGATTGTGAAGGATAATAAAAGTGTAATTACCTGTTCTGTATTTCAGCATCCTGTTGCAAAACGTTAATTAAAACATCTGTGTGTCCACAATCCATCAATAATGCAACAATTGTCTGTTACGTGTTAAATGGTGAATAAACAACTGTTGCATTATTGATGGACTATGGATACATAGATGTTTTTAAGTAATTACCTGTAGTTAAGAGTAATAAATATCCAATACAACTGCCAGTCTGACCCCTTTGTATAATCACTACACACTGACAACTGGTGTCAGAATTGCTGAATAGGATTGTTGGATGATGTAGTCAACATTACAGGTAATCATGGTGGATATGGAAGATCTGTTAGCTACCATACAAAAAATGATCACCATTAGTGCCTGTCAAGAAAAGATGAATGCCGGTATGGAAGAAATGAAGGCCACAGTAAATGCTAACAAAAAAGATGGAGGCCATTATACAAGGGTTGGAACTTTAATAGTGGCAACACTGCTGTAGAGATGCCATGCAACGGAACCAAATAATGTTGCTTATTATACCACACGTTAGTTACATACCTACCTTACCTCAGAGCAAATGGACCCTCCCTTCCCACATGATGCGCATGCGCAGTGATGAGAAGAACAGAGCGTCATGTTAGCTGGCGGTGTAATGTAGTGTTGTCATGATGTTTTCGAAACAGGAACAACGGAGTTGGATAAAGATTGAATGTGCCAGAGGCTGTACAGAACAACAGTGTCATCAAGGTCTTCAAGAGGCTTGGGGGGGGGGAATCTGCATTGCCTTACAGAACAGTGGCAAGGTGGGTAAAAGCCTTCAACGAGGGACGCCAAAATGTGCCAGACATACGTCAGCCAGGTCGTCCTAGTGTCAGTGAAGAAGTGTATGCTCTTTCCGCATTACTGGAGAGTGATCGATGCCATACAATTCGTGAGCTGGCCCGAGAGGCAGGATTAGTGCATATGACTGTGCTTTACATTCTGAAGGAATGCCTGGTCATGAAAAAAATTGCATCACGATGGGTTCTGCATGATTAGACAGAACCCCGGCAATGTGAAAGTTATGGTGATTCTCGTGTACAACTGTGATGATGTTATCCTAATGCATACCATTCCCCAACAGCAGACCGTCAACGTGCAGTATTCTGTTCATTTTTGGAACACAACCTGCGACCAGCTTTGGGAAAGAAGCAGCAACACTTTCTGCAAAACCCACCCATCATTTTGCAGGACAATGCTCAGCTGCATGCGGCACGAGCTGTGGCTGATTTGTTCGATCGATGGGGCTGAGAAGTGCTGTACCATCCACCATACTCCCTGGACTTAAGCCCTTGTGACTTCAAATTGATTCCTAAGATGGAGGAACCAATTTGTTGCAGTCGCTTCAGAACTGTTCCAGAGATTCTTCAGGTAATAGACTGCTCAATTTGAACTATCAACAAAACAGGCGCTGCTAAAGGTATCCTACGACTTCCACAATGCTGGTGACTACATTGAAGGACAGTAAAACTTCGAAACATGCATCTATTTTGTATCAGTTATAAATAAATAGTTGCCAATATTAAAGTTCCAACCCTTGTACACATTTGGTCTGAATTTGAGGAAACCATTAACAAATGAGTGGGGGACTTCAACACTGAAATTCAAGATACATAATTGGACATACAAGTGATGAGGATGTCTGCTGATCATTGAACTCTGAGCCTCCTCAAAGAACTTGACACGGGGGTCCAAGGAACACTGATCAATCTACGAGCAATGAAAACATTGGTACAAGCCATGCAGCATGGACTTGAGACTAGACTCGAAGCCTAAGCATAGTATGGAGGTCCTTGGGAACAGATGAGCCAGAGCACATAGGTTAAAGCTGCCAAGGTCTGATAGGTTCATGTCTTGGACCCTGTTTCATTACCGGTTCGAGGCTACTGTGGAGCACAATTGGGTAGACCAGAAAAAAAGCCACACAGCTACTGTCCATCCTGCTGGAAAAGGTGGTCATCCTGTGTAACATCCATGTAGGAGCAAGGTATGAAGACATATTGGTGCTCAAAGTCCTCTATGAGGACCACTAACTGGCTGCAGCATACCATTGCCAGCAGAAAGCTAGGACCCATCTTACTGACAAGTCTGTACAAGAGTTTGCTGCCGACTGTACCCTTGTTGGACTACCCCAGGACTTCATCTGGAGGGAAGTAGCTCATGCAATATTTGACAGGATAAGGGACCAAGAGATGAAGTTTCCCCTCAGGACACTGAATGAGGTCCTTAGACAGGCACTGTGGTTAGAAGGTTTGAAGGAGGCAGCCCGGCTGGCCACAAGGCTACAGAGCAGCAGGACTTGGTGACCCATATGCTGACAGTGTAGGAGCATTGACCATCTTAAGAGAGACAGTTGATGGATACCTTCAGAAGACCTTTCTTTTTGGATTTGGCTCTGTCAACAGACTTATTTGTATAGATACTCCATACGCAGTGGTTCTACCACATGTTTCAATCTTTTTGCCATCTTTTATTAACACAAGTTTACATTTACATTCAGCTCCTCTGCTGTTCTTCCCTACATTGGCCAATGTTTTTGTCATGGGGTGTATGCTTTATCTGTACAAATAATTGTGTTTATGAAGAAGAGTCAGGTACTCTATGGCATTGCAGAGCCAGTCACAAGGGCGGTCATGGATGTAACATGAAGGCCCCCCCTTGGAACAGGGGGAAATGATGATGCACCCATAGACTTCTCTAATATGAACAGCCTTAAGGAGGGAACAATGTGACATGATGCATGAAAGCCAGAATACTGGAGTCAAAGAAGTATCATAAAGACATCCATTGCTGTGCAACAGCTTGTTAATAACATTTCTGCAGTACTGAATAAGCACACAACAGTCAGTCCATGTTGATGCTATATAAAGAAAGCCAGGGAGACCCAGCGGGAAGAGTTCACTTGGGAAGATTTTATGATATGAGTCCCACAGGACCAAGCACCAAGAATGACTAGGCTGGTGAAGGCCAGCAGCAGTTTACCTGAACTGAACCAGAAGGGAGCTGTCAAGCACAGAAGTATTAGAAAGAATTCCTGTTGTTGGGGGCCATAACCAAGTAATGAGTACATTAAGGTACAACAGACCAGAAAGACTTGGAATATGCTGTAATTATTTGTAGATTGTGAATGATAGTAAAATTGTTGTAATTAATTGTAAGCATAATAATATCCATTAAATTCAATTGTCAATCTGAACCCTGTGTCTGGCCACTAATCTGTGAAAATAATCTGTATTGTAGCATGTAGAGCTGTTTCTAGGCAATGGTTTGATAAATATGTTCCTGCAGCAATGGATACACATGCAACATTAGAGGTGCTGTTGGAAACAGTGTTTTCTACTTCGTCCATGCAGAGGGGTTAGAAGGAGGATAACTGAAGCAGAGGAATAGATACTGTTAGAAGTCGTTACCAGGAAACTACTAGTGAAGACACTGTGGGCTGGCAGAGACTTTGTATGATTTCGTGTAACCAAGCTGTTAATAAATCCAATCATCCGAGCTACAACCCATCATTTCATCACACATACCCTCTACATATGACATATTTGGTGTCAGAAGTTGGTGGCTCGTATAGTATTGGATTCTTCAGCAGTGGTTACGACCTGAAACATGCCTCAATTTAGGAAGAATTGTTGGATTCACCTACCAAATTGTTATCCTACCAAAATAAAAATGGATAGGGAAGACATTCAGCTACTAATCGAAATGTTGGGAAAATTGGACGCCATCCAGATGAAGGCAGAGGCCAATAGGAAGACCAACAAAGAAGATTTCCTGGAAAGAATGGACGCCGACACAAAAGCCTGGCGAGAAAAGATGGCCGAAGAAACGGAAGCCATCAAAGCAAGCATGGCCGCCATGCGAGACAAGAGGGTGAAAGCCAATATGAATGCCTGGCAGGAGGAGACGACAGCCTGCCAAGATGCAATGGAAACAAACCCAAGAGAAAAAGAGGAGGAAGAGGAGCAGCAGAAGATTCCTAATGAAGAGGTTGCAGTGCATTCCCTAAGGGCATGCTGAAATGAGAGAATGGCCTACCAAGAAGAGATGGAGGCAGATGCAGAGAAGATTGAGCCCGACTCAGAAATGATGCAGTCCACAGTGGAGCATCAAGAGGTCCCCAAGGAAGATGCCGTTGTGAAACCGGTCAAAGGATGGAAGAAGTGGCATAGGGGCAAGAAACGAGCTGCAGGGCGACGTGAGGAGCCAAAGGAACTGACCCAAGGAGATTGTGGATCTCAGAGAATATTGGCTGCTGCCTGCAGGAAGGTGTCCCACCATGCAACAGTGGCATAGTGCAAGAGGAACTTCTTCATGAAATCTTGACCCAAAGAAATTGTATACTGTGAAAAGAAGTGACCACAGCCAGAAAGAAGATTACCCGCTCTGCAGGACACAGGTGTAAGGGATGAAGACGAAACAGAGCCAATGTCAGACCAAGAAGCCCGAAAGGAGGGATGTTCGGGAAGAGACTGTGGAAAGGCCTGGAATGCAACACTGGCATAAGGGACCAAGGCCTGAGACAGCAACTACAAGGCAGAAATGGAGTGAAGGACCTAGGTGGCAGACAGCTGCAATATCTGAAGAAGGTACAAGTGGAAAGTACAGGAAATTTTGACATGAATTTCAAGAAAACTACAAGACTGAATCAGTAAACATGCTTTCTGTGTGGTCAGGGTGGAAGCTACATAACAAAGAGTACTCGTCAGTGTTGATTCAGTATTGAGTATGAGTTACGAGCAGTATTCAGTATGAGTTGAGAGTGGCGGAAGCAAGCGAAGCAGATCAAGGAATACAGAAAATTGCCTGTGAAGATGTCAAGTGTGATGTAGAAGACTTCATGCATGTGACGGTGCGTGCAACAGTGGATTATGAGGTGTGTGTAACTCGGCAATAGAGCTGTAATTTGAGTGTAATTGAGAGAGTGTGTGTGTAACCAAGCTGTTAATAAATCCAATCATCTGAGCTAGAACCCATCATTTTGTCACGCATACCCTCTACATGTGACAGTAACATGAGATGCAAGCTCGATGCAGTGAGTCAAATAGCACTGAAGGGTCAATCATGTTGTAAGAGTTACTGGTTATGTAATTGTAAGAGTGTACATAGTGGCCAGTGGAATGGTAGTTTAAACACCTGGAATAAAATAATAAATTGAATTCAGGTGTCTAACACAGAAATGTATGTAGATCAGGTCTGGTTGTAGAGATTAAGTTCTTCTAGAATACTGGAAACAAAAAGGGATAAAATATGAAAGCAAAACACTAGGCATGATCTGAAAGTATAAATACTACAAGAAAAGGTGGTCAAAATCATACAGTAGTGTTGACACACATACACAGATTCCTTTCAGAACATGAAAATGAAGAGGCCGCTGAGTGACTGTTGGAAAATCAAAGTATCCATTAGGTATTTGCAAGAGTGAATTTTCATCTTGCTAGAAGAATTTCGAAAATTTTCTGGAATCAAGATCAGAAAGAATTTTCTCTATGAAACCAACTTTTTTACTGTAATCATAGTTTATGACACTAGCTCATTTTACACAGTGCACTAAAGTGCAATAATTTCCCCTTTTGATACCAGATCCTTTTTCAATGACAAGCTGTCAGAGATTATTGCATTTAAAAAATCAGTTCTAGGACTGTGTCTTTTTCACCATTGGTAGGAAGAGGGGGAGAGGTTTTGTTGACATGTTGATTTTTGCTAACATTGCCAACCAACACAATTGGTGGACCTGGTAATTTGCATGCTGCTATGCAAAATGAAAGTAGTCACCCAAAAATTCTAGAAGTCTGAGACTAGAAAATGAGTGTTCAAAATGATACTGAAATTTCATTCTCAATTTGGTATAAAAAACAGACTGGCACATACCTAATGTCTAGAAGCCAGTTTGGGTGATATTTTCTTCAATTTCATAAACTCAAGTCTCTCCTCCCTGATACTCTTAGTTCTTGACACACTCCTTTCACTAACTTCTGTACAATTTGAAACATTCAAATTTATTTTCATCACATCAAATTCAGTTTCATTAGCTCAGGCTTCTTCAGCACATGCATATATGAGTATTACACACCAAATAATTTCTTGTGCTTCACTATAAATAATTTTACTGCTTTTTTCCACAGGATTCCATGCTTGAAATAAAAATGTACTGCTTCCATGATTTATTTAATCCGTCTTGCAGTGCATACACTCATTTATTTCCTTCTCTCCCTCGCACTACATGTTTCGGCATAATAATGCCATCTTCATGTGCTTACTTATCCACGTCAAACCAGTTCATTGCATGCCATGTTCACACATTAAAATAACTAAAATATGTATCTATCATATACATTGTCAAACGTTAAAAATATTAAAATTGTTCAGGATACCACATCGCTACGTCGCCCCTCACTACGTCAGTCACGCCCATTCTCCTTTGTTGGAGCACTCCTTCACTATCTTGTGTGTCGTGCTTTTGTTGTGTCGTGCTCCTGCGACTGCGTGTGTT
>NW_019730109.1:642161-713905 GCF_002891405.2 Cryptotermes secundus
TTGACAATGTATATGATAGATACATATTTTAGTTATTTTAATGTGTGAACATGGCATGCAATGAACTGGTTTGACGTGGATAAGTAAGCACCTGAAGATGGCATTATTATGCCGAAACATGTAGTGCGAGGGAGAGAAGGAAATAAATGAGTGTATGCACTGCAAGACGGATTAAATAAATCATGGACTTAAATCAGTGCAACAGGACGCTAAAATATAACATATGTACTACTTCACCTACATAAATATGAAAATCAGAACAGACACAACATCAGCAAGCGAGAAAAAACAAGTATGCACTGACTGACAAAGCAAATACAATAATTCAGACTTTTGTACATCGAAGGTCAGTGCCTCCCTGAACGAACAACAGAATGGTCAGAGTTAATCAGTTCCTGTCACCACCTGCCTCACCTTCTTTTCATTTGCTCTTATTTTCACAGTGCTGAATGTGCTAAGATATTTGCCAAGTAATGTCAATTACTGCAAAATGAGGAGCTTCATAACTTGTACTCTTCACCAAGTATAATTAGAATGATCACGTCAAGGAGGATGAGGTGGGAAGGGCATGTAGCACGGATGGGAGAGAAGAGGAATGCATATGGGATATTGGTGAGAAAGCCAGAAGAAAGAGACCACTGGGAAGACCAAGGCGTAGGTTGGTGAACGATATTAAAATGGATCTTAGAGAAATAGGATGGATTGGATTGATCTGGCTCAGGATAGGGACCAGTGGAGGGCTCTTGTGAACACGGTAATGAACCTTCGGGTTCAATAAAATACTGTGAAATTCTTGAGTAGCTGCATAATTGGTGGCTTCTCAAGAAGGGCTCAGCTCCATGAGTGAGTGAGTGAGTGAATGTCACTTAATTGCCATTTGATATCAAATGCAACTCAGCTACCAAGAATGAGAACACATTCTACATACACATGATTTAATTTATTTTAGATTTTATTCTATTGATTAAATTATGCTTGAATTAAAACACTCTTATACATAAATGTTACAGTGTGTTTATAACATTACTGCATTATATACCCACATAAATTTAAAAATACACTGCAAGCAGAACTTCAAAATTCAAAATATATTTTCTTTCTTTCCTTCTTGGGATTAATGTTACTATCCATGTGGTATATGCTATATCTATTTTCCCTACTCTTCCCCCCCCCCAAGTTTATGAAAGATTAGTTTTATTTAAGATTAAAGACAAAATTCTTACAGAAATCATCTCAGATGAGATATGAGGTTTTCATGGTAGTGAAGATTCATACTGCGGTCTCACACGTTATGACACTGTAGTTTGGTAGATGGGTACAAACATTTCAGAGAACCACATCTCTCAATCCTCAAGGTACACATCTAGCATGGGTTATTACACTGTGTAATTTAGATGCATACTAACATTTCAAGGGAACATACTGCCACCTCCTGCACGGTACACCTGTTTCCTGAAGCTGGAGGCAGTATGTTCCTCTAAATTTTCTTAGTTCTATTTATTTTCTTCACTTTGATGACAGCATTATTTTTATCTCCACTGATGTTACCATTTCCAGTGCACAAAGGAAGACATATATTATAGAAAGAGCTGTGTACAAATTCATCTATATGTTGCCACTTTACCCATTCTTTCTTTTGCAATTCTTGACAACTTCTTGCTCTGCCACAGTAATGAGGATCCTACGGAATCAGAAGCATTAATCTATGTTTAGAACTGGCCAGTTTTTCTTAAGCATGTATATTAAATAAGAGTGAACTGTAATGAAGCACATCACTGATTTTCACAAAATATAAAGAAATCACACATATGTAATGTAATGTAATCTTACCACAATGAGAAGGTACACATCACTGTCAGAAGCATGTATTCCCATCACAGCTTTTGCAGAGCAATCCTGATCACCACCCATCATAAGAGGGCTTCCATATCTATTGAAATGTTCAATTAATGATGGCATATGTTGATTCAAATCTGAACCTTTAGTCACATGGATTATTTTTGATGACACACCATAAAGATGGTCCACAACCAAGCACACCTGATGGAACATTGAGATTTTCATAGATCACTGATAAACAAGCTATCTTATACTGTGTGTAACTTCAAACGTCAAGGTTAAGTTGCACTATATGTTGTAACATATCAGCATACATTGCAGTTGCCAGCTTTAAGGTCAATGAGACAGGAGAACGAAGAAACCCAATATACAGGGTGTTTCACGACTTTAGGGCATCACTGCAGGAGGTGATTTCCTAGTTCTTTGTGATCAAAAAAGTTCATATAAACATGTGTCCAATTTTTGATGGTTACGGAGTTATGACCGTTTTAAACTCAGAATAGAATGTAACGATTACTGACAATAAACAGAACAAAATAATAAACCAGCATAATACATGATACACTTAAAGTATGAATGTAAAGTTAACTTTGTGAAATTACTTTTAATTTGAATTTATTGGTGCTTAAAGCTGATTTTCGAAAATGCCACCGCTGGCCACAACACAGGCTGCCACTCAGTTGTGAACCACACGGGTCTGTGGCCGGACATACCAACCCACCACGCCTTAGGTATCTCTCAAGTGTTGAGATAACAAGAACGCTCTGTCTGTAGCTGGCTAAAAATAGCAACCTGTTAGATGATAAGACGCAGTTCACGCGAGGGCGTGTACAGGAATGAAAAAACGGTCATAACTCCGTAATCGGACACATGTTTATATGAACTTTTTTGATCACAAAGATCTAGGAAATCACCTCCTGCAGTTATGCCCTAAAGTCGTGAAACACTCTGTATATGAAGGTATCGTACTATGAGACATCAGCACACAATGCAGCCAAACCCCAAAAGCCAAAGTTACACATTAGACACAGGCTGCAAAAACCTGAGTACAAGGGTGCACTGATTTACATTAAACATATGTACCACTTGACCTAGAGCTGTCCTCATTATTATTTACTCCTACTCTGAGTAAATGCAGATAATAAATAATTTTTTTGATAAACTGTGGAAGAGTAAGACAGATATTTGCACATATCTCTCATGAGGGCTCTAACATTACAATTTTACCTTTGACTTGTCTGTTTTGTAGGGTTAAGTACATTTCCTATGGCCTTGAAGTCCCTGCAAGGTGTGTGTATTAAGTGCAGGGAGTAGGACGATTAATGATAAAGTGTATTTTCTATGGTCTGGAAATTTGTAAAAGGTGTATTTATTTAATGCATAGAATAGGATAATTAATAATATTACACGGAAGCAGTCTGTTTTAAAAAGCTATTCCCTTCCTGGAATAGAAAAAACAAACTGTATGAAGATTTGGAACCTGTATCACTGAAATATGAAGCTGAAACATGGGACTACCTTACTAGAGGAGTAGTTCAAATAGCTCTCTTATCGTAATATAGGAAGTGCCCATTCTAGATATGGTTGCTTTTCTAGTCACTATCACAGTATATAGTAGTTAAAATAAATAGCATTAAAATTAAGAAATTAAAGTTTACTCTTGTAATGAAAATAACTGGAAATGAGGATGGGATTCTCATCCTTTCCAATTTGTTATATTTCTGCCGAATATATGTGCATCATTTTAATTTAAAATACAAACCTCAAAGCTGCCAATCCAATCATGAGATCCCATGAAACCCGAAGGTTTATCTTCCAAATGAATCAATATCTGCTGAATAGCAGGGATGCTGGGCACTGCAGGGGAATGTTCTATAGTGCCTCTTATCCATGAACAGATGGTCTGCAGAGTGCGGTAGCCACAACCCCAGCCCTAGGAATTTGGAATCTGAATGTCAAAGAGTGTTTACAAATTTAGGGATCTGAGAACAACACTAACAGTCAGTAAAGATGTTCATGATGAAATTAGCAGAATAATAAACTGAAAAAGGCTTGTTACCATTCAGTTTACTTTAAAAAAATGCTGGAGATCTACAAAAGAATTTTATTAGTTCTGAGGTTCCCATGCTGGTGAATATTAAAAATGATCTTGTGGGATGATGATGTGTAGTCTGGTAGAGAGCTACTGACATTTTAGAAGAACTTTCTGCCCCCATATTCAGTGCAGAAGTTCTATGCCAAACATGGAGCATTATGTTCCTATAGAACATTGGTAACCATCTACCAGACTGCAAGGTATCACATAAAAGAAGACCAGTTTTGAAACAATTTTGCCAATTGTTCCATATGGATGTGATATGTGTGTAATGTAGTCACTTTCCTTTAGGGTAGGACATACATTACTCATTTCTGAAAACAAAGTTCATGTGAAGAATATTTGAACCTAAGAAGGAAGATGTAAGCAGACAACTTACGATATTACACACAAGGCATTTTGTAAATAATATGGGTCATATATTGGTGTTAGAACAGTCGAATGTAGGGGAGATATGATGGCTGCACATGTAACTAGGATGGGAAAGATAAATGCATACAATATGTTTGCAGAGATACCTGTTAGAAAAATTCTTCTTCCAACATTGGGCTTTGTATCAGTGGTGTTGAACCTTTTGGTTCTACTACAACAGGGTTAATTTGGTTAACTATGTTGCCACATACATTCGGAGTGGAAAAAAAAAAACATTGGAAAGGCTGTGAATACACATTTGCTCATCTGACCATTCAAATTGCAACAAAATGAGATATCAGTGGTCTAAACGAAAAGTTATCAGGCAATTTACTGTTGTTCTGCCATTCACCCAACAAAAAAACAGTAAATGGCACATAATACAGAGCTCATTAAGATACAAAACTTTTAATGAAACACAATTTGATATGGTCTACACAATCAAATACAATGGAAAACTTAGTTCAAGGCCACTGCCATCACAAGATGACATACATATATGTAAATAAACTTCCATGCTCTGAATAGGACTGAAGCCAGTTACTCTTAATAGCCAAAATCCCTTCCCAATTTAAACCATGTGGCCAAGATGCATACATTAAAAATAAAGAAGTACAAACAGTAGGGGCATGATGCAGCTGTACAACCTAATTACACATTTATTCATGTTCGAAGCAATTTATATTGCATTTTAGGAAAGATCATTTACATTTTAAAGCAAAGTGTCAGTCCTGATTGGATAAGATGCATCTAAAAAGTAAAAGGAAACAAGAGGATATGCACAGATGAAGGGACATTTTGGTGAGGGCAACAGAAACAATGAAGGAAGACAAATTTTAGAAGTGTATAAGAAATGGTTTGAAAAGCAATTAAATTAAGTCATGAAATCAAAACGAGTTTGAATGGAAAATGGGAAGTATATAAGTTCCACCCCTTTGCTGAAAGCTGTACACTGCACACATTTTGCAGTAAAAGAAACTGCTCTGTACTCTGTTTCTTAGCCACCTTCTCCAAAATTGGATTTCTGCATTTACACCTCATAGGTTAATTCTACAGCCATATACTACCCTGTGCCCTTACCTTGTCATTCATACCATCACAGCCATAATGATAATAATGATAAGATCCTTGAATTACTGAAGTAGTGCCATTTGTGGTAGGAGGCTCAGTACCCTCATGAACATTTTGTAACAGGTTTTCACTATAATTCACAGGAGTTGATGTCATTTTGAACATAAGTAAACATATGCTCTGAAAGAAAGCACCTGGGAATATGAATAATATGTAAATTACTCAAGATTAATAAATGCTTACCAGCCAAAGGTCACAAAAATAAATAAAAAACCTACTCAAAATAAACCAAATGTTACTTAATTCAGACTTCTTCATGCTTTATGCATATATACTCCTTGCAACAGAGTCCTACTGAATGTCTTAGTATTAAGAAACTGAAGTGAAACAAAGTGTTTCATGGATGCCCCATGCTCCAAAGTGGGAGCAACAGGGAAAATAAAGGGAGACAGATGCATGTATACTATTGATAAATTATCAGTAAATGATCTATGCACACAACTATCTTACACTTTTCTAACTTTTCCTAGCCCAGTGTTCATCTAAATATTTAAAAAGTCAATTCCTACCTACAGAAGACACCCTGCATTCCCATTTAATTGACCAACCAATTAATGGTGTTTATGGAAGCAGTTGTTTAAGAGAGTTAATTTCATCAGTATACTTCATATTGCCACATGTATCAGTGATTATAGATAGGGTTTGGATTGGTAATTTGATTTACTTGTCACTTACAGATTGTAACTACCAGTAACTATAGTGCTATCACTAATTCACACACTCAGCAGTTCACTGCAGTATGTACTGAGTCTTCTCAGTCTGCTGTATCTTCAGCAGTCGTTACCTGGTAATGGCTTCAACTGTGGACATTCCCTTACTCTGGGCTCCCAAACTATCCCTGTATCTCTGCTACCAGCTTCTAACAGCAATGGCTAACAAGGACTGAACCACAGCAGTCCTCTAACTCGCTCACTCACCAACTAACTAGCTCCACTCCACTGTACTCAACTGCATTGCACTCACTAACTGAACTGAACTCTGGTCAAGTCATATAGGCTGGGAACAGGCCCACAGAGAACACTGCATGCAACATCTCTTCTATTGTTGTGAGATGCCACTGCAGATGTGACATGTTCTCTGTTGCATGGGTATGGGCCATTACCTAGCAATGGGTCTGCAAGATACATTATATTAAAATAAAAAGTGAAATCACCATCCAAGTACATCAAATTTATTTTCTTTTTATTGATCAAATACTGTTATATCCCCAACATGTTTCAGTTATAAAATGCCTGAATCCAAATATTTAAGAAAACTTTTACAATATGGGTACATAAAACATTTAAAATATCTGAATCACTTAACTATAGTGCTAAACTTAAAATGGTTAAAATTAAGGTTATGTCCAAGTCCGCTGATATAAACTGTTATTTGATACAACATTGTCAAATTAGTGCTGTGCTGTGTATTATGTGTATCATGTATTACAGATTCTGACTTGTTTTTGTATGGTCTGTAAATATAACACAGAAATAATAAGTTCGAAGCTGATCATATAAAACAATTTAGCCTGTGGGCAATATGTGATTTATTTAATATTAAAGCAGGCAGTACATATAGTTATTACATATAGTTAAACCTTGTCACTCACACTTTTTGTTTCACATACCTGTACACAATATATCCATCAAGAGCATCAATGAGAATATACGACTTTTACAATTTTACAGTTTTAAAGAGATGTTATAGTCTCATTAACTATTCATATGCATTCTCCTTGTTGACTGAAGGACTTCGTGACATTCCTCTTAAGAATTTCATGATATTCCTCATATATGACAAAAGCAAAATGACCTGTCCAATATCTGATTTACATAAAAAAGATATTTTTTTGGGGTAACAATAAGAATTATCCACACCTATTTTCAAAGAAGAAAAACGATGGAAATACACTAAAAGATAAAAGTAAACTTGTTCCTGTGTACGACTAAGCAGCATGCCATTAACTCTTTGACTGGCGCGGGCGTGTTTTAACGCCCGGACGATGCCAGCCGTTCCCTGGCGTTGGCGTGTTTTAACGCTTTGACAATCTCTTCCCTTCTTTGCTCTCTTGGCACTCATCAACCAAAGAAATATATATGATAGTTTTTGTGCATGTTTGTAAAGAACCCTTATAAACTTTGTGGGGGTCTATATTACTGTCAGAACCGTCTGAGAAGGAAAAGGTCAGAAAATATTTCACATTCATTCATGTGCATGTTTGTAAAGAACCCTTATAAACTTTGTGGGGGTCTATATTACTGTCAGAACCGTCTGAGAAGGAAAAGGTCAGAAAATATTTCACATTCATTCATGTGCATGTTTGTAAAGAACCCTTATAAACTTTGTGGGGGTCTATATTACTGTCAGAACCGTCTGAGAAGGAAAAGGTCAGAAAATATTTCACATTCATTCATGTGCATGTTTGTAAAGAACCCTTATAAACTTTGTGGGGGTCTATATTACTGTCAGAACCGTCTGAGAAGGAAAAGGTCAGAAAATATTTCACATTCATTCATGTGCATGTTTGTAAAGAACCCTTATAAACTTTGTGGGGGTCTATATTACTGTCAGAACCGTCTGAGAAGGAAAAGGTCAGAAAATATTTCACATTCATTCATGTGCATGTTTGTAAAGAACCCTTATAAACTTTGTGGGGGTCTATATTACTGTCAGAACCGTCTGAGAAGGAAAAGGTCAGAAAATATTTCACATTCATTCATGTGCATGTTTGTAAAGAACCCTTATAAACTTTGTGGGGGTCTATATTACTGTCAGAACCGTCTGAGAAGGAAAAGGTCAGAAAATATTTCACATTCATTCATGTGCATGTTTGTAAAGAACCCTTATAAACTTTGTGGGGGTCTATATTACTGTCAGAACCGTCTGAGAAGGAAAAGGTCAGAAAATATTTCACATTCATTCATGTGCATGTTTGTAAAGAACCCTTATAAACTTTGTGGGGGTCTATATTACTGTCAGAACCGTCTGAGAAGGAAAAGGTCAGAAAATATTTCACATTCATTCATGTGCATGTTTGTAAAGAACCCTTATAAACTTTGTGGGGGTCTATATTACTGTCAGAACCGTCTGAGAAGGAAAAGGTCAGAAAATATTTCACATTCATTCANAGGCTGTGGTGTGGCTCTCTGCAAACTTTCATGTTTCAATGTTTATCACACGAATGAAAACTAATAAAGAGGTATGGAAAGTCATTTATTGCATAAAATATTGTATTTCAATTAGTTCCTGAAAATTTCGTTTTTAAAAACCAATTTTTCTTGAAGTTGTTTAGGAAAAAGTAACTATATGCATTTTAGCGACATAAGGTTTAAAGGGCCTGCCAGGACAGGGATGGGATTTAAATACCCTTCGTGCCAGTCAAAGAGTTAAGATGGGGCAATGGATGTATAGCTCCATGTTTACTTGAGCTCAGCATTAGATGGAAGTGAAGGATCAGCTTCAAGCCCCAGCTGCTTTACCCCCACAGAAAGCACCTTAATACTCACTGGATAGGAGGCTGAGTAGGCCCCTAAGCCAAAATGGATGTTGTGGTGAAAACAAAAATCTGTTATCCTTGTTGGGAATTATATCCTAACGCCCCAAAAATAATGTAAGTAAGAAACAGATAAAAGTAAACAAGTAAAGCTATCCCTGTAACATGCTGTGGATGCCCATAGGGTTGTAAGATGTTGAGGTTCCCACCTTTTCTAGACAATGGGCTCATAGATGGCGGCAAGATTGTCAGCCTTACGTGCTAGCTGCCCTTTATTCCCAGGAATATTCCTGGTACTCATTTCTGTTAGAGGCTGAGTCGACCCCAAGGCCATGGTGTGGCTGGAAGGATTATGTAAATTGAAGAAATTCATCTCATTGGGATTCGATCCAATGACCTTCCTGCTTGTAGATAGTGCCTAAACGAACTACACTACCCCGTGGCCACATAGAAACCAGTTACCTTACTTAAGTTAAACCGCTATTGAATATTGACAACCATGTTGATAAAAACTCAGAATGGTATGTTTCCCAGGCTACATACAATTTACATGTGTCCCATTCATAACACTATTTTCTGCATTTTGAAACTTGCACGATCTCACATTATCATTAGTCTGCACCTGTATCAGGCATGTTTGCTTAGTTAACCAAACAACTGTCAGTTACCCTCATCATCCACAATGGCACTGCATTTGAATGATGGATTATTACATCACATTAACTTATCATATTCTGGAATGGTAAACAAGCTGTTACCACCATATTTACAGATGTGTAACTAAATAATAGACATGTGATGATGCTTGATTTATGGGTACATTACAGTATCCAAAATTTTCTTTGATTAAGACCTCAGTATTTACAGCATGAGTCGTCACCTTGTAATAAAGGCCTTCTGTTCAAGGACATGGATTACTGCATTCAAATACATCAAGTCATGTAGATTCTAAAGGGTTCTGATGGTGGTATATAATACTCAAAATTCCCGGGTTTTAAACTTTTTCCATCGTCCGGTATTCTAGAAACTATAAAACACAACGTTTCGGAAACCGTTTCCATCCTCAAGTTACGGAGAAGACACCTAATCTGTCGTGTCCCTTAGAAAGCCCTAACCTCAATCACTGGACAACCCTCGTCACATTAGCTACAGCTATTTAATACTAGACATTGTCTCAAGCAGTCTCAAGTGATTAAACAGTCGTTGCCCCCTCACCTGAGGACCGAAACATATCCACTTTCCGAAACACTGTTTCCCAGTTTCTAGAATACCGAATAAATGGCAAAGTCCAAAATCCCTTCAACTATTAATATCCTCTCATCTTTACAAGCTTCATTTTCCCTCCAAAAATTGCGATACTAAATTTAACAAGTACCCATTTCAGTGTCAAACTTTCTGAAATTCTTGATGGGACAGGTACCCATTACATACTACAAGCATTGTGAGCAATAAAACACTTCTAACCCTTCTAACCATTCGTAACAGCTCATTATTCCAAGCTCGTACAGCCACAACGCTAACACGGGTAACACGCATACTACGCATACTACCAACATATTCTCTTTACCGAAATTCACTGATACCCACAATACAATACCAACCTAGCAGACAATGTTGTTGATGTTGTTAATGGAAGGTTGAGGTTGTTTAGGTGTTGAAGCATCAAAGTGTTTGTTTAGGCACATTAACAACAATGGTTTTTTATTTTACAAGTCATGGTAATAATAATGCTAAGTTTTGTGAATAGTTTTCATATGAAGAATCATTAAGATAGTGCATATAATCATATTTAATGTGTCTTCCGGACATCTATGTACGTAGATATAGAATCCGTCATCGTTTATACTAGATGACAAAATAATAATAAGATATTTAATCATACCATCATATTAATGTATAACGCACGGTTAATTACAGTTGTATCACCGGGAGTCCCGCTGTTTATGGGAGTGGACCAATATGAAAGTAAGTGCTTATGACATGCCATATTTTATTGCCATGTGCTTGCGTTAATCAGGCATTGTAAAGGAGTTGTAGGTAAAGCCAAACGGATTTCTCATTAACTACTATAAGTTCCTCATATTAACTCTTTCTGCAGTTGTACAGACTGCGATGCAGTCTATAAGCCAAGGAGCCAACAAATCACAGACAAAGCCCACACATTTTGAATTGGAGGATTTGAAAGTAATGCCTATGAAGGATTGTGCCTTAATGCAAATGAAAGTCAGCTGACATTTCAAAAGAACGTATATCCTCCATCTTCAAGGTTGAAGAGTAAGCAAGCAAGAAACAAGGATGGAGCAGGCAGTAAGCAATGGGACTACATGGTGGTATATCCCAGAAGATAGAGCTCTATAAAGCCCAACCAGATCACAGCAGTTGCTGGAAGTGGTTCCTGAAATTATCTGTGCATTCATTGCACATCTGTAAGATGTTCACAGTCAGGCATTGAGAATCCTTTTCAGAGATAAAGTAAGCTTGAAACCAGTAACCTGAAAATCTAAGCCCCTGTCTCTTCTGCAAAACATCTAAGGAATTTTTATAAGGAAACTCACCATTTTTTTTGTCCAGTAACAACCCTGTGTATGAATATTATTTTCTGTTTGAAACTAATATTTTGAAATTTATGCCAGATTATTCTCTGTACTATTCATGTGGGTATTGTACATGAACACTTGATTCAGTTTGTACCTCAGACATGGCATTTGAGCACAAGAATGTTTAATATAATAACAGGGTCTTGAGATTGTGGTTGACAGGGGTATAACACATAAGTTTGCTTCATAGTAGCTGTTCAAAGATTTGTGGGGGCAGTATTGAAGAAAAATTATAATTAGCACAGACTGTTAGCCTGTCACCTACACCAGAAGTCTGAATTAGTGTTAATATAGTGTAACGTGTTTCGTTACAGAAACGCCGTAGAGATCGTTAATTGGTTTATTGAACAATCTACAAACAACGGCTACAATTAATTATCACAATGTTACGGGTTTCCACACTTTACAAACCCTACAACAAAATCTCTTAACACTATCTTCCAGAGTCTTCACGTATTAATAACGCGGGAGCTATACAAGTCTCCCTGAATTACACACTCCAAATATAACTGGTTATCACGAACTATCACTGATTCGTGCACACACGTCTGTAGCTCTTAACTTGCGAATTGAGAACTCATTGATAACACACTGACTCTCGCTTGTTGCTCAGCCGGCTTTTATTCCGTTCGCTGTTGCTAGTGTGACGTGGCGTATAGCCTAGCAACGCTGTTACCCCTTGGTGACGTCACCGTTGTTGACTCGCTTTGCATAGCTTCAAGGTTGCGGGGACTTGGCTAACTTCGGCTCCACTCGGCTCACTTTGGCTCCGCTCGTGACGTCAGCGCGGGGAGAGTTGCGGGGTGCCTATTACGCGAGCGCTATGTTACCGCTACGTGCCGCTGGGGAGGTAGGGGTCAACATGTCACACTATGTTGACATGAGTATCATGGTCCCATCCCGCTGTACGGGCTGAAGAATTTGTGGCAGATCCCCTGATAATCTTCATGTAGGTTATGCCACAATATGTGAAGGATACCTCTTTCCTTTATGATAAAAGGACATTGTCTGAACCTGGCTGTATTCATAGTGGGAACATAAGTTTATATTAGACATTTGTTGCAATTTGCATAACAAAGTTAGGAGACTGTCATTACCATCTGCTTTTAGGCACATTCACAACCCAGCAGAATATCTGTTATGATAGCCATGTCCATTTGTTTTCCATATGTCTGTACACATGAAACTACTTGTGAACTGCTAAACTGATTCTCATGATGTAATTTTTGAGGTTTTCACGGCGATGACTATGAAGAAAGTCGTCTTCTGGGATCTGGCGCCATGTATTCTTGGTTTTCACCGACGTTTCAGAGGAACATCAGTTGAAACCAAGAATACACGGCGCCAGATCCCAGAAGACGACTTTCTTGATTCTCATGATGTTTGATAATGGAGGTTTTACTAACACTTGTCAGTACATTCCAGTTTTGTGTAAAATTAGTCAAAATTATGGATGTTTTACCTGAAGACAACATGCATATCTCAAGTATGACTTAAATATTTGTCACGATGAAATACAAGGTCTGACAATAATGTTCGTAAACTTGCCATCGTGTGCTAGCCATGGCAGCAATGAATGGAATCCTCAGTATGGTTTGATGATATTGGCATATCAGCAGTTCACAGCTGTGCTGTTGTTGCAGGTCTCTTTCTGAGTGGTGATTGTTATTGTCTAAGCATGTTTTGGTGTGCCATTGTGAGAAAGTCACAGCTTGAATTAGAGCACTGCCTGTGAGAAACTTTTTAGCTAATAAACAAATAACTGTGCTGGAACACCCTCCCTATTCACCCTCAGTGACATATTTCTGCTCCAAAACTTAAAGGAAATATTGAAAAGAAGGCATTTTGATAACATTGATGACATCAGGAGTAATACGATGGCAGCTCTGGAGGCCATTCCACAAAACCAGTTCCAAAATTGTCTTGAAGGGTGGCTTAGGTGCTGGCATCGGTGCGTAGTGTCTTAAGGGGGAGTACTTTGAAGGCGATCACAGTGATACTCAGCAATGATGTATGTAGCACTTTTACCGTGATGAGTTTGTGAACTTTACTGTCAGACCACATATATTTCAGACTGATTTTATAGAGAAAAGGGAAACATATTTTACATTCAGTAAACTTTTTCCCATGTCTTATGGTTTGTGAGGTAATTGAAAACAAGAATTAATACACTGTACCTGTATGTCCAAACTATATATTCCACAATCAACATCAGTCTCCCAGACATAGCTGAATATTACTGAAGCCTCTTATTCTCCATAATAATTAAGCAGTCCCTCCTCCCATCCAAATATCTGTGTCTGTATATATGTATGTACAAGGTGGTTCAAATATGACCGGGACTGATTTGTCTGTAAGCAATCAGCACTGCGCAGCAGCTGTGCGACCTTGAGAGAGTGAAGCCACAACCTCCACCCTCCCTCCTGTTTGGGTTAGAACCTGTTCAGTCCTGTCTGGGAGTTGCTAGAGTGATGAGCGAACAGAAGGTACTATGGAGCGTGGAACAATGCATTGTGATCAAATTCCTCGGAGAAAATGTCCCATCCGCTGAAGTTCACCACAGACTCCAGCAACAGTACGGGGAAGAGTGTCTCTCATGGACCCGTGTGTTTGAGTGGTGTAAGTGCTTCAGAGAGGGCAGAGAGCGCGTGGAGAATGAACCACATGATTGTCGGCGGTGAACATCCGTCACCAAGCCAAACATTGATCGTGCAGACACACTTATTCGTGAGAATAGGCACATCACTATAAAGGAACTTGGAGCAATGCTGTCCATCAGTGTTGGTAGTGTAGAAGACATTGTGAAATACCACCTGCACTATCGCAAGGGGTATGCATGGTGGGTACCACGCACTTTGACAGACGTGAACAAAATGGTGCGCATGCAGCTGCAAGTCGTCTCCTACGGCAGTTTGAAGATGAAGGTGATGCATTTTTGAAGTCTACAGTGACCACCGATGAAACGTGGGTGCACTACTTCATTCCCGAGTCCCAGCAGTCATCACGCGAGTTGCGGCATACCAGTTCTCCCAAACCCAAGAGAGTATGTAGGAGCCATTCAGCAGGAAAACTGATGGCAACATTCTTCTGGGACTAGCGGGGGGTTATCCACGTAGACTTTCTGACAGATGCCAGAATAGTCAATGCAGCTTATTACTCAGACCTCCTGGCAACAGATGTGAAGTAAAAGGTCTGGTCCAAGCGGAAGACAGGTGGAAAACGGGTAGCCTTCCTTCAAGACAGTGCCCACCCCCATATGTCCAAAACAACACTGGAAACCCTCCAGAAATTGAAATGGAACCTTCTGACACATCCGCCATACAGTCCTGATTTGGCACCAAGTGATTTCTACCTGTTCGGAAGGCTCAAATCAGACTTGCAAGGCATGCGGTTTGTGGACAATGACACCGTCATGCAGACTGTTCGGGAGCGGATATGCCGCCAACCACAAGCCTTTTTTGTAAAGGACATCAGGATGCTTCCAGAACGTTGGAAAAAATGTGTTGACTCCAGAAGGGAGTATGTTGAAGACTGACATGTGCAAGTATGTGTTTGGCAATTATGGTTTAAAAAAAATCAGTACCAGTCATATTTGAACCACCTTGTATGTATATATTCAAATATAGTTGGTCGTGCTGTTTATTTCATTTCTTTTTGGCCATAGCTGGTCAGTCTGCAGAAAAATAATTGCTTTAATTGTTCCAAGAGAAGATCGCAATTAAGGAAAGAGTACAGAAGATAGTTTTGATTACATTTTGGTTACATTGAAAACAAATTAAGTCTAATACTGTATTACAGTATGGCTTTGAATCATAGGCCTATATTAAAACAAATGGCGTGCATTTAGTCCTTTTAGTGCATATGATAACAGTGAACAGCAAAGCTTTATTATTGATTGTGTATTAATTCTGTAGCTATATAGTTTCAACTTCTTGCTATTTTGAGGAAGTGTGAACTAACAGTGAGTAGTTGAATGTGAATTTAATGTTTGTTTATTATAGACAAGAGTTCACTGTGCTCTTAATTATTTAATTGGCAGAATATAAGACACCTCCCAAATTAAAGAATATCATTCCCTTTCTCACATAAGTTATATTTTCTTATCATATAAGTAATTTGCAGATCATGGATTAGCTTGTTATTTACAGTTTCTTTCTGTTAAGTGTGCACTGTATACATCTGCAAGAAAGGATCAAAAAGTTCCCAGAATGTAGTCATATCAAGGTAATTGCACTTCCTGTTAAATAGATGGGTGGTGAAGTGTACAGGAGTGGACTTGTGTTGCTTGTGGAGCAAGTTGCAACAGGCCAAGACACATTAGTGTTCCGCAGTTGCCCATAGAGTGAATGTGTTTNTTTTCACGAAATATTATGCCTGAATTCTGGGAAATTCTTGATTCCTCCATGTACAATATTTTTTATTGTCCATATAGTATGTGTTATTGGCATGAATACAAGGAAGTTCATGTTTATCTCTTCTAAGGTGTCATAGGATTCATGGATGATGTCACCTTGTTTCAGATGAAGAGCTCATCAAGTGGGGTTGGCCAGAAGATGTTTGGTTCCATGTCGACAAAGTGTCATCTGCTCATGTCTATCTGAGGCTTCGCTCTGTAAGAACACACATACACACTTTAAGAGGTATCCAGATGTTATTAGGGATGCACCAAATGTAGTCCATTTACAGTGTTAACCACAGTCAATCATAACTCCTTCATATTCAGGGGAGTCGTGTGGTCAAATATTGGCCCATAGACAAGCTATCCTTTCTGCAGTCTTTCATGGTTTTCCTCTAAGCAGATCCCATGGCAGTACCACAGATTAGGTCGTGACCACATTCTTCCACATATTTTCCAATTTATTATTCAAACTGTCAGTATCTTGGACTATATAACACTGAATGGTAGGCCTATCATTCAGTGCTGTATAGTCCAAGATACTGACAGTGTGATTAAATAAACCATAAATAAAGATATAAAATATACTGATGAAAGTATTGCTCAGCATTACTGCATTAGGAAGCATTGAAATCAGTTACTTTTTCCTCAAAGAGACAATCCATGTGTATTTGTCACTCACGCAGTATCTCTGTTAACTGTATAACAGTCATTTAAGAACTGTAGTCAGTCTATTATGTAAGCAGCTTCTACCCCAATTTGAAATCTATATACAGCAGCATTAATGTAGCATATTCATTGGAGTTTATGCACCAGTGATCCAGTACCTAGACACATAGCAATATGTCCCAGCAAGTATGTGCCAGCATTAAGAATGAATGAACCCACACTGGCCAGGGTTTCCCAATCTACCACCCTGGAAAAACTTTTTCCAGCACACAAGCTCAAAAGGCAGCTGAATTCTCACCATGCGCTCAGAAATATGGCAATGTATGACATCATACTCCACATTTACTGGCCTATAGACTTATGAGGGTCATACTGATATTAATAAGCAGCATTACTTTATGAATATTTAATCAGTGTAATGAGATCGGGGCTAGGGGTATCCGGTAGCATAGTTATTTGATGCACAATGCTACAAGCTGGAATTTTGTGGGTTCAGTTCCTGATGAGGTCATTGGATTTTTTGATTGACCTAATCCTTCCAGGCACAGTATGGCCTGGGGTCTACTTACTCGTAGACTCTGGCAGAAATTAGTACCAGGAATCTTCCTCGGGGTAAAGAGAGGCCAGTGCATAAGTCTGATGATCTCACTGTCATCCACGAGTGATTGTCTACAAAATGTGGAAGCCTCGACTACCTCTGACAACCCTGTGGGCCTCCACAGCCTGTTACAGGAATAACTTTACCTTTATTAGCTTTATGAGAGGAAGGATTATACATTCAGTAGCTGTAGCTGTTTTCTTCAGTCTGAAATACATATGGGTCATTCCATGTGAAATCATCCAGAAAGGTCGCTCACCATTTTTAAAAAAAATTATATTTTGTACACTTATTTATACATATTTTCATACTACAAAAAATTTTTTAAAAAATTCTAATCCGCTCAGTTCTCTCGGTACAGGCGTTTTTATAATGCGAAAAAACGCGTTTTCGGCTGAAATGGAGGTTTGCGTTATCTTCCATATCTCGATAACTATTGAAGCTACAGACTCCAATAAAAACGCTATTTGTTCCTCATGATATGGACTACAAATCATATTATTACAAGTTTTTACTCAGCTCACTTTCTGTAGGTGTAATTAAACTTGAAACTTACCTATCGATTTTGGGAAAAACGCTATTTTTGACCTTCAAAAACCAATGGGAGGGGGAAAGTATCAGATCTGTGATTTCTACCATTTGTTGTTACCTATATGGGGAATATAATCACTTAGTTTTGAATCCCGTACCTAGTTTCCAAAATTTTCCAGGAGCTTCCAAACTTTGCTCTGGGCCCCAAATCGGCCATTTTTAACATCTCATATCTCCGGTGGGGAAGCTCAGAAAATTTTTAAATTCCTAGAAGATAATGCTCTATTCTAGAGTAACTTGGAGTTAAAATTAGAACTTTGATATTCAATTAATGGCGAAGTTCTTATAATGCGAATAAACGCGTTTTCGGCTGAAATGGAGGTTTGCGTTATCTTCCATATCTCGATAACTATTGAAGCTAGGGACTCCAATAAGAAATCAGTTTGTTCCCCATGATATGGACTATAAATCATATTATTACAAGGTTTTACTCAACTCGCTTCCTCTAGGTCTAATTAAGCTCGAAATTTACCTATCGATTTTGGGAAAACCGCTATTTTTGACCTTCAAAAACCAATGGGAGGGGGAAAGTATCAGATCTGAGGTTTCTACCCTTTGTTGTTACCTACATGGGGAATATGATCACGTAGTTTTGAACCCCGTACCTAGTTTCCAAAATTTTCAAGGAGATTTCAAACTTTGCTCTGGGCCCAAAATCGACCATTTTTAACATCTCATATCTTCGGTGGAGAAACTCCGAAAATTTTGAAATTCATAGCAAATAATGCTCTATTCTAGAGTAACTTGGAGATAGAATTACAACTTTGATATTCAACTAATAGCGATGTTGTGGGCACTTTGAATTTTACGAAAAAATCAATACCTCGATAATTGGCTTACCTGCATCCAATGGTATTGCCGGTTCTTTATTTGGTATAAAAGACGAGAGATCTATATTTTGTCACTAAAATCATTTTCAGGCCTGTACTTACTGCTCGGAATGACATGTTATCAACACTCGGTTCTTAGAGCTAAGCTCTGGCTATAAACATGGACCTACATCTACGTCCCTTATTTCGCGCCTTGTGTGTTTTGACATCTGAACCCAAACTTTTGTAATCGTGATGTTAGTGTTAGGCTGCTTTCTCAGCAGCATGAAGCATTCACATGAATGCTGTCTCGAACTGTAAGTCAGTGTATGTTCAGCAACTGTAGATCTTTTACGTGTATCGAGCTCGGTATTCTCTAAGTCGAAAGGAAAAAGTTTTTGAAATGGAATGTTCTATAGGTATTGTCACACGTGAAGAATGCCATAAGACTACGTATGGTGCCGTCAACAAACAGTTAACGCTTGTGAGTGAATTGGGTGAAGAGAAACAAACTGTTTTAAAGTTAAGATTGGGTGAATGCGATTTGAGGTCCATATGCAAGCATCATGAGATTAAATATTCTGTTAAATACAATCACCTGTTTGGAAACATTTGTTGTGACCCGCTAAAAGTGCACAAACGAACCATTAAGAAAGGTTTACGTGAAATTTCATTAGAACATCTCAAGAAAGAAAAGAATTTTCCGGTAGCTCTAGTACCAGGTAAATCCTTGTGTCCTAATTGTTACACAAAGATTTTTGTTCTTAAAGAAACCGTAAGTGGGGGCAGTAGTGGTTCTGGAAGGAGCGAGTTTGCACCTATGCAAGAAAATGTGGCAGAATTAGAAGCAGTATGTTCGGCTCTAGATATTTCTCCTGTGGCTAAAATTATGAAGATGAATACTGGGAAAAGACCCGCTGCTTTATCAAAAAAATGTAGAAGAATATCCGACTCTCTTCGAAGGAAACTAGCGAGTTCATTTTCAGACGACTCGATGGGTCTTGATTCAGATGAACAAATACCTTCCTTTGCATTAAGTGAGGAGTATGATTTGTTGATTAACAAATTAAAGGAGAAATGTTTAATCTCAAACAAAGAGGAAAAAATTAAAATCATTAGCTTATTGCCAACTTCGTGGTCAAGACAGAAGATAAGTCAAGAATTTCAAGTTTCTGAGCACTTGGTTAGAATTACTCGAGCGCTTCAGAAGACGCAAGGGATCCTTCCGGATTTAGGCAAAAGGCGTGGCCATCCAGTTCGTGACGAAACAATTCAGGCTGTCACGGAATTTTATGAAAACAATGAAAACAGTAGGATCTGCCCTGGAAAAAAGGATTGTGTGAGTGTTAACGTGGGAGGTATCAAAGAGCATATGCAGAAACGGCTGATACTATGCAATTTGATGGAACTTTACATTCACTTTAAGAATACGCAACCTGAACACAAAATTGGTTTCTCCAAATTTTGTGCACTTCGACCGAAGTGGTGTATCATTGCTGGTGCATCGGGGACTCATACCGTTTGTGTGTGCAGCTATCACCAAAATGTTAAGCTGATGGTAGAGGGAGCAACATTGAATTCGGACTACAAGGATTTATTACGTGTAATGGTTTGTGACATCGAAAGTTATAAGTGCATGAGTAATGAATGCGCAGACTGCCCTGGAGAAGAAATTCTGACGGAATTGCTATCAGCCGAATCTGAGAGCATGCCGGATCAAATAGTCTACAAACAATGGGTCAACACAGACAGAGCTAACATGATTTCTGTAATGCAAACTTACAGTGAATTCTGCGAATCTCTAATTGAAAAACTGACAGAACTGAAAAAACATCACTACGTCGCTAAAATTCAGTCCCAGTATTTGAAAGAAACGAGGGAAAGCCTGGACGAAACACAGTGTCTCGTTCTTGCAGATTTTGCAGAAAACTATTCGTTTCTCGTTCAAGACGAGATTCAAAGTTTCCATTGGGTAAATCAACAGGCTACACTTCACCCATTTGTGTATTACTACAAGGCGGACAATATAACAAAATGCCGAAGCTTGTGTATAATCAGTGATCATGTAAAGCACGATACAGCCACAGTTTACGTGTTCCAAAAATATCTTATCGCCGATATAAAAGAAAATGTGCCTTCAGTCAGGAAAGTTATTTATTTCAGTGATGGCGCTGGAAGCCAATATAAAAACAAAAAGAATCTTTCCAATTTATGTCATCACTATGAAGACTTCGGTCTTCAAGCAGAATGGAACTTCTTTGCCACCTCGCACGGGAAGAATGCCTGTGACGGTATTGGCGGCACCACGAAGAGGCAAGCAACGAAAGCCAGTCTTCAGAGAACTCATTTTAATCAAATCATGTGCCCGCTAGAACTGTACAAATTCTGCACAGAAAATATCTCAGGGATAGTTTACTTTTTTGTGCCAACAGAGGAAGTTGCAAGAAATGAAATCATTCTAAAAAGCAGGTTCCAAAAGTGCAAAACTGTGCCCCATACAAGAGAAAAACACCGGGTCGTCCCTCTGGAGGAAAACACGGTCAGGTGTTATAAAACATCTAAGTCCGATGATTTCGAAGACATCGTGGTAGTGGACAATTCCTGAACTACTTTCAAACAAACTGGACGATTTTCATCGGAGTACACAAAGAACTAATACTATTGGATGCAGGTAAGCCAATTATCGAGGTATTGATTTTTTTGTAAAAGTCAAAGTGCCCACAACTTCGCTACTAGTTGAATAACAAAGTTTTAATTTTATCTCCAAGTTACTCTAGAATAGAGCATTATTTGCTATGAATTTAAAAATTTTCGGAGTTTCTCCACCGGAGATATGAGATGTTAAAAATGGTCGATTTTGGGCCCAGAGCAAAGTTTGAAATCTCCTTGAAAATTTTGGAAACTAGGTACGGGGTTCAAAACTACGTGATCATATTCCCCATGTAGGTAACAACAAAGGGTAGAAACCTCAGATCTGATACTTTCCCCCTCCCATTGGTTTTTGAAGGTCAAAAATAGCGGTTTTCCCAAAATCGATAGGTAAATTTCGAGCTTAATTAGACCTAGAGGAAGCGAGTTGAGTAAAACCTTGTAATAATATGATTTATAGTCCATATCATGGGGAACAAACTGATTTCTTATTGGAGTCCCTAGCTTCAATAGTTATCGAGATATGGAAGATAACGCAAACCTCCATTTCAGCCGAAAACGCGTTTATTCGCATTATAAGAACTTCGCCATTAATTGAATATCAAAGTTCTAATTTTAACTCCAAGTTACTCTAGAATAGAGCATTATCTTCTAGGAATTTAAAAATTTTCTGAGCTTCCCCACCGGAGATATGAGATGTTAAAAATGGCCGATTTGGGGCCCAGAGCAAAGTTTGGAAGCTCCTGGAAAATTTTGGAAACTAGGTACGGGATTCAAAACTAAGTGATTATATTCCCCATATAGGTAACAACAAATGGTAGAAATCACAGATCTGATACTTTCCCCCTCCCATTGGTTTTTGAAGGTCAAAAATAGCGTTTTTCCCAAAATCGATAGGTAAGTTTCAAGTTTAATTACACCTACAGAAAGTGAGCTGAGTAAAAACTTGTAATAATATGATTTGTAGTCCATATCATGAGGAACAAATAGCGTTTTTATTGGAGTCTGTAGCTTCAATAGTTATCGAGATATGGAAGATAACGCAAACCTCCATTTCAGCCGAAAACGCGTTTTTTCGCATTATAAAAACGCCTGTACCGAGAGAACTGAGCGGATTAGAATTTTTTTAAAAATTTTTTTGTAGTATGAAAATATGTATAAATAAGTGTACAAAATATAATTTTTTTTAAAAATGGTGAGCGACCTTTCTGGATGATTTCACATGGAATGACCCATATCAAATGGATGTGCACCAATATGTACCCATAGTTCACTACTGCAAAGTGGCTCTATATGATGTATGATTTCAGCAGGGTGGTGTGATCAAATTTCTCATAAAGGAGAACATTTCAAGTGCAGACATCTCTAATTGACCTTGTCATGTCTGTGGAGATTCCTACATGAATGCAAGCAGTCTGTGACTTCGGGTAAAATACTTCAAAGATGGCAACAGGAAATTTGCCAGTCAGCTTCACAGCTGTCGACCAAGAGGGCTATGGTTAAGGAGATTGTAATGCAGCATGATGTTTGACACAGTGCTGTGCAGGACATAATGTAGTCTTTGGGTTTCCAGAAAAGTTGTTATTTCATTTCCCAAATGCTGACAGGTAATCACTAAAGAAAGTGTGTGGTTGTGTCATCACAGTTCCTTCAGAAATGTGCTACTTACGTTGATGACTTGCAACAGAGCATCATGACTGGTGTTGAAAGCTGGTTCTACCACTTTAACCTGGAAACAGAGCGACAGAGCATGGAATGGCATCATGTTGCATCTGCAAAGAAGAAGGCCAGAAGTATACCCTCATATGCAAAAATTACGGGTTGTTGAGAACTGAATACTGGTTGAGTTCTTGCCTAGTAAAGAAACTGTCATTGCAGTTTCCTACATTCAGATGCTTCAGAATGTGACATGCACCCCATGACTAGCACCTGATGAAATAACACAGTCTTGAAGACAGCAATGCACACTGCACACGTGACATCAGGAGAAACTGAACAGTTTGACTGGGGAGTGATTCCCTGTTCTCCCCACAGTCTGGACTTGGTCCCTGCAGCCTACTACTTGTCTGATCATGTAATAGGTCATATAAGGGGCCAGCACAGCAGAGATTATGAGACAGTCAGCAAATCACACAACTGGCTGAACCTATGCTGCAAACTGCAGCTAGAGGCTGTCCCCCTCTTCAAGGTGGTCGCCAGTTCAATTATCCTGACACACTGAAAGCTGTGTTTCTATTTATGAAAAAAATGTACTTACAAGATTGTCTTCACCATGTGTCTTGTGTCATGTTACATAGATTTTAACTTGAGTGTGATTTTCTCCGCAATAAGACTGACCACAAGAACACAGTGAGAAAATTTGAAGCAATACACAGTGCACAGTTACAGCTGGTCCCTGCATATCTGCAGACTGTTAAGTAGAATACATCCCTGTGACAATACATATCAGTAGTCACTGGCAAAGGTAAAGTAAAAGTAAAGCTGTCCCTGTATCAGGCCGTGAAGGCCCATAGGGTTGTGAGACGTTGAGGGTCCCACATTATCTAGACAATCGGCTGAAAGATGGCGATAAAGTTGTCAGCCTTATGTGCCGGCCGCGCTTTACTCCCCAGGAAAATTATTTAATTAATTCCTGGTACTCATTTCTGTTAGAGGCTGAGTCTACCCCAGGACCATAGTGTGGCTGGAAGGATTAGGTCAATTGAAAAAAATCCACTGACTTCATCGGGTCTTGAACCCGTGACCTTCCAGCTTGTAGCTAGTACCTTAACCAACTACGCTACCGCGTGCCCGCCACTGGCAAAGGTAGTTATTTTAATCCCAGCAAAGAAATTGAACTAACAATATGGTTTATGGTAAGATCACCGGAGGTGTAGAGGTTGTGATATGTTTTCTTTCACAACTTTGTCAGTCTGCAGATTTAAAGTTTGTTTGTTTTGACATTCTGTAATCAGTTTTACGATTTAAAGTATTTTTGTGACATCTATGGTGTGCATGTGTAGCGTGTCAGTGCTGTAATGTTGAGGTTTAGAAAATATAAGTTGGATACAATGAAGGTAAAGAAAAACAAGAAAAATGATGAATTCAGGAGGTAGTAGAGAGTGTTATGTGAGGGTTTTTTTTTCTTCTGAGGAGGAAACACGTGTTTGTGCATCAGCCTCTGTGACATACGGTGAGGCTGGCAGCAGTGATACATATTTTTTCAAAAGGGTGACACTGAGATATGTAGTCCTTGTGAGTGCAGTGAATCATTAGTATTTCTGAACCAGCCACTTGGTCAGAGCACACTGCTGATGACAGAAGATGTGTCATTGTTAGGCACGGACCTGTGCAGATCAAGTCTAATGCTCAATTCACCTTCCCTGCCCATGAAAAATTTTTGGGAAGGCATTTAAAACATGACTGCTACTCTGGAAAACAGCAGAATGGTGACAAAGCAGAATGTTGCTTGTTGGTCTATTCCATGATTGCAGATGCAGTATTTTGTTGTTGCTGTAACTTAACTTGTGAGATCTGGCTATCAGATCTGGGGCAGAGGCACTAGCAGATGAATCACTCATAGGGGACATAAGGTGATGGTAGAGGTCCAATCAAGTGGGGGCAAAGGCTTATAGAGGATGCACTAGACAGCACATGGCTGTTATTTGGCATGCTCTTGTTCAGTTGATTGTCAGCATTAATGTCATTGTCATATGTACAGGAAGATTTAACTTCCCTGCTGGATCATCATACTTTCCAGAACAAGTTTATGATCAATGCTATTAATTTCTTATATAATGTGTTAATAGAGTGCATTCAGTGTTAATGAATGCATTCAGTGTACACCATTAACATTGAATACATGGTTGGTGAAGATCTGTATAATGCAGGATTTAATGAAATACAGCTAACTAAATTAATGAACACACAATGTGTGCTGTTGATTAACTTTGTGATTAATAGAATGTATAACAAATAAGACACGTATAATTCTAACTGAAGTACACTCTGTCCGCTGATGTTTTTTGTTAATGTAACTGCTAAGGATGTTGACTTTTGTAGTTTGTAGGGTCTCTTCAGCATGATGTACACCTTTACAGGGCATACTAAAATAAACGTATTGTTCATATATTAACTAACTCACTTCACTTCTATCAGGAAATACCCCTTTAATGACTGGTTTTGGTGCATTCCCTAATCTTAAAAATATTATTTTATTACACTGTCATTTATTGTGTTCTTTGGTTGATTAATTTTGTACCCACATTTCTCTTCTGATCTTTTTGGAGATGGTGACTGATGTGAAAATGATTTTATGTGTAAAACAAATATGATTGAAAAATGAGGATTGAATGTTGCAGTCACACTGCTGCTTTGTACTTGTGAGATTCCAATCTCAAATCTTGGCCCAGAGACTGGCTGTCTTGAGGGGATTTTCATCATTTTACTCACAAAGAGAGGGAATCAGATTTGGGTCTGAGATTTCAATAAAACTGAGGTAAAATGGAAGAAGACTTCAAATAAAGGCGCATGTCTTTTTCCTTCTGCAGGTTTTAAATATTTTCCCATTGGTATAGCTAAAATATAAGATGGCTTGTGAGATATAAAGGCCTGGTACCTGAGGGGATAATATTTTACATCAGCAAACATTTAAAAACTTTCACAAATCACATATCTGGATTTGTTATTTGTGCAGCATCTTCATATGATATAAATGATGGACAGGTGAAATATACCAATTTATTTAACACCTTACAAATAACAAGAGAGATGTATAAATTTATTTGAATAATTCATTCTTTATATTAATCAAAAAGCATGTACCGAAACATTATGTCTATGTCACTAACTTAGATTTTTGAAGTGTGAATACATTTTGCTCTGCACATTACCAGTGAGCAGACTGATGATGCAGTTTTCTGGCAAATGTTGTATTGGCATGTTTGCTGCTGCTGCTGCCATTATCATCATTGTTGTCATGGTCATTGTTCCCTCCTGGAATGCCCATGTTAAGGACAGAGCTCATGCATTGCATAATTATTCCGTACATACTAATTGTTTTCTTCATCAACACAGTGAGCAAATGCAAACATGTTTTAGGGTGCTACATTTGAAAGCAACCAAAACAAGTAATTTCAACACCAAACACTTTTTATGGACTGTAAATTTTCCCAGTTGCAATTCATCTTTCTTAAATTGCCAGGGAAGTAGACTTCTCGCTATTACTAATTTTGAAGCAAACCATCCATATGTAATCATATTAAATATCAGAGCTAATAACTATGGATCAATTAATATTTTTTAATTTCATCACCTTTTTATTACCCATCCCTATTCTAATAGAGGAACGTGGCTTTTTGCAGTTTCTTCAGTTAAAGGTTTTGACTTGCTTGAAGAAACAAATGTTGTATGGTTGACAGAAAGGGGTACTTTATGATGGAATAGCTCATAGATGACTTGTATGTTTATCTTTCACATTGGTGACTTCATCATTAAAAACCAGGATTTTAGGTTTGAGGTTCTCATGGCAGTGACTATGAAGAGTGCTAATGTCTGGGATGTGATGCTGTTTAGTCTGGTAGAAGCTTATCAACATTTCAGAGGCTCATACTGCCCCCATATTTAGTGTCAAGGAGTTAGCTGGTTGCTTGGCCTATTCAACCCTGAAGATGGAAGCATTAGATTCCTATGAACTGTTAATAAACTTGCACAAGACTACACAATGCCATATCCCAGAATACAGTAATATTGACTCCAGGATTTTGTTGTATGCTATACAGGATATTTCACAGAAAAACTGCCATACTTCAGGAGGTAATGACAATTGAAGAAGGTTAATACAACATTGAACAGTTCTGTCTTATAGGATATGTCATATAGTATGTTGAAGGTCAAGTGATGTTTCGGAGGAATATGTTCGCTTTCATCTTCAGGCATGCAGAAGCCAGCATGAATCAGGTAGCAAGCAGATCTTTGCTAGTGTATCATCCATCATAGTATATACAAGAACTGAAGACTATTATGGTATATGAATTACACATGATAAATGTAAGAATTTTAATATCTCTGAAATTTGAGCTGTCCATATGTCATATCAGTACACTCTACAAGACTTGTTTCTGTTAGTTGTAATATAAGTTTTTAGGATGAGGTGACAATCTTGTGGAAACCTTGAGTGATTGTACTGAACTATTGGTTAACTGAACGCCCCTGATGATGACTGTTTGAAAACTGAAACTGTTGGGGTACTGAGTAAGTAAATATTGTTTTATGATGTAATTTAATGGTGTTTATTAAATTATGTAATACATTACAACAGCACACAAACCAATATGAAAAAGAAACTGTTACGTAATGTCCAAGGACATTGTTACAAATACTGTATATATATGGTGTCATTGTCTGCTGATGGGAACCTTATGAGCTGGTAGGTAATCTTACCTGAGATCAGAAACAGATCCATAGGCCAAGAAATTGTGTTTCTGTTTATAATGCGGAGGGAATAGGCAAAATCCAGAAACCCAGTAATTCTGATTGTCACGTGTATGAGGGACTACAGATTGGGTTTGGATTGGTAATTGGATTTAATGACCACTTACAGATTGTAACTACAAGTAACTATAGCTGTATCACTAATTCGTCCACTCTGCAGTTCACCACAGCACACACTAAGTCTTCTCAGGCCGCTGTATCTTCGCCACTAGTTGCCTGGTAATGGCTTCCAGCAGCAGACATTACCTTACTTTGGGTTCCAGTCCCTGTGCCTCGGCTACCAGGTTCTAAGAGCAGCAGCTCACCAACTGAACTGCAGTTCTCTGACTAAGTCACCAACCAGCTCTTCACTTCTCTCCACTGAACTGAACTAACATCCACTAATTGACCTGCTTATAACATCTTGGCATGTACTGCACAGACAACACCATTCGTCCATTGCTGTTCAGTTGTTGTTTAGCAGACTGCACCGAGAACGCGGTTCCTCTGTTGCAATTCAATTGTTGCTTAGTGGACTGAACAGAAAACACTGTTTTTCAGTTAGTACATTGGTGCATGTTAGGAGTCTGTTGCCTAGCAGTGGGCATTGTTTATAGAGTCATTATTTAGCAATGGGTCTACATGTTACAATGCCTTCATTAGGAACACTTTATACATGACTTGGAGTCATGCTTTCTGTGAATTTTTTTGTTTTCACTTTATCTGTTGCTTTAATGTTTTCCTACTTGCAGCATGTTTACATGTGTTCAACAGGGACAGATGATTGATGACATACCCACAGCAGTATTAGAAGATGCAGCCCAGTTGGTGAAAGCAAATAGCATTCAAGGCAACAAGATGAATGATGTAGATGTTATATATACAATGTGGACAAACCTCAAGAAGACAGATGGAATGGAAGTTGGCCAAGTTGGTATCCACAAAGAAAAGGAGGCACGTTTTAGATTATCTGCAAATGGTAGAGCTAGTGTTAGTTATTGTCTTAGATTTCTGAAGTTATATATTTTTTTAAGTAGGGTCTTCTAGTGCTCACTGCTCATACACAACTGATTTTAGATTAATCCTTGTGACTAAAAGAAAAATATTTTGAAGAGAACTGATTCCGTGGGGTGATGCCATAAACCTTTATGTTGCTGTGTCCATATTATTATAGCATGACCTTTAGAAACTAACTTTCAGAATGTTTCTAGCATGCTGCTGGGTATTTCCATTCATCAAGAATGTGATGAACTTTAAATCACACCTCTTTTCTCTTCCTGTGTTCCAGCCTTAGAAGAAGTTCTAAGCTGATGCATGTAACAGTGTACATACCTTATATTGTGCATCGGTGTACACATATATTTTTTGCCTGACCTTAGCCATCATAGGGATAGTAGAGATTGGTATCCACAAATATTCTCAAACCATCTTCATAATATAAGGTTAAAAGTTAGTATGTATTAATTTTATTTCTACTGGACTTCTGTATTTAAGGAAAACTGAAAAAAAAACAGATGAGTATAGCTGGACACGCTAATTACTGAACACGCACATGAATCATGCATAAATATTATACTTTTACCATATATAGATCCTTTTGCACGGGAGAACAGAGGCCACACACCCACTGAAGTTATATACCTGACTGTAATATCTAATGTTGCTGGTCACCTTTCTCCTTTTATTAACCTTTATCACATGGGATTTAAATCCCAATATGATGGTCTGATGGTTGAATTTTAAAACGGGGATGCTTAAATAGTAATATTGTGTTTTTCAGTATAATTGGCAACTCAGGGAAGTTTTTTTGTGAGTTACGAGGCAAAGGAAAGTTCTGCTGATAAGTAGCAAGAGCCAGATCTTTTCAGAAGCCACACGATAGAAGCACTGCCAGCAAGTTTGCACCTGTACCCAGCATAGTGTTGTAACCTTGTTTTTTTTCTGATGGGGAACTTGAACTTGAACTTGATGATGCAACTCACACTTGCAGTTATACTGTTGTGAGACTGCCGCCATATCACTGCCAGTATAACCCTGTCTTCAGGATGAGTACAGTCTTCTGGGTTGTAACATCATGTAGCGCAGTAGAAGTGCACCCACATTTTTGAGGAGTATACTGGCTCCATCTTCAGGGTTAGAGAGGGTGCCAAGTAGGAAACCAGGAATAAGCAGACATTCCTCCAAAACATTAGTGTACTTCTGCAAAACTGCATGCTGTTACAGCATATAAATAATACTATTCATAGTC
The DNA here is from genome assembly GCF_002891405.2 of Cryptotermes secundus. Taxonomy (NCBI): domain Eukaryota; kingdom Metazoa; phylum Arthropoda; class Insecta; order Blattodea; family Kalotermitidae; genus Cryptotermes; species Cryptotermes secundus. Next base: position 672,120 of record NW_019730109.1, read on the forward strand.
ACTGCCATAAGCACTTCAAATCCAACACTGTAGTCAGACTTTCAGATGCTGAAATTTTAATGAACACTGCCCTTGACAATATTATGAGTACCAGGAATCTCCCTGGGGTGTAAAGGGCGGCTGGCACATAAGGCTGACAACCTTACCGCCATTTGTGAGCCAGTTGTCTAGAAGATGTGTGAACCTTACCCTCTCACAACCCAATGGGCCTCCACGGCCAGTTACAGGGATAACATTACCTTACCTTGACAGTATTACAAAAACTATTTGACAGTCACATGTTTAGATCAAAGAACATATTTAAGATACTTTCAGAAGTGAACAGCTGCATGATATCATCCTGTACCTGATAACAATCAGTCTGTAAGACAGTAGCATGCCTGGAGATAGTTCAGACACCTGTGATGAAGAATTTTCAGATGATGACTTTACCAAAGAATTACACTCATATTGAGGAACAGATGGCTAGGACTAGAAAAAATGAAGTGTAAATTCAAAGAAAATATGAAGTTGCAGAAACATAAAATCTGTTAAAGTTTAATATTATTGTTACTGGCATTTGGCTGGGACCACGAAAAAACGTGCATAAATTCATGAAAAATGTAAAATCGAAGTTTAACTGTAGTTGTTCTGTCTTGAAAGCACTTAACTGCTCCTTGTCTTGTACTGTTGGTGAGTGTGTAGAATAAGTAGTGCCTGGCATGAGTCGGTTTTCTGTATACACTTATGTTAATCATGTTGCTTCTGCCACAAGTACATCAAAGAAGGAACGTTTATTGAGCTGATTCTCTTATTATGATAAACTTAATTGCTTGTTTTAATCATTCACATAGTTAGGAGTATGTTCAGGTTAGTGTTCAGAGGTCAGGGACAGTCGGAGTGTGAATTTAACCACTCACCTCCATCTGGTTTAAGAACTGAGATTTACATTACTTTAATGGCACTATGCATTGCTTTGCCTTTCTCTTAACATTGATAATATATGTACTTGTACTGTACAGGTGCGGAAGATACGGGTAGTAAAAAAGAGCAATGAGATTTTAAATCGCCTAAACAAGACAAAGAAAGTTTCTTATCCAGACTTTCGAGCAGAGAGAGAGAAAAGAGACAGAGAAGAAAGAGAAGACAAGAAAAAACTACTAAGACAACAACGTGAGAGAGAGAAGGAAGAAGAGAAAAGAAAAAAGGAGGAAGCGGAGTTGAGGTAAATAGTGAGAACAGAGGATTGATTTTTGATATTCTGGTATTAGCAGGGCTTGAAACACCTGCTTACGTCAAATGAATAGATTTCACCTTCTGGTGAGTTAAAATTTGCAGTAGGAGTTCCATTTAATTCATTTTAGGTTCTCAAATGATCTTCTGAATTTTTGTTCTAGTTTTGGCACTATTTCAGCAAATTTTTGGTTTGGATTGATATAATTTTACTTTTGTGGTATTTATGTGTTACATTTCTGGGAATACTATTTGCTTTGGATGAGCAGAATTATTTTGTAATGTAGTTTATCTTTTCTTGTTTGTGTTCTGGCATCACAAACAATAAGGCACAAAGTTTTTTTTTTTTTTTTTAGGGGGGGGTTTGTTATAATATTAAACTGTGTTATATTTGATTTGTTGGGTCCCGCTCTTGAAGCATGGTGCAGATCTGTTGCTTGCTGACATTGTGTTCTGCTCATGTATAGTTTATTTTTTATTCATTTAATGATGTCTTATTTATTGGTATAATGAAAAGCAAACACAAAGTGTGAAATTAGAGCTATGTTTAGAGCTAGACTATGAAGAAAGTGTTGCACTTCTTTTTAAAGAAACTTACTAACTGTAGCTGCAACAAAGAAAAAACTCAAAGCACATTATTATTATATTTTGACAACACAGCATGTGAAGAAAATGTGAAGATGCTCAAAGAGATAAACAATATAAATAACCAGGATCTTCAACTCTGGTTACAAGAAATCAAGACGAGGTAGAGAATTTCAGTGTGATTGGCTGAAGGATTTTTCATGTTTAGAATATGACACTAAGAGTGAAGTAGCAAGATGGTTTATATGTTCTGACTTCAGTGCATGAATTAACCAGAAAGTTAGACACTGTTTCTATTCCATTTAAGTACGTACTTTCAGATTCTATGGAAAGTTGTCCATACATATAAAATTTATGGGAAATTTTCATGCACAGTTGAATTCAAAAGAAACACCACTGGCTGTGTATATATAGAAAATGGAAGAAGAAATATTTGGGTACTTAATAGTGGTGTTCAGTATAGCATATCACATGACCAACAATAATAAGCCACCCAGTGGTATAGAAGAGCTGTTAAACCTTCAAACAAATTAGGCATAAATGTTCATGAGCAGTGCAGAAGTAATAACCATTGTAAAGAATTTGTGAATTTAATTCTGTAAGTTGTAGCTGAAGTAAAGAGCTCCAAGTTCCATAGCCCCATAATTAGTGACTCTTATAAGAAGTCTACAGTGAAGCAAATGGTAATGTATGCAAAATATTTTAAAGATGGTGGAGTTAAGGAGTAATTCTGGGCATCATTGTGTAAGGACATCACTAGGGAAGGGCTAGTAGTAGGTGAGCAGAATAGTCTGGGGCTTAGCTGGAAGGACTGGGCAGAGATGAAGCTTCCAGTATGACAGGGAACGTTTGTGGATTAATGACAAGAATGAAGACTGTTTTAAATCATTTAATTCCCATACAGTGTACTGCACACAAGTAACAACTCTGTGTATTGGATGTTTGCTAAATGTTCCATATTGTTCACAAGTGGGTGATTTCTTGATTCCACTCTGCAAGTTTTATAAGTTCTTATAAAAGGTAAGATGAACTAAGGAATACTGCTAGTAATGGCCTGCTAAGATTCAAATAATTCAGCATATTTATCATGTTGGATGGGTGGCCCTTAAAATTTAAGGGACTTTTGAAGACACTTGAAAACTTCCATATCATTCTAGCAGTAGCAGTTAATTTTTTGTTGGGCATCCTTGCCATCTTGAAGAACCTATCCTTAATTTTCCAATTTCAAGTGCTCAATAAATCCAGTTACCGATTCAGACCCATCTATAGTCACTGTATCACGTGACAACATAGTATCACATATAAAATTGGTTTATTTGTGATACAAGTATAAAAATATGAACATATGATACATTTCAGTATCTCTGAACATATAAAATGTGCAGTTTATTAGAGTAATAAGGGAATCACATTGAACTGTAGAACAGATGTTCCATTAAAAGAGGCTTTTTGTTCTGCTGTTTAACAGCTTATTTATTTAAGATATACATTTTGATGTAGGAGCCGGGCTGGTATAGTAAGTATAGTGACTGCTCCTGCATTCTGGTGACAACACTTGAACGTGTACTTAATTTTCACTGTATATCAATTTCCTTATTAGCATCTACTCAAACTTCTATGATTTTATGATATTAACATTTTCGCTCCACATATAACTTCATCAGCACATACCAGAAGTTGAAGTGTCCCAGTCAGTTTTATTCCTAGCTGATTTTCTTGGACCTTTCTAATTGTGTATTCCAAAGCAAAATTGAAAAGCAGTGTTGATAGTGCATCTCATTTTTTTCAGATCCTTCTTAATAAGAAATGCATAAACAAATGTTTATGTGTACAGACTTACTATAGGTTTAATTTAAGCATGTTCTGATTAGCCCATTTGGTTTCAGGTGACTTCACTTCAGTGAAAATGATGACTATAAAGTTTGTGAACTTGTCATGTTAGAAGCACTACATACCTCATTGCTGAATATCACTATGGTCACCTTCACAGTACTTCCCTTGGGAAGCTATGCACTGATTCCAGCGCCTAGACCACCCTTCAAAACAATTTTGGAACTGGGAGCTGCTATCATTTTACTCCTGATATCATCAGTGTCATCAAAATGACTTCCTTTCAATATTTATTTTATTTTGGGGAACAGAAGTCAATGGGGGCTAGATTCAGTGAATAGCAAGGGTGTTCCAGCACAGTTATTTGTTTTACTAGCTAAAAAATCCCTCGCAGACAGTGCCATGTGAGCAGGTGCATTGTTGTGATGCAAGATCCATGAGTTGTTGGCAGAAAGCTCGGGTCGTTTCCATCTGACTTTTTCATGCAGCCTTTTCAGTACTTCCAAATAGTAAACTTGGTTGTGTGTGTGTGTCCAGTTGGTACATGCTCATAAAGAACATTCCCTCTAATATCAAAAAAGTTAACAACATGGTTTTGACTCTTGATTTGGTCTGACAGAACTTTCTTGGATGTGGGAGAATTGGCAGTCTTGCATTGTGCACTTTGCCATTTTGTTTCAGGATCATGCTGGTAGACCCATGTTTCATCACCTATGGTGACATGGCCCAAAATGTCATCTTGCCTCTCCAAAATGTCTTGGCAAATTTCGACTCTTCTTTGCTTTTGTTCTTTGGTGAGCTCCTTTGGGGCCATTTTTGCACACACCTTCCTCATGTCAAGATCTTCAGTTAAAATTTTCCTGTTTCTTTGTCGAAGTTCACTTGCCCTGCTATCCTCCTGATAGTCAGCTGATGAGTTACACACACAATTTGACGACCTTTTGCAATGTTTTCTTCAGTTTTGCTAATTGCTGGCCATCCTGATCTCTCTTCTTCAGTGACACTATCTCTTCCCTCAGAAGAACATGTCATCCACTTGTAAATTACTGTTTTCTTCATAGCATATACCCATAAACTTGCACTAACCTCTGATTTTGCTTCCACTCTTCCCACGTTTAACAAGAAATTTAATGTTCATTAGTTGCTCTAATTCAGGCTCTGACATTCTCGCGACAACACGCCAAAACACACTCAGACAATAATAGATGCCACTCAGAAAGATACTGCAATAGATCAGCAACACCATAGCTGTGAAACGCTGATATGCCTACATCATCAAACCATACCAAGGTTTCTGTCCAGTGTTGCAACAGCAAGCACACAATGGCGAATTCGCAGACTTTATTGTCAGACCTCATACTTTTTTTCTGAGATTAGAACTTCACTAAATTCTATAAATAACTGATATAGAGCCCCATCATATATCCATTTTTTTTCAACAATGTTTTGATGACTGCGTTAATATTTAATCAATAGTTTGAAATCTGCATCTCGTGTTTCTGTGCACTGTTAATGTGACAAGGTTTCAGAGACTGTTGATCTTTGCTGAGGATGCAGTAATTGGTCATGAGTACTGGGACAGTTGCAGAACTTGTAGTTGGATATGGTAAATCTGATGTGTCAAAGAGATGTGACCCAGCGCCACTGCATGGGCAATAGTTGTAACATTGGTTGACTGTGGTTATACAGTTCCCTTGCCATCCAGATTGATGATTTATTTTTAATTTGATTTGTAAGGGACAAGGTGTATGTATAATACGAGTACATAACGCTTGTTGGCAAGGCTTTGTAGCAGGAATTAGAATATCATCTGCATGCCTTCTGTATTTGTAAAGGAAATGTTATTGAACAGTGTTAAAATCCGAACTTACTAAAGAAACTGCAAGTTTAGAAGGTATTTGAGCACACCTTGTACACTGTTTCCTGACTCAACTACAGTTTACTTCATGTCACCACACCCTATTTTCCATCTCATTCTTTGTGTACTCTCTTGGAGCTTTCCCTGCCAAAGTTCTGTAGCATATCTTTATTCCACCATCCAATTACATGTCCAGTTTATCCTTCCACCATTGAAATATAATTTAATGACCTTGACAGTGCTGGTAGAAGGGAATGAATTAGGTATGCTATAAAAAATGGTTGATGTTAATTGGCCCTTATTATGTTGCATTTCCATGTAGCATTCCTTTGTCATATATCTAAAATTTTGACTCAAAGCTTGTTGTTAGAATTTTGTGTATATTCTCAAATTTCCTCTCCAGCAAATATCTGTTTCCATATGCAAGCATGTACTTGAATTATTGCAGTATTCTTTACTGATTATTGAATTGTTTACAGAAGCTATAGTACATTGATGAAGCTGGAGAACATGACGTCCAACACTTCAGTAGATGGCAATGATTCAGATGATTTCATGTGAATTAAAGTGAATAAGCTCTTACATTCATGGATAATTTACCTCACATCAGATTCTGGTTCGTGTGAGTTTGTGTCTGTGACACTGACCATTGACTCAGCTCATGACTGCTTCAAAGAACTAGATAAATGTGGACATAATTGAGGCAAATTGTTCCATTCTTGAAACTGAATGTAATAATTAAGAAATAAATTACTGTTGTTGTCTATCATGTATTTTTCCTTTCCCTTCAGAACTGGGTTAAGTGTAACATAAATCACTTAACATATTTATTGTCCCAGCTTCAAATGACATAATCTGGAGAGTAAAGATTATAAAGAATAGTCCATAAACACAGCCGTTGAGATGAAATGTATGAGATGGGCTCCAAAAATACACAGAAACAACAAAAGAAGCCATGTCGTTCCAGATGAGTCAGTATTTCCCAAACTTTCTGAACATAAGAAAAGAAAATACATTTTTCACATGAAAAATGCAAAGCGATAGACTTTCCAAATGAAGGATGAAGCTCAAACAAACTGGAACAAGAAACCAAGGATAGGTGCTGAAGAGGCTATTTTACTGTTGGTGCTAAGTCCAAATCTTTGTTTCTCGAACCTGTATTATCATCGTCTTCATGAAATATATCATACACTGTGTCACATATACAGGAAGGTCATCTGAGAGCCTTTCCATTGACTACTCATATCATTTTTCACTGTGTGTTTGAACTTATGACATAGCCAACAGACAGGCCAATAAATCACTAAAAAAACACACCCAGATGACATCAGATGCCAGAAATGGCCCCTGTTGTTATGCAGGCATCCCTAGCACCTCCATAAAATGTTCACATTTATGCACTGAAATTCCTTTTGAGAAGGAGAGCAAAAGTGAAACTTCAAACCCTCTCTCCTCTGGACAGTGTCTTAAGGGATTTTTTAGAGGAATGTTGAAACCCAACACACCAGTTAGTTACATCCAGTTTCTCTTCACTGACTTTGTCATTTTCATAAACTCTTTAAATGATTTTCTTACATACAGACAATGATTCTTTAAACCTTATTTAAAAGCTTCTTTACATTGCACTACATTTTTCAATTAGTCATCATCAGGTGTTTAAAATTGTTGGTGGAAACTGCTGTGCTTCATTTTGTGATGTTAATATTCAATTTGTAGTCCCATCTACATGCTCATGTATTTCATGGTGCTGGGTGTCTCTTCCTGTTGTGTTGTGCATTTAGATTACAACAGAAAGAGATACCCAGCAGCATGAAGTACACATCGAATATTAACATCACAAAACATAAACACAGTAGTTTTCACCAACAATTTTAATCACCTAATGATGACCCATGTTAGTCAAACATGTGATGCAATATACAGAAGCTTTTAAATAAGATTTAAAAGAATCATTGTGTGTATGTAAGAAATTTTTTAAATAAGTTTTAGATGGACACGTTTGCACATAAGTCAGTGAATCAGTGGCATTTGTTGAATAATAAATGATATGCAACAGGATGCTACAATATTATTATGCCTAAATTTATTTACAGTTGTGTAAATAGTTTCTTATTTGGAGCTGTAACATCCTGCAGTATATATTTATTAATCTGAGGTAATATGAATAACCTGCATCCTTCTCATCCTAGGAGCCAAATGATTTTTTTGAGGCTCTCTTGGAAAATAAATGATAGGGTTGTGGTGGATATTTAAAATGACCTTATGTTCCCACACAAGCTTTGAGCTACAGATACATGGTTTGACAGACAGTGAGAAATGTCAGACATGTCATGGACTGAGGTATAGCATTTTGAATGCTGTGTGGTGGAGTCTTTGCATTGTTCATTGCTGAAGTGTACGCCACATTTTTTAGAAGCTGTTAAATAAAATAATTAAGTGGTTCAGGCCTGATGAATGACTTGGTCAAGATACTTGTCCCTACCTTCCTCTGTTTTGCCCAGTGTATGCAGTCTAAAGGTAATCTCTGGTGGTGTGACTGAAATGGGCTGGGGCATCATGATGCATTAACTACATGTTTCATTAAATATTCAGTGGGACAGTGGTCAATCATTCTGGCAAATTGTACTTAAAAAAAATGACAGCAGTGCCATTGGCTCTGAGGCAGAACTATGGACCTACAGAACAGTCTCCAACAATACCAGCCCAAGCATAAATTGAAAATTTCTGTTGACATTTCAGTTTACAACATGTAACATGTGCATATTATGGACATTTGTTTTCAGTGAGGCCTGCTACACCAGTGAAGAATGTGTAGCCACTAAAGAACAAGTCTTCACCACATTGTCAAGAGAAGTACTGACAAAATTCTTGCTTAATTATTAATACAACATGTTTCAGTCTTGCGGGATCATTCTCAGGTATATAGCATATAACGTTTCACTGTTTACTGACCAACATGTTCATTTTTTTTTTAACTTTCAGCTTTTCATTAATTTAATTTACAGCTACCCATACAATACAGTGAAACAACTTAAGGCACGAGAGGTACCTGAGGATGACCATGACAGTGTTACCATAACCACATAGCTGTTTACAAAAGTTACATAAATAAGACTGAAAGTAAGTAGTTACTTTTTTCAAAATTAATTATTGACATATTGAGAGTTTGAGGGTGGGAAGGTGTAAGTAGTGTACTGTTTTTGTCTTCTTAGCCAATGGGCTCTTGGCAGTGGTTGCACGAAATTATGGCCCATGCATATTAGCATTAAAATAAGCATAGTGCTGTAATTTGTTCAGTTGTGGGACTTCTTCATGAAGTTCTTGTATAAGTAGAATCACTTTCGTGTAGTTGGTTGAAGTAGGTGTCGTGCCCCACAGTTAGATGTCACTAATGCAACCTCTTGGAAATCCTTCATTGTCTTGGCCATTTTTGTATATACATGATTTTTTTAAATAAAAAATCCTGCTCCCCTTAGATTGCCAGCAACTGTTTACCACCAGCTTTCACGTGGGTATCTTATTCTGCTTATTTTTTGACCCTAAAGATTGAGGCGATATGTTCCTCCGAAACATCGGTTGGCTTTCAACTTACTACACAACGTGACAGCGCCATAGCTCAAGCGTTTAGCCGCTGGCCTTCCATCGCGGCGGCCTGGGTCTGGTCAAGTGGGATTTGTGGTGGACAAAGTGACGTTGGGGCAGGTTTCCTCCGAGTACTTCGGTTTCCCCTGCCAATTTTCATTCCACCAATTGCTCCACAATGACCCTCACTTATCATCTGGGGCTAGTACAATAGGCCAGAAGTGGCCGCAGTACAAGGGACTTAGTCCCACCCCAATAACAATAAAAAAATACTACACAACGTAATATCCGAGAAGATAGTACTTTTCATAATCTCCACTGTGAGAACAACTAAAACGACTGAGTTTCCTATCTATATTTAGTATCTGGATAATACTGCCTGTCGCCCCCGGCGCTTAAGGCCCTGTTCTGCCGTAGCCTGGCTTAGCGGATTCGTAACGTTCGTAATGTTGGTAGTCGTTCGTAAGATCCGTTATGTTATATGCATCACGTTGGTAGTCTGCACGTGTCTGGTGTTCGGGTATGGTAGTAATGTGGTAATATAGCAGTTAGAAGTTTTGAAGTGTGTTAAAAATGCCAGCGGTAGGAAACAACGGAGCACTTGGCTTCCAAATAAAAGCAAAGTGTAACGTGTGTAAAGCACGGTCAAGTGTAATGAGTCTGTTGCATTGTGAGGTAGAGACGCCGGTCTTCATGCCAGTAGGCACACAGGTAAGAATGTTCATCAGCAGAAGATTTATTTGTACTCCACATTTATATAAGTTGTAAAAACCGTCGTGGAATATATGTATTTACTGATCTACAGAGATGCACGGAACCAAGAAAAGAATTTTCGGCGATATGATATGTATTCATTCATTCTTTTTTAATCCTGTAGATCATATATAGGACAAGTCTTTCAGCTAATATACATTATTACAGTACAACAATCTTAATACTAAAAAGTTATATAAGATATACAACGTTTTATACATTATATACTATATACTTCTGCTTATATCAGTAGCCAATATTCGAGAATTCATTGTTCAAATAGTCCTCCGTTGAGTAGTAGCACCTCTGAATAAGTAACTTCTTCAATTCCCTTGTTAACTGATTTTTGTTTTCTATTTCTTTTATGTTGTTATGCATTTTTTTTTTTGTAAAAGATGCAGCCAGCTACTGAAGGATTACTATTATAAAGTTCTAAGTTGTGCCCATATACGAGTATATGATAGTCTTTATTATTTCTTGTGTTATATGTATGTATTTGTTCATTCACTGTGCAGTTACACTTTTTTTTTACATATAGGATTGTTTCTTGTGTATATATATTTATTAATTTATTTTGTCTCTATAGATCATTGTTACATGATATAGGACAAGTCAGTTACTGTGCCTTAGCTGATTACAATAAGAGAATAAAGTTACAATATTTAAAATTGTTTACAGTCGATTACAGTAGATTACAGTAGTTAAGATTTCATATAGTGTGAGGTGGAATCCATATTAGGTCCAGATGTCATGTTGGCTTCAATATGTCCTATTGTCCTATATGTCTACTGTTAGTATCTTTAGATTTCTAAAGCTATCCCTGCATGATTCCAGATGTTTTAGCCCTGCAGTGTATCTTACTGCCCTTTTTTTGGAATACAAAAATTCTTCTAGTGAGGCTCTTAGCACTATGTCCCCATACTACGTTGTGCGTTCAAGTTCTAAGGTCTCCAATTTTTTTTCTCACACACTTATCATTCAAAAAATTTGAAACTTCTGTCACTTTTCAACGTAATCTCCCTGCAGCCATATACATTTTTCACAACGTCGACGCCATGGAATAAGTCGAATAGTACACAGTTGCATTTTATTTTATCATTCAAACTTTCTATTATGTTTTCAATAATTGTGGCAATTGCATCATTAGTAAATTTATTTTTCCTAAATCCAAACTGAGATTTATTAAGTATATTGTGTTTTTCTAAAAATGCTATTAATTGGTTAGCTATTACTGTTTCCAGAACTTTTGAAAGGGCAGGTACAAGAGTAATTGGACGATTTGCATCTTCTTTTATCCCATTTTTGTAGATTGGTTTGACTACCAATTTTTTTAGTTTAGAAGGGAAGATGCCTTCTCTGATTGATGCATTGACCAATTCTAGGAGTGGCTTTATTATGTAAGGTGTACATTGTTTTAGCATATATGGCGAGATGTCATCGAGTCCTGATTTTTTATTCTTCATGCCCTGAATTACTTTAATCAATTCAGTCTCTGTTATTTCTAATAGGGCAAGTGAATCTTTTATGCTTATATTGTTATTACTAATTTGTGGATGTAATAAATTTTTGTAAAGTATAAGTTTATTTACAGTTTCTATTAAGGTTTTTACTTGAGACTATTTCATTTCCATCTTGTAAGTGTATATTACTAGTGAGAGTATTTTTTGGTGAGCCTCTTTCTCTTTTAACAAATTCTGACAATGTTTTTGGAGTGTTATTTGATCTGGTTATAATGTTCTGAATGTAGTTTTCTTTTGCGTTTTTTAATATTACATTATATTCCTTTTTATATGCTTTATAGATGTCTCTATGTTCCTGAGTCTTACTTAGCATATAAAGATTGTACAAATCCTTTAGTTTTGTTCTTGCTATTATAGCATCTTTGTTCGTGTGAACAAAAATTGTGTCAATATGTCATATTCACGTGGCATATTCCTTTGAGAGTTGGGGGTTTTCATCGTGGTGAAGATTCATATTGCCTCCTGGGTTATGACACCGCGTAGTATGGTAATAGACTGAATTAATTATAAGTGCTGAAAGTATGGGAACTATGTTAAGAACAGGAACACATATCTTGGATCACAAGCATTACTGCTACTTACCTCACAGCTAGAAGCTGACATAACAGACTAATAGGTGAGCATAAGTTAATATCGCAGTCATCACAAAAAAGTACCTTATCATTTCACCCGATATTACTAGAAAGATTCTTACAGTACTATGAGGAGATCTGTATATACAAATTACTGGAATTTTAAAATCAACTAATTCAGTAGCTCATATTTCAAGTTCTTTATCCCTTCCTAAATTCTTTAAAAAGATTACCTTCCTAACATTTATTACATTAGAAGGAAATATACATGAATACCCATGCTTATCTTTTTCCCTGCAGAAACTATATGCCAGTTTATAATGTTCAATATTTACGTGTCAGATTTGATCCTTTTTAGCCAGTATGCAGGAAAGCATAAAATATCTGGCTTTGATAACCATGACCTGAGCAGTGCATTTAATTCCAATAATTTATTTCACAAACTTTGAATAGCTTGACGTAGAATACTCAAATATTGCATTTTAACAGCTCTTACCCTGCTTGGAGAAAAGCCAGTTTCTTGCATGGGATTTACCATAAAAAATCCTTGTTTCGTTTTAAAGGTTGACGTCTGCTTGTCTTAGATAGTAAACCAATCTTGTCTTGTTTCATTATGTCCTCTTCAGTTATTTTTTAATCTTCTGTTTCACTGTTTATATCTTCTTGTATGCCTTCCTTATTTACATTAATACTCTCCTGAGGTTCCTGAACTGCCTGCACGTGATTATCCCCACTTAACTTCTTGATCTTTTCACTTTTTATATGGTCACCAGATTCACTTTTTTATATATTTGTAATAGAACCTTTTTTTCACAAGCACTCATCTTGACTTCCTGGGACACCTAGCATGTTCATTTTCCACTTGGATAACTATCCCTGTACTCCTTTTCTTTCCTTTTTAAGGCTATCAGTGACTCCTTATTTATGCCGAACAAAGCTTTATCGCTGAGGCAACACCGTTTACTATTTGCTCCTTCCCAATAGCATTCAAGTGAAACCTGTACCTTGTATATAAATCCCTGTCTAAATCCACAGTTAACGTTGACATTTTTATGCACCTTTCTCTGTCTTCTTAGTTTTCTCTTAAACACTTTAACTTCAAAATTTACACACGAGTTAGGTGCAATATTATGTCTATGTGGAATATTTAGCAGAGTAACATTAGTATGTTCATGTGAACTTACAAAGTCCTTCAGTGCACGAATACCCTAGTTGGTCTCATTTCTGCCAAAATCATATGAATTTCCCCAAACTAAACACGTCTCTCATAGTTGAAGTTTTTAAATTAGTGCAAGCCATTTTCACCAATTTTTCTAGAGTGGAGTCAGATTTTATAATACCCTGTGTTTTCAGATTCATGGCTTAATCTATACTTCAGTTCCTTGGCCAATCCTCATGCATGGCTATCTCCCTTTACTATAATTTTTTGTTTTTTCTTACCTGTTTTCTCGTTTGTGTATCAAATTATTTTACCTCAACTTTGTCATCTTGTTTACCTCACCATCCTTATAAATTTGATTCAGTGGGCTATCCTGGTTTTGGGGGTCGTCGGCATTTATTCTGTCTTCATATAAGATCCTGATTATATGTTGCATAGATATTAATGGTGTTGTAACCACTTTTAAATAATCCTTCAATCTAAAACAATTTGCAGATCAGTTCTCTTCACTTATGCAAGGATCTTGATCCAAATAGCAAGAAACAATATCAAGTCCAAACTCTGCTGCCACCATCTTGCTATCAATTCTTGTGAAATGATAGTATAGTGTTACTTTATTTCATGATTGTATAATATAATGTTATAAACGTTCATGTATTTTTTATTTTTTGTTTTTTGTTGGGTGTGATATTTGAAACATATTAATCATCTTCAGATTATCTGTGTTAACTGACAGATTAGTTAATATCTTGCGTATATGTTGAACAAATCACATGTTTTTTGTATAGTAGTGAGAATTGTAGTGAACAGTACAGCCACTGCATAGCACCAGTTGTAATGATGAGCACAAATGCATCATGCCACCACTTGTAATGGTGGCTTACAACTTATATTGGATATCTATAGAAAGTAGTTGCTGGTAACCTCTTGCAGTGAATCATACATGACAGCCCACATAATAATTTTAAAGTGATGTGTACTGCCACCACATGCAGTGAATAGTGTCTCTTAAGTGTGACCATCTGTTATGTGAGTTTTGAGGAAATGGTCACCTTCCCCTGTCAAGGATGCTCCCTAAGCAAAACCATGTAGTCCTCACTACATCTAACTACTGCCAGTCCGTGACTCTTGGGGTAAACTCATTCTGACAGCCCTGCTTAGTTCAGTCCCGTGAGTCTCTGGTGTCATTAGTTCATGACCATCCCCTGTCAGAAATTTTGGATTCATATTAACTTCAGTCACCAATTGCTGTCGTTCCTGCATGTTGTAACTTTTTGAATGCCATTTTTGTGATCAGCATACATGGTTCAGTTAAAAGCAGCTTATTTTGTTTTATCAAAATAGTTTAAGAATCTGTTGTCTTGTATTGTTGCATTTTCATAACTTATGCATGGATTAAATTTGGTAGCCAGATGTTAGTGTGAAATTTGTAAGTACATACTGCTGATGACCTTCATCCATCATTAGAAGGATACAGGAAGAATCTTGCCATGCTGTGTGTATAAACTAGAGACCCATCTGTTGTATCATTGGACTCAACATTGCAGTAGATGGGTACCACTCCTGTGTCATGTGCTGGAAGGTGCAGGTTTAAATTTCAGCCCAGAGACCAGCTATTCTAACTGAGTTCTTATGATTTACCGACTACACAACATGTGTTGTGTAGTCGGTAAATTCACTCTACTATTGATTAAAACACACAACAGGATGCAAGAAACGATTAAAACTGTATTTGTTTGCCTCATTCTTACAACAGAGTTACTGTGTGCTAGATTTGAGGTTCTCATGGCAGTGACTCTGCTGGAGTTGCACAGGGATGGTGAAGTGAGAAACCTAAAATTGGTATACACAATGCAACAGGATGCTTCAATAGAGTATAATGATCAGGGGTGCTCTTGGTTGTAACATCATGTAATTTTGAGAGAGTCCAGTTTTTTAGAGCATCATGTCCCCCCATCTTTAGGGGCGAAGTTTGCCAAGCAAGAAACCAGTGTTGGTCTAGATGTAATGCTGTAGTCCTGTATTTGGGAGGTGCTAGGTTCAAATGTTGACCAGGGCACCAGCTGTCAAGGGTGGGGTTTCTTGTGGTTTTCCTTAGTCACTCCTGGTAAATGTTGGGATAGTACCTTGATTAGACCATGAATGCTTCTTTCCAAATCCTTTTCAGTTAATTGTCATCATTCTGTGATCCTGCCATTCACTGCTGTGTAGTCTTAATACTGAAAACATCACGAAATAACCTGTATAAAAAATAAGAAAGAAACCAGCAGAAGCAGGTGGCAAGATTAAGCTGAACTTGCTACCTACTTCTTCTGGTTTCTTGTCTAATTTACTCTTTGACTGTGGTAGTATGTTTCAAAACATCAAGGTCTCCCTGAATTACACGGCATTACTACCCAAATAGTTAGACTGAGTTACTGCTCGTCTCTCACATCCTTGTCATGTTTCCAGGGCACACTGAAAGGCCTCCTTCCTGACCAATTGGAAGCTTTGGGCTGCCAGATAATGCTGGGGAACACATACCATCTAGGAACAAGACCAGTAAGCTCATTACTTCTGTAGAACTAGGAATTAGATGTGACTGAATGGTATAGTTTTCTGCGTGAAGGTTATTTGTATCCAGAACTTAGCCTCTGTGGCTGCATAACTCTGTATACTGTGAAAATAATTTGTCAGATTTAAACTAGGTACTGGAATTAGTTCCTTTCAGCTCTCAAATAGATGTAATATTGAATGCATTTATCACATGCTGAGGTGATGATTTCAGATTGATAAACGTTTCATTTATTGTAAACCCAGCTCTATTATGTGGATTATTTTAAAATGCTCTGCACTTCAAATGTCTCCAGTAGGTTTATCTGGATTAGATATGTTTAAGCCTCTAAAGCCTGAAATCCATTCACATAATACTTATTACTTCAGTTCCTCGCTCACAGAGAACAATGTCTCCATTGCAGAGACCAGTTGGGTATCAGTGTTTCGGAAAGTAATGTTCCTGACTACAGATCCATAGGTCCGGGTTCAATTCCCAGCACTATCAGATTTCCTGAGATGTAGTGAGTCTGGAACGGGGTCCACTCAGCCTTGTGAAGATAATTGATAAGCCATTTCAAGGAAATAATGGCTGTGGTCTAGCAAACTGAAATTAATGGCCGTGGAGATTCATTGCGCTGAGCATGTAACACCCCCTATCCGCTAAAGTTGGCACTAACTTCGCCAACAAGTGACGGTCTCTCAGTCAGTATAGTTCACTTGGAGACTAAAACCACTCAGTTTGTTTTGTTTACCTCCAATTTGAAAATCATATAAAATAAGTTAATATGTGCTGTGGGCAAAATATGGATATTTTAATGTAAAACAGGTGCTACAGGCAATATATCAGTCTGAATTAATGAAATTTTAAATAAAGCTCCACATGGCCATTGGGTGTTTTGTTGATGATTGCTACTTCAGTTAACTGCTACTATTAAAACCACTACACAGAATAATTTATTATATAATGACTATGGAGCTGTAGATGCAACCACCTTCTAAGCATAGTTTAGTTCTGTGTATGAATTATGTCCATATTCAACATAAGCTGCCCTGTCATATATGAAGTATCTCGATATTGAAGCAGCTGTCTGTTTATTTTGATGACAATAAGCTTCGTAACCACGGTGATGAAAATTTAGATTCTGGTTTTCTGGCTTGTGATAGCACATGGTTTCATATGTAACCATCTATCAGACTACATGGTGCCATAACCCAGAAGACCACAATGTAAACAAGATTTTAAAAGTATACAGCACGCTCTTAATGGGCATGTTCCATAGAAGGAATTATTGATTGAATAAATGATACTGTGAACTTCCAAAATAATGAATATGCACACAGTGATTGTTCCACATCAAAGCAATATAAGGACAGCCATCAAGACTCTGGGAGTCAGGTGAGGCAGGAAGATATGATCATGAGTCCTGCAGGACTCGGAACAAAGAATGACTGTGCTAGCGAGGGCCAGCAGCAATTTACCTAACCGACCAACTGACCAAAATGGGGGGGGGGTAGTCTCATGACTCAGTTAGAGTTGTGAGATAGAAAAATAGGTCATGGGTCCTGAGGGGGCCCTGAAACCAAGAATTACTGTGCTGGCAAAGCCAGCAGCAAATTACTGGACCAGACCAAACTGAAATAGGGAGTCAACGAGATTGAAGCTGTTGGGCATGGAAGCAGTAGGGTGAGTCAGCATTATTAAACACCATAATCAAGTAGCAAGTATGAGGAGATATGGCAGAGTAGAAAGACTTTGAAAGCGCTGTAGGTATTTGAAGATTAAGAAGAGTAATAGTGTTCTAATTATCTGTCTTTATGGGTAATAAGGATCCAGTAAATTCTGTTATCAATCCAAACCTCCACCTAGTCACTAACATGTGACAAAGTGTGTATTTAAGCTGTTTAATGTGCATTTCAGTGTTGTAATAAAGCACCACAGTTGAGCATTGAAACAAGCATGGCTTTAATGCTCTCTGATCTCATTGAAGAGATTTTTTTGTTTTTCTCTTAGGTGTGATTTTGTTTTGAGCACTTTGACAGATAGTGATAGCACCTCTGTCATGTAAGTTGCACTTAACCAATTTTGATGGTCTGTGTCCATTTTTTAATGTAGTATGTGAAGTATTCGCCTGAGAATATTTTCTTGACTGCAGAAAGCTCACTGATTTGTAGAAAATAACTCCCATAGTAGCTCATTCAGTATAGTGATGGGGTATGGGCTGGATATCCAGAGTTCAGTTCCTAGTAGGGGCCAAGGATTTTCCTCTTCTCTAAACTGGCTCTAAGGCCCACCCAACTTTCCATCCAGTAGGTACTGAGGGCTGTTTCCCCGGGGGTAAAGTCCCTGGAGCCTGAAGCTGACCACTCAGTCCATTTAGTGCTGAGGTCAAGAATGGTGGAGCTATACCTTCACTCCCCTACATCTTCATGTCATGGCACTTAACTACATAAACACAGGAACTGCTTTATCATATCTTACTACTATAATGCGATTTTGAAGGGATCACCCAAAATAAACATAAAATCAAGGCAGGTATAAAATTAGGTAAATGAAAATGTGGGCTGCTTTAAACCAGAGCTTTGACAAGCCATTGGCTCTCCTCTGCAGCAGTGTGATGTACTTGATGTTATGTTCTTCTCACTTTCTCCCTACAGTACAAATTAAACTTGCTTCCACAATGGCAAACAGCTGACTTCCGTTGAGCTGCCTGTAATTCCCTTGTTCTTCTCCTCCTAGCAATACAGGGAAACAATATGCAACTTTACATTTTTCTCTTGAAATAGCAATCATTTATTTCTTCGTTAAGTCAACAGCTAATGGCTTTCTTCCCCCACTCCATTTACTGCTTCTGTTCTCTCTTGAGGACCCTTCTAACAGAATAAGTTGGTTTGATCTCATCAGTATGTCTTTTTCTGTCCTGTGGTCTATGGTTCAATGCCTCTCCTAGTATTTTCACATACCGCACATCTGATGCCAAGTCCTGACACTTGTGGAGGATATTGAGATGTCATATCTCTGGTGTTGACACTGTGCTTGTCCTGGGATCGATGTACCCTGGCTGAGCGAAACGTAGGGGGTACGAATCTGTGGGTGCTGCTCTTAGGTGAATACTAGGGAGAGTGTACTGTGCAACAAGTTTATTTACATTATGTGACAAGTAAAAACAATCAAACCTTGGTACCTTCAAGAGCAGACTTGGGCAGTGCCAGCTCTCAAACTCAGAGCAGATATTAGTCTCACATGGATTGGGCTATACTCAGGATTGATCAGAAAGCGTTTATGTGTTGATTTGCTGCAGTATACATATATACAGTTCAGCAAGTCAACCCACTTTCTAAAAATTTCCATAATCTTCACAAACAGCACTCATCACACCCTCTCAGTATGACAGTGTATGTCACATCTGTCTTTTGTCCTTCATAATGAATTAATATATTTGATGACCTTCAAAATTATTCTAATATTATTGGTATGTTTGGACACCTTAATCCTTTACCAACCTTGTGTAATAATAATCAGTAAAGCACTTAATAACATGATCATATCATGATATTATTTCGCTGTCAGTAGCCACATATGATCTTGAGTTCAGCTTGTTTTTATCCACTGCTGTTCTTCCATATGCTACTGAACTGTCCTCTTCCTGTGCCTTGAACTGAACTAACTTGTGAGCCGCAACACTTTCAGCTTCACATTTAGTTGTCCACACATGACCGTTGTATGCCACTTCTGTACTGACATGTGGGCTAAGTCTGTCTTCTCCATGCCTTTCAGCCACAGTTTTACGCATGTTATAACATGAGAATGTTTGGGCCATAACATGAACTTGGTGGTCCTTCACTTTCCTGGAAGAAATGACAGCAAGAAAGGAGGAAAGGTTTTCTTGAGCTTTCAAGCAAGAGAATCAGAGAGGCATTTGCTGGCAGGCAAGCTGCACTGTTCCCATCCTGCTTCTCTTATAGCCCCATGATAATATGCCTATTTGAACACAGTAATGGCAAACTATTTAAAATACACATATTTGAACACAGTCATAATCAAGGAAATTAAAATATGGACAATAAGGTTAGGCTATTTCAAATACGCATGTTTAAATTCATTGGCAATGTAGTTGGCATTGTGTCACCTCTTAAACCTGTCAATCTGACCGTAAGATTCTGAAAAGTTCCTAAAGAAGCAGCGATGTATAAAGCTTTTGCCTTCAGGTGGTTGCCATCTCTGGAAGCATAACTCGCACATGATTGCTTGAACCATGCAGCAACAGTTGATTCCAATTCTTCTGTTGACAGACATTTCAGGTAGTGCCATTACTTAGAGAGAGGCTTGCACTGGATATAACACCATCCGTTTCTTTGCAGTTTCTCATGCCCTTATTTATTGTGAACAGTGATAGTTTCAACTGAGAGTCCAGTTCAGTGTGTTTCAGTATGTACATCTCTAATGCTGATTTTATCTTTTATCATAAATGCCCACAGTTTTGCTCTGTTATACATATATCAAGCCAAATATAAATTAATAAATGGATTGCCACATTTGTATATAATGTTTAATGTCATGTTCATGGTAAAACAAACAACTGCAGCTACCCAAGCCTAATGTCAGCATGAAAGCATCTTTGTGTCTACAGTTCATTGGTCACTTGTGAGGTTCAGAAACTCTCATACTCTTCAAGATGTGACTATTTTATCAGGACACACCATGATACATGAGCAGAACAATGCCAATGTTTCTTCTGTTTTCCCAATGTAGGACATTGTAAACTAAAAATTAGGTAATTTCTTGATGTCAGGGCTCAAAAAAGAAGGTGAAAATTTGGGAAAAATGTAAATTTGAAGTAACATACATCCTATTAAAATTTAATATTGTTTTTATAGCCTTTTGGCCTGGACCAGTACAGAGTGTTTAAAATGAGGAAGAGCATAAAATCAGTAATTGCCTTGTGTGTACTATTGAAAGCATTTGTCAACCCCCAGAGGTCATCTGTTATATAGCACACCTCCATTTAATTTACAACACATTTACAAGCACAGAACTCTATCATAATTTCTGTCCTGAAATAGGTGCAGATGCATAGAAGGAAAACTTCTTCTTAATTGCATTCCTGTTGGTACTCTTGTACATTCTTGTTCATGCAGTTTTGATAACAGTTTGCTTTGTTCCAGGGACCTGCTTTAATAATGAAAGCTGGTGGGCTGCACAAGTTCATGAACTGGAATAGAGCACTCCTTACTGACTCTGGGGGATTTCAGATGGTTTCACTGTTAAAGTTGGCAGAAATTACAGAAGAAGGAGTAAAATTTCAGTCTCCTTATAATGGTAAATTTTGGCATATTTTCAGACATTTAATAATACCTCTTATGTTTGTCATATATGTCAGCATTAAACTACTCATAGTTTGGTTTGGTATTATCTACAGATGAACATCTTTCACCATTTTGACATTGATTGTAATTGGTCTGTCTCTTTTGTCAGCTTACAAAGGTCATTGTTATTTTGTAAAAGATGCCCATTTGTAACATGCAGTGCATGCACTTTAACATCAAGTGCCACTGACTGCTAGCACCCTTTATAGGCTGGAATTTGTGTATTTAATTTTACACTGTTTTAGGTTTTAGAAGAAAGGTTAAACTGTAACAGGCCATGGAGGCCCATAGGGTTGTGAAACTTCAAGGCTCCCACCTTTTCTAGACAGTTGGCTCAACATTGGTACTGAGGTTGTCAGCCTTATACGCTGGCCGCCCTTACCCCCAGGCAGATTCCTGGTATTTATTTCTGTTAAGGGCTTAATTGAAAAATCCAGTGACTTAATCAGGAATTGAGTTCGCTACCTTCTCGTTTGTGGCATAGTGACTCTGTCTTAGACATTAGTTTAAACTTGGAATTTCATGAAGGTGCAAATTATCATAGATGTGGATGTACCTCTAAACCTGTACACATGCACATACATACCCTTGTACTCAGACATACACCCAAAATGTTCATGAAGATAGCATTTTATTTTCTTTTGGAAATCATCACCATTATGTTTGTTACTGATTTAGCCTATTCAGTTCCAGTCTCTTCTGCTTTTGTCATGTTCTGAACTACAGTCAGTGTGTTTTGTTTCTGCTTGGGGCTTGGTACAGTACATGAAGCACATGATGGTTGAAATCATGTTATGTCATTATATGTGACTGTTCATTTAACTGTATTATGCTGAATTATACTTTTCCAGCATCTCTCTGTTGTCCTCTGTTAGTTAAAGTAGCCTTTTTGGATATCTTTGTATTGTATTGTGACCTATGTCATAATGTGTCATATTTGAAGCTGTTCTGATGGTTTGGCATGCATTGCAGTCACCATGTATGTGGTAAATTTGATGGCTGCAATATGTGCCAGCAAGTTAGAACAGCTACAAAATGTGATAAGGCTAAATTCTCAAAGCCAAAATTAACCCAATTTTGTATATTAGTTGATTATGCAACACATGCTGTGCATTTCAAATGTGGTGATATATTAATGGAAATAACAAGTTACAGTTAAATAAACTTAAAAGTTTAGTGTAATTTCATAGAAAACACCACTTCCTCTTGTTATGAAGGCATGTTTACCATGCTGTTGCCTAGCAGTAGAAGTATTTTTCGTCGTAGGAATTTATTCAACAACCTGTTGTGTAGCAATGGGCATGGCGCAGACCACACAGAAAACACTTCTTGCAATCCCTTGTCTTTGGTGCGTGCACATATTTTGAGCGTTGCCTAGAAGTGGGTCTGCACGTCACAATATAAACTTTAAATTTCCCAGTTATGTATCTGTATATCTGGTTCCTGTTGGCATGGAATTTCACTGTTTGATGTCCTGGGCTAATACTAACAAATTACTTGCCTCCTGGAATTTTAATAAGTTCAGCAATAACTGTAATGGAATAAGCTGTGTATTAGTTGGGAATGTTTTATGTAGTTGTCTCAATATGAGGGAAATAATTTGTTTGAATATTTTAACTCTTTTTCATCACTTTTATTTTGAGCTTCACACATACCTGATGTAACAGGCAAAGGTACAAAAATAATGCAAGCTGTTTTAAGACAATATAAAATTCCTGCCATCTACTAGTTCCATATGCAAACTACTAGGAGACATGTCAAAGAATGTATAGAGCAATGATACACAGCATTCAGCATGCAGTTGTAATGAGGCAGTAAATTTATAAGTTGATAATAACAGACAAGGAGCAAACAGCACTAAACACACACAACTAAAGTGAATGACACACTAAAAAGGATCACAGAAACTACTGCTAATAAAAGATGGGATGAAAATATCCTATGAAGCAGAATAACAGCAAACAACAACAATTTGCCTGAGGGTACTAAGGACAAATTGTACAGTGTAGTGGTCTCCCCAGATAACTTAAGTATTGCCATTATGATGGCTCGTGTGGCCGAAACATGTAGCAGTGACATCAAATGTGCATAGTTGATGACATTTTAAAATATTTAACAAACACTTTTATTGAATTAAATATATTTTAATGTCTTTTAAGAAAGGATTGACTTTGTTGCATTACAGATGGAATACTTTACAATTTAAAAAAGATGATAACAGTGTCAGAAGCTTTCTGGCAGAATGTAGAAAAGGGGTTAATGGTGGCAAAAGCAAGGGGAATTTCTTATCTTTAAGGATCAGACGTGATGTTGACTCCAGAGCGATCCATTGAGATTCAGAATGCAATAGGTGCTGACATAATTATGCAGCTGGATGATGTAGTGAGGACGACAACAGTTGGCCCACGAGTGGAAGAAGCAATGCATCGGTTAGTGGTTGGTATTACAGAGGGCAAGCAACTATGATGCATTTGTATACTCTATTTGCTTGCATAATCTTCCCATTTTCTCCAGTTATTTTTAACCTAAAGGTGCAGAGAAGGGACATCTTGCAAATTGTTTTTCTGGCAGGTTCATTGTGCTGTATGAGAGAAAACAAGGACATTGTTTTCTTTTTTTTTTTAAGTTTATTTAATGACTCTCAGTGTCAAGATTATCTAGCACTGATGATAGGATGATTAGTGAATGAGAAACAGTTGTTGAAATGAGAATTGGCCAGGGAAACTGATGCACTTTGAGACAACCCATCCCAGTTCCACTTTGACCTCCAAAATCCCACTTGACCTGTTCTAGGATGAACCCAGGCCATTGTGATGAGGTTGTAACTGCCTGAGCTATGCCACAGCCATTATTTTTATTTATTTATATGAGTACAAACATGAACAGTCTTTTACTCCCCATTTTGTATATTGTGACAAATTGCTGAAAGTCAGAATTGCAGAACAGAAGACATCCATTGCTAGGCAGTTAAATTATGACAGTGAAGTATGAGAATTTCAGTCACATTTTCTGTGAAAATAATGCATCTGTCAAATTCTATCAAAGAGAATTTTTTCTCAATGTTTGTTTGTCAACCAGTCATATTATGTCATCTCTAGGTATAAATATCAGTACTGTATTGCCACATCTTTTTCAGTTTTAATCACATTTCCTATGAAAATTACACACGTAAGTCAAAATTTTTTCAAGGAACTCCATATTAATGTTTATTAAGGTATTGCATGGCAAAGGCTGTAGGTGTAAATATTCGTGATCTATTGACACATTGCATTCAGTTTTCATCGTTTTTTCTGTTAAAATGCATGTTTAAATTTTATCAAGAGTAACTTTCATGTCACTGTTCGCCAGTGTTCTGTGTGGTGGAGTCCATAGGTGTAAATATCGAGATTGTTGCCCCATTGCATTCAGTTGTAATCACATTTTCTCTGTTATCAAGAAGAATTTACTGTTCCTGAAGGAATCCTGTGATAGTGTATGTAAGTGTGAATATCCATACTATGTTGCTACATCAAATTCACTTGAAGTTACCTCAGTTTAACTTGTAATATTATCCTGTTAAAAGTAGGTTTCACATGTTCTATACAGAACAGTTTTTTAAAGTAACAGGTATGTAAATTACTTGTATGAATGCAGTGTATCTATATTGCTACCGCTTGCTCTCCTTTTGGTTTCTGTTGTTGGGTGGGGTTCTGGTAGGCAATGAAATTCTTTCTCGGGGTCGTTGTATGGGTCTTGGATCATGAGGAAACAAAGGGTAATAATGTTACGCCGATGGTGGATTCTGGTTGGTAATTGGATTTACTGCACACTGATTTCTCTTACCTATAAATAATTACACAGTTCGTAAGTATTCACAATGGTTTATAGTCAGTCTTGCTGGATTCCATACTGGCTGTACCATAACAGCCGTGTTTGCTAGATTGCATGCCCTCTTGCAGCGGACAGCCCCTATTGTGTTCTGTTGTCACCGACTCCATTGTGTCTCTGGCATACTAACTTAAATTGCTTTGTTGCTGTCCAATAGAAAATGCTGCCTCCAGCAGTTCACTGATTGTTGTATGCATTTCATTTCTGCGGTTACATATTTTTCACATAAACACTGGTAAATCTTCACCCTTTGACACAGCATATCTGAAAGCCAAAATTATACTTTTAACCTCAGCCATGAAATCCTAAGGGGAAGCAGTTTAGACTGTTTTGCACTGAGGTTCCAAATTTACGGCCTGAAGATAAGGTGACTTTATTCCTAATTTAGTATATGCAGAATGGTCATCATTTGGTTGTGAACAGATTAAGTATCTCAGTCAGATATCATCAAAGCAAAGGTATGAAGCACCGTCTGCTGGCTGTGTTTACTGCTTTATGACAATAGTAAAGCAATGGAATGGAACCAAGTGCAGAGCAGAATGTAGGATCTCCTAGTTGCAGTGGAGATATATTGTTGTGCATCTCATCTGATAAGTGATGAAAGAAAGTATGATATTTACTTGGCTAATATTCCTCCTTCATGTTATGTCCATTCTCTGTTTTGGTAAAGGAAGTGTACAGATTTTTTACTACATGGTGTCTTTTCCTTAATTTTGTCATGCAATATGTGGTTTCGTTCACTGATCACATAAGAACTAATTGATGTACTGTGTAATGAACCTGTCACCAGATCAGTATTATTCTACCCTTTCAGTGCAGGTAAAAGCTATTTTTACCAAAAGTATCTTGATAGTTGTTTGGTCGTAGAGCTGCTGGAAGTCTATAAAAGTGGGAGCATGCATGCATATGAGATGCTATTGGGAAGTTCCCAGACTAGGTCAAAAAAGAAACTCTGGCTTAATTTTGGCTGCATCTCCATCAAAATAGTCTCGTTGTGAATGTATACAGTGATCCCATCATTTTTTCCATGCTTCAAAAGCACTGTGGAAGTAATTTTCCTTAATACTGTCAAGTACTGCTGCATTTCCCGTTGGATGTCTGACACTGTTTAAAAACGTTGTCCCTTCAGCTTTATTTTCAATTTGGGGGGGGAAAAAACGAAATCACAGGGGCCTAAGTCTGGCAAGTAGGGAGGATGTGGAACAATAACCATGTTGTTGATAGTCACAAACTCTGTGGTTTTCGGGGAAGTGTGGACGGATGAGTTGTCATGATGAAGGAGCAGTGTGGTGTATGTTCAGATTTTCTGTTAAGATCTGGCAAACTCCATAACTGATAACAACGGTGTCTGTGAGCTCATGGGTTGTTTGGCAACGGTCTTCGTAGATGAGTTCTCGAAATTTTTCAACATTTTATCAGGTTTTGCTGGTGCTTGGTTGCCCTGAACGTTTGATGTCTTCAACCAACACTTGACCGGCCTTGAAATATGAATGCCATTCAGAAATGTGCCTAAAGAATATTCTCCAAAAGCTTGACAAAGCATTTCAAGGGTAGCAGATTTACAGAGCTTCACGCAAAACATAATGCAGACCTGCTGCTCGATTTTGCCAACCATGGCAGACAAAATGAAACATGGAGTCAAAAAAGCACTTATGTAAAAACAATGCGTATTCACAGAGCAGTGTCATGTGGCAGACTGATGCAGTAGGCTTTCAGAAATGTGACCTTGGGCTCTCCTCTCATTTTATTTCAGCAATAAAAGTTCAGGAACTTTCTGATATATATGGGAACTTACTTACTTACTTACTCATGGAGCTGAGCCCTTCTGGAGGAGCCGCCAATTCTGCAGCTACTCAAGAATTTCCCAGCATTTTATGGAACCCGAAGGTTCATCACCGTGTTCACAAGAGCCCTCCACTGGTCCCTATCCTGAGCCAGATCTATCCAATCAATACCATCATATCTCTCCAAGATTCATTCTAATATTGTTCACCGACCTACGCCTTGGTCTTCCCTGTGGTCTCCTTCCTTCTGGTTTTCCCACCAATATCCTATATGCATTCCTTGTCTCTGCCATTCATGCTACATGCCTTGCCCCCCTCATCCTCCTCGACTTGATCATACTAATTGTACTTGGAGAAGAGTACAAGTTATGAAGCTCCTCATTATGCAGTTTTCTGCAACCTCCTTTCACTTCATCTCTCTTCGGTCCAAATATTCTCAACACCCTCAGTCTATGTTCCTCCCTTAATGTCAGAGACCAAGTTTCACACCCATACAGAACCACCGGCAAAATTATAGTTTTGTATATTCTAATTTTTATGTTTTTGGGCAGCAGACGAGAAGACAAAAGGTTCTGGACTGAATGGTAGCAAGCATTTGTGAACTAGAGAAGTGAATGTCTAGAGGTGGGTCAGTTTCTTATATAGTACTAAGAACCTGCAAGAAAAGTAATTGGAATAAAAATAATGGCAAGTATATATGGTAATTGATGTTGAATGAACAGACTGTTAACAGTCCTAATTTTTATCTTACCAGATAATTTGAGTATTACAAGTAAACTGGAGCAGTGTTCAGTTCTTTGTGTACTTCTTAAATTTTGGATATTTTATATGTCTGAACCATATATAGCACCACAAGATGGTTGGACCGATGCCTGAAAGCCCATCAAAATGCTGACACACAGAACATCTTTCCTATTGTCCAAGGTGGGCTGAATGTAGCACTACGCAGTGAAAGTGCTAAGCAGCTCATGCAAAGAGAAGTTCCAGGATTTGCTATTGGTGGTCTCAGGTAATATACTGTATATGCAGGCGTCCGGATGATAGGTATCCAAAATAAAATAATTATATCTCAGAAAGCTTTTATTATACACATTTATGGGTTACACCACTACAAAGGGAAACTATCAAAGTTTTTTTCTGAAAATTTCAATATGGGCTCCCTTGGTGGCATGACAAATAGCCAGACAATCCAGCATGTTTGATGTTACCGTAGCCACAGGTTCCCTTATGCAGGCTTTCAGGTGTTGCAGGTAGTTGATCTTAACCTGGTAGACAGTGTTCTTCACATAACCACAAGAAAAAATTCAACGGGGCTAAATCCACTGACGTAGGATGCCAAGTGATTGATCCACTTCTGCCGATCTATCTACCAGCCATCACTCTGTCCAAGTTATTCCTAACATGGTGGCAGAAATATGGCAGCGCACATGCATAAGCCAGGCACGGAAAAAACAAAACTTACAGGGTTTTCCTTTCCAATTATATAAACCGGATACTTGTATGACAATTACTTCCCGAGATATAATTTTTTTATTTTGGATACCTTTCATCCGGACACCTGATATTGTAGAGCCATAAATAATACTGGCATTGTCTTGATTAACATGGTTAAACCTTGAATGTCATGAGGTCAGCATCTGATTTTTGTCCTTAGGTTTTTGTGGCCTGTGTCAAACATGTAATTTCACCTTTTGAGATACAGCTGTGTCATTTGGTGAAGCTGTTCCAGTGATTATTGTAGTCACAGTTCTTAGGGTGAATGAGGTACAAGGAGGAAATTGACTGACATATGGTCTCACAATGGGAGCATGCTGCTTCCAGTAGAAAGGGACTTTGTGCTCAGTGTGAGACCTATTTATTGCTTCACCTTCTGTTTCTCGCTTACTCACCATGAAAATGGCCAAGAGTAATATATACTGAAGTGTTGGAATAGCTTCAACATACGATGTGGCTAGTCCCCAGCTACATGGTTGCTTGTTCATGGTGAAATTTTAAGAAGAAGAGCATTTAAAAAACATGACTCCTGAATTAATTCACATAGTTGAATGATTTAGAGACTGGACATTCCTCTATACTCTTGTCTTTAATAAATTACTTCAGGAGTTGTTTTATTTTGGGGGGGGGGGATTCTGTTGTTTTTACTTTCCTTGAGCGCATTGTGAGATGGACAGTGTGTTGGCTTGTGTTCACCATGTTAAGATGGTGCTCTGTATGTTCCATGGTTAATATTCTGAGGACATAGCTGAGATTCTGAACATGTGTACCTGAGTTTGTCAAAAATTATCAGAAAAATGAAATGTTGTATTTAGCTCCTACAAGTTTCAAAATGTGCAATAACATTCCAGATCTCAGCCTCCTGAATTCTTAACATATTACTGAATGAGCAGTAGTGCCTTACTTCATAATTATTTAATGCACTGTCAGATATTGGAATAGTTTTTTAGCATATTGACTGACGGATGACATTAGTTTCTGTGCATATCCATTGCCTTGCTGCCATGACAGTCACTGGTGTCTTCTGCAGAATGTCAGTGTCTGCTGTCTAATACTTGGACATGTTTTCACACCACTGCCATGTGTCTGTTGGTTTCATGCAAATTGTAAGGGAATGTGGCCACTATGGTCCATGTGTAGTTCATATGTCATCAGCTTCTGAGACCACAATAATGTAAAAGCAATGTATGTCAGCATGGTGGCCTGGGATAAATCATATAAAATTGATGGCAGCCCAGGACAAACAATATAAAAATTCACTGATAGTCAACATTTAAATACAGTATCAAGTTCAGATCTCTTTCTGTCCATCATTAATCTCTGTGTAGGCATTATTTTCCATGCCAGTTATAACTGGAAGCATGATGGTGTTTTGTCTTGTATTATCCCTTTAGTGGAGGTGAGAGCAAGAATGATTTTTGGAAGATGGTACACCTAACAACAGACTTACTACCAGAAGACAAACCACGATATCTGATGGGTGTTGGTTTTGCACCTGACCTGGTGGTGTGCTCTGCTCTTGGAGTAGATATGTTTGACTGTGTGTTCCCTACCAGGACAGCGGTAAGAATGAATCCTGAGGAGTTGACTTTTCATTTGAACTGCATTCTGAAAATACCAGATTCTAAAGGAAAACACTATGTAAGCTGCATTTATTTAAATTGTCGGGGTTTTATTTTATTTTTCAGTTGTGTTAATTCTCATTGCAGGGCAGGCCCATATTCTAAGATTATGGTATTTCTGTCTTTTAAAATAATTTCTATGTTCCTGAATATAAAGTGTTCTTTCTTGTCTTAATATAAAAAGAATCCCAAGAAT
The DNA here is from genome assembly GCF_002891405.2 of Cryptotermes secundus. Taxonomy (NCBI): domain Eukaryota; kingdom Metazoa; phylum Arthropoda; class Insecta; order Blattodea; family Kalotermitidae; genus Cryptotermes; species Cryptotermes secundus. The sequence continues at coordinate 702,053 of NW_019730109.1, forward strand.
TGTATGACAGTAAAACATATGCTGACTGCATCACTCTTTGAGTGTGGAACATGAAGCTTGAACACTGATAATTGCTGAAGCCCACCACTGGATGTGATGCTGAGCCAATTTGTTCCACCCTGAACTTATATCTGTCAGGTTCTTACTTTTTTGATTCTCCACTTTCCAAGGGGTTTCATTATAAAAAACTGACGCGCATTTCTTCCCCATCTGAAGTGTCAAAAGTGGTACATTATAATCTCGATTCTTAACATTATAAGACGATGTGTAGAGGTGTACCATGATCCATGATAAATTCCTACCTCTTCATCCATTTCACAGGGTAAATGTTCTGTCACTTTGCACTAAATCGTGCACTTCAACTACTAAATCATTGTTTCTACTGGTTGGAAGGTATTCAGGACACTTGGCATTTTCAGCTAATATTCCTCCCTCATTGAAACAGCAGAACAACTGAAAAACTCTTGCTTGGGCTATTGTCACTTCTCCAAAAGCTATTTTCAACAATAAATTTTAGTATCATCTTTACAATCTTGTCACAAGGTTGAATGCACAGCTTTGTTCTGTACTCCTGGATGCTATTAAATGGACACATAGCAAAAGCACTCAGATTTTAAACAATGACCATAAACTACTGAAGCAAAGTAATGAACTGTAAACAAGCCTGGACATGCAGTAAAATTTCATAGCTCATTCATAGCACCACGTTGCTGTGATCAGTGCGAGCTGTCTGAGATATTAATTCAGTCTGGATTTCTTAGATCACCCCTTATAATAATGTTCTTGCAGTTACAGTGAAGATATTTATTAATGATGCAGTACTCTTTGTGTTCAAGAAGCTATGGAAGAGAATAGAACACTCTTGCGTTATTTGTATTCAGTGAAACTATAAGTGTGAAGATGATGTAGCATTCTGTAACGATAATGTGAAACATTCCATGTCATCATCATCATCATCAGTAATCTGTCATACGACAGGTCCACAGTCTCTTCCAATACATTTCCTCCACTTAATATGATCTAGAGCTTTCTCCTTCAAATGACAGTATCCTCTTCTGTCCCCAAGGTCATCCAGTATATTCTTACGTCTTCTTGTCACTTCTATCCACCCCTCTGTCTTTCCTTAAGTAACTTCTTTTAGAAGGCAGTTTCTGCGTAAAACATGACCAATCCAATTAGCCTTCCGTTTTCTTATTTCGTGTAGGATATTCCTCTGCTCACTGACTCTTAATTAACACTTCTTCATTTCTCACATAATCGGTCCAACTGATCTTCTCCATCCTTCTCCAACACCACATTTCGAAACTTTCCAGATGTTTCTGATCTACTGCCCTAAGTGTCCATGTTTCAGCCCCATACAGAGCTATGCTCCAAATGTAGCATTTCACTATTCACTAGAAATGACTCCCTGTCATTTCTAAAAATTTTAAAAACAAGTACTGAATTGGCTCTTAATAACACTTGGCCCAGAATTGTCCAAGAATTGCTTAACTGCAAGAATAGATTTCTAACTTGTTCTTATTTTCTATTTTCTCTCCATATTTAATCAGAGTTGAGATGGAGCTCTCAGATAAATGTGTTTTATATAACATAATAAACTAGTATTATTCATATATGCAAGTTTTCTCTCATCTCTTGGCAGAGATTTGGATGTGCGCTTATCCACAGCGGACAGTTGAACCTCAAACAGAAAATTTATGCCAAGGATTTCCAGCCCATTGATGAAGAATGTGAGTGTTCAACTTGTAAACGGTATACCCGTGCTTACCTGCATACAATTGTCACCAATGAAACTGTTTCCTGTCATCTGCTTTCTGTGCACAATATTTCATATCAGGTAAGTTAAAATTATGTGTTACATAAGTAAATATCCAGTCAATCATCATATTTATGCAAAATTATCAAACTCAGTAGAAACTATGTACATGAATACAATGTACTTAGAGCAGATTATGGCATGCAAGTCCTGGGGTAATAAAAGTTGATGTTATGGCTAATGCCTGGTATGATGATGGAAATTGTTGACTGGAAAAAATTTCTGTTCTTTCAGCTACGACTTATGAAGTCGATACGAAAGAGCATAGAGCAGCAGTGTTTCCCAGAGTTTGTCCGTAAGTTCATGGCTAACATGTATGCAAGCAAAGAATATCCACAGTGGATTGTGGATGCTCTATTGGCAGTAAATATTCACCTTGATCTCGCAGCACCCATAGCTGAAAAGTGAATTATGTAGAACATGTTTTCAGTACCAGACAGAAATATTTTCAGATTCACCTACTTACATATGTAACAGGGTGCCAAAGCTTGGGCTGGTTTGTGCCAGTATTTATGTATGATGTGATGGAATGTGTGAGATCATGCATTGTATTCTCCAGTCTTCTCACTACTCCCATAAGCGCTTTTGTTTCTGTGTATGCTCTTTCTGTACTACCTTATGTGTATCTTTCCACTCTGCACAGTATGTCAAGATCATTCTGAAATTTGGCCACATATATGGCAACAAATCTTTGCCTAATAAATTGCTGCTTAAAGTTCAGATACTGTGTTATTTTAATCTCATTATGGTTCAGTACAGTGCTCTCAGAATTTATGGAACATTAGTTTTAAGTACCTGCACATTTCTGCTCAAAATGAGAAAAAAAATATACATGTTTTTAGAAATCTCTTCCAGTGCATAGTGTGGTATGTCCCATACAGTTGGCAGTGCCCCAGACAGAAATTGATATAAATCAGTTTTCTGAAAAGCAGATATATGATTTAAGTCATATGACTAACAGTAAGCAAATATTTCTGCAAGGGCTATCTGGAAACTGACCTCTGTCGATTTGTTAACAAAACAAACAACAATAATTTATATAGAAAAATTATGTACATACTTAAGCTACTTCTCAATGTACTCACCGCTGTAATTGAGGCATTTGTCATATCAGGGAGTTTTTGTTTGGTTGTGTTGAAGAAGTCTGCCACCTGCAAGCTGAGCCACATTTGGACACCTTCCATCAACTCATTATTGTTGAAGTGCTGTGATCCCACCCAGTTCTTCATGTAGGTAAAGAGTTGGTAGTTCCTTGGAATGAAATCAGGCCTGTAAGGAGGGTGGGCCTATACAGCTCCTAGTTCAAATGCTCCAGCAGCACCTGAGTGCAAGCAGCTGTATGCGAATGTGTATTGTCGTGGAGAAGCACTACACTGGATATCAGCATTCCATGCCTTTTGTTCTGAATGGCTGTACACAGATTTCTAGCATTTCACAATACACTTATGCCATTGTGGTCCCTTGTTGCATGAATTCCACTATCAGCACCCCTTTCTGGTCCCAGAAAAGTCATTAGCTTTCTGGTAGACAGTGTTTGTGTAATCTTTTTCAGCTTATTTGGTCAATGTGTATGCATGCACTGCTTTGACTGCTCTTTGGTTTCAGCATTCACAAATGAAACCCAGGTTTTATCACCTGTTACTTGTACGATGTGACTGAGAAATTCATCCCCATCTTTGTGATGTTGCTCTAAAAAGTCAAAAGCAGAAGGAAACCGTTCTGTGTTTTATGGGCACCTGTGAGCAGTTTCAGAATCCACCTTGCACAAAACTCATGATAGCCTAGCCTAACTGTGACAGTTCCATAGAGAAGAGTGCGTGAAATTTGTGGATATTCATATGAAAGTTCTGAAATTGTAAAGCACTGTCTTTCACAAATTTTTTGGACAACACTTTGGACAGTGTAATCACTACAGATGGCCAACCACTTTGCTCTTCATCATGAACATTTGTTTGCCCATCTTTGAACATTCTGCAACATTGTCTTATAGTTCTTCACTCATTACATTTTGGCTGTAAAACGCTGTGCACAATTTACGATGGATTTCCGCAGTGCTTATGTTTTTAGGGCGAAGGAAGTGGATAACAGAACGAGTTTTGCAGCTGGCAGGATTATGTCAGGACACATCATAACTCACTCTGTAGAGACTAGAACAGACACTAGGTGACCTGTTATGTGATGGCGTACAAAGCAGTGAGTCACGTGACGCTACCTCATGTGCGAGGGCCCTTCTCCCCCTTCCTACATTTTTTTTCCTAGGCACTACAGCCCCAGTGGGCCTAGGCGGGTGATCAGCTCGTCGCAAGGCCTCTATCTGTACACAAACACAGAAAAACGCACACACACAAACTAAACATCCATGCCCTGAGTGGGATTCAAACCCACGATCCTGGTTTCCAAGCAAGCAAAGACAGTACATGCCTTAGACCGCTCGGCTACCGTGACCGGCCCTTCCTACATTAGTTGCCTAAAATAAATGGAGGTTACTTTCTGAATAGCCCTCATATATTCATGTTTGAAGACACATTTGGGAGTTTCACCACCTCAGTTTGACAACAAAGTAAGAGATATCATCCATCTATTTAAGCGTATTCCTCTAGGCACAATGTAAATTTGACCTTCAGAAAATGCTGAGTTCTTCATCATTGTACCTTTTCAGGTCTTGTGTGGTATGGTTCCAATTGGTTCAAATATCATAGAGTTATAGGTACCCACATAAATAATATGTTGTCAATAAATTGGGTTAAAATGCTAGTCGTAACACATCTTCATAGCAGGAGATAATCCACTGTTGAAAAGATTTCACACAGATGATCATACCATAATGGAACCAGATGTCTGTGTTGTCCATTGGTTCTAGTTGTGGATGCAAATCCTGTCATTCTTCTGTAGCAATCAGTTGTGAACACCACTGTTTCACAGTCTTCATTCTCAAAGAAAAAGGAGCCTGAATATGGAACAGTGACATAGTGCACCAAGCTGTAACCTTTGGGGAACACAGTCGTAGCTCATGGAGTTCATAAGGATGTTAAATTGCCAGTAACGGTAATTTTGCTTATTATGTCTTTTCTGACATAAAACTGGGTGTTATGATCAATAATATCTGGCACACCTGTAACTCAGAAAAACGCCAACAGAATGTTAGACAGATTTATAGCCTGCCATTAATTTTTTAACAATGGCCATTTAGTATGACTAAACGAAAACTGTCACAGGTAGGCTCTGAGAAATTTTGCTAGTGATACAGTGCCAGACTGATTGCCTTGGGCTTTGAGAATCAAGACATACAAACTTTTTCTGTTTTCAAGCATACTGGCAGTGCATGGAGCTCCAGCTTGTTTATGTCCATCACTAAACCTGTAGTATGTAATTTCATAATTACTGCTATGCTGGTACTGTATGGCACATAATTACACATTAATACCTTGGACACAATGTACACTCATGTCCATTTAGAACTCATAAAGACCACTTTCCAGCTTAATCTCACAAAACTCTTCTTCAGAGTTATTATGCCTCACCTCCAAACCTGTGCCTGACACCATGCATCTCCAACTAATTTATCCCTTGTGGAAAAACATGAATAGATTCGATTTATCTCTTACATAAAAACAGACACAAATGTTCAGTTTATGAAAAATTATTTCCCATTCATTTATTTAACTGCTGGTCATATGAAATTAACTGCCTGATTTACATTCCTATGCCTGGGATAATTATGGGGATTTAATTATAAAACATAAGAAGTGGAAGGATGTGAAAAATCCATAATACTCCTGAAGGTACACGATATTGATCTAAAAATGACCAGTAGTCTTCAGAAAAAATTACACATTAGTAACGCTCACAACAGGATGTGGTGAAAATGGTCGTTCATAGTTACTTAAGTGGTATTCCTTTATCAGTTTGTCTCTTCCACCACATGAGAAGTACAGTGCGTACAATCAAGTGCGCGCCGCGGCTGCAATTTGCCGTGAGTCATACCACCACAGAACGGATGCAACTCCTCCCCGCGACTGCAGTGCCGTTCCCCGATAGCGTGAGTGTAGTGGTGTCGCTGAGTCTCCGTCCATCAGTTGCTCTACATGCACACATTTATAAGAATACAGTAAAAAGATAACTTACCGTGGTTTATAACAGGTGCTGAAAGTGACCTCCTTCTGCTTGCAAACATGCCGCGCATCTCACAAATAAATTACGCGACACTCTCTGCAGTTCGTCGACGGTAATTGAATGAATTACGCGTGTAATTTCATTTTGAAGACTATCAATGCTGCGGGGATTATTTTTGTAGACTTTTTGCTTCAGGTTGCCCCAAAGATAATAATCAGAAATACTGAGATCTGGGGATCTGGGAGGCCACAGTCCTCTACTGACAATTCTGTCTNCTTAACGATTTTCGAGGACTGATCTGTAATCTTGCCTGAATATCCTTAACCTTTTCTTCAGTCAGCACAGTTCTCTTCGATTGCTTCTTCTTGTCACTCACTGAACCTGTGGCCCGCCACTTTTTCAGAAGCCTGTTTACACACGACTTTGTGGGAACTGGCGAGTCAGGATATTTCTGACGAAACCTATGTGCGAATTTTCTGTAAATGTTTTTCCTTGCAGTAGTTTCGACAATAAACACACGCTGTTTAATAGTGAACTTCATTTCCACCATCTGTCGACAGCTGTAAACATTCCACTCCACTTCCACAGCAAGACAAAGACCGACTGTTTAATGCAGCCTCGGGTTCCGATTATGCAACCATCGGCGTAGGAGCACTGCAGTCGCAGGGAGGAGTTGCATCCGTTCTGCGGTGGTATGACTCACGGCAAATTGCAGCCACGGCGCGCACTTGATTCTACGCACTGTACTATGAAAAACAGCATACAAATAACAATTGACCTTTCTTTGCTCATCTAGTGCTACCAGATATTGTGAGTGTCTTTTCTGACCTCTGTGAAAGCAAAGGTATAGAAACCATTTTTCAGGTAACACCAGTAAGCAAAATGTTATCAGTGATAGGGTAAATATGAGAATGAAGGTCAAAGAGCAGACCTACAGCTTAATGTGGTCTCTCGGCTATGGGAGGACTTGGTATTTTCAGAATTCCAAAGTTTCATTTTTGACAGAGGTGAAGGTTTCAGTCTTTAAGTCTCACCAGAAATCAGTCTCAGAATTCTCTGATAAAAGTCTGTTGTCACTATCATCATCATTATGATTAACTTGTCTATCACTATCTTTTATAAAGCATCAGACTCCTCTGTGAGCTATCACTTCAGCTTCTGTGACTGTGTACTTATGTTGAGGTGTCCGAGTTGTGTCTTGCCATTTTAGAGCCGTGCCGCCCACACTCACATCACATGCATTACAGAAATAGTGGCTGATGTGAACAACAGAAGCAATGTAGTAGAATCTTCACTTCTGGATCAAATTTAATGATAAAAAAACTTAATGTTTCCCTATGTCAAGTCGAAATAAATAAAAACTATCCAGTTTCACATTCATGACAGTTTGTGATGTGTGACAGAATAACCTTGGCAACATTTGCTTATGTTACTGTATTAATCATATTTTCCTTCAAATGTACTTTTCCTTGTTGCATTGCAGTGCAATATTTTTGAGTGTTCACTGTTAATAGAGGTGCAAGTGTGGGATCAAGTTGATCCTGAAAGTATGTCTGAATGCAAGTACATCTTATTTGTTCATCTCATAATCTGTTATCAATATCTAATCAAGAACACCTACAGTCATCACTGACAAAAACATAATAAAGCACTGGATGAAACTGTGATACCCACTGAGCTCTCTGCAACTATAAGCAGAACCATTATTCATTGTCTCTCAGAAGTGACCTTTCCTGGGATAAAGATTGGTGAGGTGTGGAAAATTTTATTTGCTTTTCTACACACATTAGACTATGGTCCTCTGGGATGAGATGCTGTATAGTGAGGTGAGGAGGTGCCAACAATTTGGAGAAATCTACTGCCAGTCTTCAGTATAAAAGAGGACTTTTCTAGCCTGAAGATGGAGGCAGCAGGTTCCTCCAAAACACTAGCACCAATCAAATTGTACACTGTCACATCCCAGAAGACTGTAATCTGGATGCCATCATGAGGACTTCAAGTCACACATACTTGATAAGTCTACAGTATGAAAAGGGTAGCATAGTTGGTTGAGGCACTATGCTACAAGCTGGAAGGTTGCAGGTTCAAGTCCTGGCGAGGTGTGTGTCTTTTTTTTTTTTTTGCCTAACCCTTCCCACTACACTATGGCTCTACTCAGCCTCTAACAAAAATGAGTACCAGGAATCTTCTTGGGGGGTAAAGGGCGTCCAGTGCTTAAGGCTGACAACCTTACTGCCATCTGTGAGCCGACTGTCTAGAAAATATGGGAACCTCAACTTCTCTTTTAATAGTATGGAAACAAATAAAGTAGATTCCAAGCAGTAGATATGAAATTTTTAAGAATTATTGAGGGAAGACCAAGAAGAGACAGTTTGACATGAAATCATAGATAAGAGGTTGCAATCCAAAATTTGTTAAGGGTTCACAAAGAGATGAATACGAGGGGGTACCCAAAAGAAACCGAACTTATTTTTTTTTATAACTTATTTATTCAAATTTTAAGCACAAACCTTCAATCCCCTTCAAAGTACTCTCCACTTACACTAATACACTTGTCTAGTCTTTTATTCCATTTTTCAAAACATTGTCTAAATTCATCTTTTGAGATGCTTGACAGCGCCTCCGTTGTTTTTTCCTTTCATGTCTCTTTTCATTCGAGGAAACAAAAAAAAAGTCGCACAGGGCAAGGTCGGGTGAGTATAGAGGGTGAGGAACAGGGGTCATACCAGTTTTGGTCAAGAATTGTCGTACAGACAGGGCTGTGTGAGCAGGGGCATTGTCATGATGGAAAAACCAGTCACCCGACTGCCACAAATCTGGCCGCTGAGCTCCAAGTCACTCCCGACAGCTCCACAATTTCTTCAATGGTCTGTCATCAATCTTCCTTGATGATTTCACGAATTTTTTCAACATTTTCATGTGTTCGGGCCATGGAAGGATGACCAGAACGAGGTTTGTCATCAATTGACATTTCACCATTTTTGAAACGGGAAAACCATTCAAACACTTGAGTTTTCCCCATAGCATTGTCCTTGTATGCCGTTTTTAACATTTCAAGAGTTTCTGTTCCACTTTTCCCGAACAAAAAGCAGAATTTCACCGCCGCACACTGTTCACAAAAATCAGCCATTGCAAAAATGACGATCACACAAAACAGTTGTCACTATAAACTCTGCCAAAACTAGTCATTACCGTCTGAAGCAACGGTAGTCGGCTTATCGACTCAGGAATGTTAGCTCTATGCGCTCATAGTGGCAAAACACGGTACTACAAAAGCTCTGCCCACAAAAAAATTAGTTTGGTTTCTTTTGGGTACCCCATCGTACAGTGGTTTGGCACACAGAGTGTGTTACTGGTCATCTCTACATGCAAGTTTTGCAGAGGTTACGCGATGCAGGGACAGTGGTTTCTGCATCACGATAACGCACTGAGCCATACATCACTTGTTGCGCAGCAGTTCCTTGCCGAGAAAAACATTCCTGTCATACTCTGAAAATGGGCCTCAAGGGGAATACATTTCACAACCATGGAGGACATCAAATCAGATGTGACGACTGAACTCCAGAATACTCCAAATGAAGCCCTCCACTGGTGCTTCCAACAATGGCAGGATCGATGGAGCGAGAGAGAGAAAGTGTGTGTGTGTGTGTGTGTGTGCGCGCGCGCAAGGATCATACTTTGAAAGTGATTAGGTAAGCATTGCCATATGTCCTACCATTACAGTGCAATACCACCATTCCAGGAACTTTTTGACTGCCCCTTATATACCTTATTGCTCTGAATATAATACATCCTTGAATTTAAGACACATCCAGTTTTTGAATGTGGATTTTTTGGGGAAAAAAAACTCAGGTTCACATTCCTCAAATTTTAGCTGCACTCAATTTTTAAATGGGAAACTGTAAAATGTGGTATATAAGGAAGGGTATTTTATATCTTGTAGTGTAATAATTAGTAACCAAGTGCAGGGCAATTATAATGATGTGGGTAAGCACAATTTCTCTGCTGGAGAAATGCCTGATTCGTAGAAGTTCTGTCTGTCTGATGAACTGAGCCAAAATTTGTTAACCCATAGATATACACCACAAAATGTACAGGTGAAGATTTTAATCCCTAAATAATCAGCCATACATATGTGTATCACAATTAGGAGATTGTCTCTCTTGTGAAGTCAGTCAAGCATGAAGCACAAAGAAAACTTGCATCTATTGAAATTATTAAGCTTGCTCACTATAACAAGCATATCAGAAACTGGTCTTATATTTCTTCACTTCAACCATGATATGGTGAATATTTGTGAGCTGGGTACGTGCATTGGGTGACAACAGTTTGTGAAAACGATGATAATATTGCACCAGTTGAGTCAGTGCTAACTGCAACAGTGTTGATCCTGTCACTAGGCTGGGGAATGATGGCAGAATCTCCCGATTCAGCTCCTCCAGTGACCGCTTCCACCCCGCAGAGAATGACTGCACCAGGGCCAATGCTTTTCCTGCAACATCAATCACAAAATTCTGAAGTCACAGCCTGATGGCAGCAGCTGTAAAGGCAGCCAAGAAGGACACAAAAATAAGCATTATAGTGTAGGAGTTGAGGTTTTCACAGTGGTGGCATTGAAGAGTTCCATCTTCTAGGATATGAGGCTGTGTAGTCCGTTGAAAGTCAACTGACGTTTAGGAGAAATAAGAAGATGGAGGTGGCATTTTCTTCAAATGAGGACTGTTCAAATGAAACCCATTTTGCAGTGCTGCCAGCAAATTCAGCCAGTCATACATGATCCACATGGCTGTGTGCATGACAGACCAGTAGTAAACCATACGCTGTACAGCAGACGAAGTGTCAGCATGTAGGGACAGTGAGATATGGTTAAGTGCTGTGTTAAAAACATTCAGAATCTTCCTAAAGAGGACCAGTGAGCTGTCATTCAGTTTTCTAGTACTGAGAGTTATCAACCAGCCAAAATTCATGAAGAAACCCTCTGAGACCTTCATACCACCATCAAGAGAAAGCATCCATGTACACTCACAAAGGATCTCATTACACTGCATAACAACACCTATCCACACATGGTCTGCACTGTGCTAGACTATCCCCCAAATAACCTGGACCTGTTAAGTACGTGAATTTCATGTTTTCACCCCATTCAGGAAAGCGCTAAAGAACTGTAGATTCAGGCTGCATGATGTCATCAAGACTGTGGTGGTTCAGTGTTTCCCCAGCAGCAGACCAGGGAGTTTTATCTCAAAGGGATATATCAGCTGGTGGATCAATGGGATGCCTGCCTCAGTACCCACTGGGAGGATTTAAATGGCCTCTACTCCTTTGCCATGGACAATCCCTGAATGGGTATCTTTTGAACAATTCCTGATTCTGCGTAGGAAAAAAGATACTGCCTTTATGGAAAGCCCACAGTCATTATTGGACTCCACACAACAGCAATCACAGATAAGCAGCATCCACATACAAAGTAATTAAAACGCATGGCAGATATCAGTGACATGGGACGAATGAAAAACACTTACTTTCATGGTGTTTCAATTCGTCTGCTTGACCCTTTTCAACAAGTGCTTCACCTTCCTTCACAAATTGCATAATACCACCAAAATTAGGTGACAGTATCTCCTCCACATACTCTGCACTTCGAGTATTCAAGTGCTCACGGAAGCTTTCTGCCTCCTTCGAGTTGTCCCGCGTATGCTCCTGCACAAAAGCATAGTAAGGAAACACACAGTGACACCAGAAATTCCAAATTTGAAATTTAATTTGCATTATACGTGGTGCAAGCCAAAAGTTCCCGAAATATATTAATAAAAACTACTACATCTTACCTAGATCTTATTCTGCACCATCACCTTCAAAGTAGTCCCCTTGGGAGCGCATACACCGATCCCAGCGTTTCTGCCACTTTTCAAATGCATCCTGGA
>NW_019730109.1:714866-730431 GCF_002891405.2 Cryptotermes secundus
AGCCATCGCAAAACCGCAAACTCATGGAAACACAACAATGGAAATACGTTCACCAACAATAAACCCAACCACTCAACTCGACGCCGCTTGCCACACCAATTCAAGAAGGATGTGTGAGGAGACACCTAGCGGTATTTCGATGTATTCATAACCATTCGCGCGCAAAATTCAAATTTCTGAAACTTTTGGATTGCCCCACGTAGTTTGTACTGTTGATTCTGTTTGATACTGAAATACCTATTAACCCCTACATTCAGCGACCAACATGACTGGAAACCTGTAATATTCTTATGCACTTGAAACATTTAATCTTTACTGCCCATGTGCCGAACTACATCAGAGGCATGTGCATGGTCCATATGGCTGAGCATTGCATTTTTTAATATTAATACCATAACCCCCCACGTTACAATATGACCACCAGCCCCAAAATGCTGGAAGATTTAAAATTATAATTCCTTATTTCTGGATGAAAAACTGTTACACCTGAGTTAAAATCTGGTCCCCACACTGCAGTGAGGAGTGATTTGAAATTCCCTCCTTCCTCTGTTTTTTAATATTTGCAGTTTATGGTCTTTCCTTTAGTGTTTAGTTTATATAAGATTTTATTCATTTAAAGTTTACCTCCTTGTGTGGCCTATCTAAAAACATAAACACTGAAATATACAACCATATAATTTGTTTTATGTGGGTGTGAAGGTGTATAGCTTGAGGGTGCTTGAGAAGAAAATGCAGAGAATATATAAGGACTAAAGAAGAGGAAGTAAAGAAGTAAATGACAGAGAAGACTGCATAATGAGGAGTTTCATAATTATTACCCTTAGCTAATATTGTTGGGGTGATTAAATCAAGAATAGAAATGAGTGGGATGCAGGGAAAATGAGAAATCCATAAGAATGTTCAGCTGTTGCATAACATCAAAGGAAGGGACCACTTGGGAAACCTCAGTGCATATGTTGGAATATTAAAATGAATCTTACAGATATAGTGATGAACCTTTGGGTTCCATAAAAACAATTTTTAGACCAGTTAAAACATTAATCAGTTGTTCAAATAATGCCTTGAATCTTGGAGTTGGCTAATAATTACAATGAAAGGCTTGAACACACTATGTCTTACCATGAGAATTCCAAGCACCATGTCATAATTGTTGATGAGGAAAATAAGCTGTTCTTTGCGTTGTGGAAAGACTGCTGCCATGCGTAGGATGAAGCACTCAACTTCCTCTTGCAGTTCTGCCAATAGCCGGCTCACCAACTCTGAAGGAAAACTCTCACTAATCCCTACCAGAGCTGCACTAAACTCAGCATATCGCCGTGTGATCTGCACCATATGAATATCAAATTCTAAGAGAAATTTGTAAAATATAACACTACTGACTGTGTGTCGCATATTCACGGAACAGCTGGCCTAGTGTTGCAGTTTTTAATGCTAATGCCATTACTGTAAAATAATATATGGTCACCAATCACTTAGTACCAGGAGATTTAAAATCCTTTTTCCTGGACAGTAAAGGTGGATGATCATTAAATCGCTGTTCATCTGTGCGTTTTGGTAGGCTGCTGCAAACGTTCAAGCCCCATTCATCATATACCAGTAATATCTATGTCATCTATCCATAATTTCAGGTGAAGAAATAGATAGGCATTGTCCACTATGTTCACCAAAGCACTTCATCAGTTGCAACATCCCAAATATGTTATTTGATTACTTTAACAGTCTGCCTGCCTTATTAACATAATAAAAGCTTGGGCAGATCATTCAGCAAACTACTTGGCTACATGCCAGGAGACTAGTGTTTGATTCCTGGCAGGAATAGAATTTTCTCTTTACTTTTATGACCAGTCTAACTTTTGGGTCCACCTCTCCATGGTTCTAACATGAAGGTGATGACTCACCTCCATTTAGTGATGAGCTTGTGAATCTGTGGAGCTTAATCACCACTATCCTTATACAGCTTTATGGTATGATGCCTAGGCACTGGGATAACTTTACATTTATCATCATGTATGGGTACAATGCAACTTACATAGTGTGGTCCCATTTCCTTACTGAATTTTTTTGGGTCACAGTCTTTCACACTTTGAATGTTCAAACTGAAGATGTATTCAAACCTGAAACAATATAATGCAGCTGATACAGTCTCAGGAGTTCAATATAACAAATTTGCCATGTGAAATTTATAAAGTAGTCTTCTTGGGTTATGACACTTTGTAGTCTCATACATGAGTACCAGTGTTCTGCAGAACCTTCTGCCTTCATGAAGAATTCAGACCACTTCGTCAATAAGATTAAGGATTTGGAATCAACAGAATTACTCTCTGGTGAGTTTGAAATTGGAGACATGTTTAATGATGAAACACTATCCATAATCCAAAAGGTGATGGAGACAGAACAACTAAACTCATCCTCTCTGGATGCAATGCTGAAACTTCCATGTTTTACAGATGGCCATTTCTACAAATACATATGAACAAATGGAATGGAAATGGGCAATCACTGTTAGCTAAATCATACTGCATTACCATATAAAAATTAGAATTTGTAGTTTAATTAACAGAAAAAGATGTGATATGCATGATTTAAGAATGAGCAATGTCAGATCCCAAAGAAGTATGTGAATATGAAACTGAAAGGAAATCAACCAAGAGGCAATAGGAAGGGATGTCATAAAGATGAAGAGGAACGCCATGGGAAGAAACAGAGGAACTTGAGGAAAGACGGGGCAGGTGGAGAGTGTTGGTTGCTAGATAAACTATATAAAGTGCAAATGTCTAAGGGAGAAGATAACAAATCTTTCTGTATCCTTATCTCTAAGCAACTGACAAAAGGCCCCTCCACTCTGAACAGACCATATATGTACAGGGTTTGTCCGGAAAGTAATGCAATTAAGTTCATAAAACAAAAATTTATTCAAGATATCGTTACAGATGTTTAAAATTCTTCAAAGTACTCCCTTTGGGCATCCACACACTTGCCAGCGACTTTTCCATGGACAGTACGCATCCTGGAAGGCATCGACAGGGACCTCGTTTAGATCCTTTGTCACGGCAGTTTGGATCGCTTCAATGGTTCCAAAACGGGTTCCTTTCAGGGCGGTCTTGATCCTCGGGAACGAAAAGAAGTCTGCCGGAGCCAGGTCACGATTGTAGAAGGGCTCTCCAGGATGCGCAGAGCGGTGTGGCTGGGAGCGTTGTTGTGGTGCAGCTGCCAGGTAGCAGCGATATCCTTTCGAGTGCGGACGACCCTGTTTCTTAATCTGTCGAGCACTTCCACGTAGTAGGTAGCATTGACTATCTGCCCTTGGAGTACGAATTCTTTGCGGACCACACCCTTGGCATCAAAGAAGAAATGAGCATGGTTTTCACTTTCGATTTGCTCATTCTTGCCTTCTTGGGATGAGAGGACTCCGAGGTGTGCCATTTGGACCTTTGTCTCGAGGTCGTACTCAAAGGCCCATATTTCGTCGCCGGTAATGACACTGTCCAAAAAATCAGGTTTGTTTTGCACACATTCCAAAAGTTCACTCACGATCGTCACTCAGTTGTTCTTGTGGTCGCCAGTCAACAATTTGGGGACCAACTTGGCGCGCACACTTTCCGCATGTGCAAATTGTCGGTAACGATGTCATGCACAGTGGTTCTTGGAATACTGAGAGTCTATGCTATCATCCGAACACTCATTCGATGATCGGTAATTAGAAGATCATGAACACGAGACACATTTTTGTCACTTTTGCTGGCTGACAGCCATCCAGAGCGGGGGTCATCCTCCACCTCTTCCCGACCATTTTTAAACAACTTCAACCACATGGAGACTTGAGAATAGGAGAGAGCAGAGTCCCCATAAGCTTCCTGAATCATTTGGTGGGTGTCAGCGAGGCTTTTCAGTTTAGCACAGAACTTGATTGCGTAGCGTTGTTCGCTAGTTTTCTCCATTGCGCGTCATGACACAGGCACTAACAGGAGGTTTACAGAAACAGTGATCCTGACGCTCCCAGAGCTCAGAGCAAACTGAGCTTGGAAGCGTTGTGAAGCTATGTCCCCCCCCTTTCCCAACCGGCCCGAACGTGCTGTGACCAGGAGGAGCAGCAGCGGGAAAAAACAAATTGCATTACTTTCCGGACAAACCCTGTATAAGGGGCAGTCAAATGAAAACGGGTCACCACGCAAACCTCACACGGCGCACAAGTTGGTAACACTGGAATTTGCTTATGGTACAAACATCTGTTGGGGACTCGAGAATGCACAGTGACATACCTTTGCACACTGGTCGTTTGTTTACTGTGCTGGAAGTAAGGTTAGCGCTACGTGTGATCATCCAACATCAGTAATGGAAGCGGTTCCGTACATGCCATTGTGACAAAACACCTGCTGTACCACAAAATCTGCGCACAGTGGGTTCCACATCAACTCGTGGAGGAACAGAAGACTCAGAGAATGGCTGCATCACTGGGTCACTTGCAATGATACCATGAGGAAGAGTATGCTTTTGTGTCCTGTATTGCCACTGGGGACGAAACTTGGTGCCACCATTTTGACCCTGAGAGCAAATGGCAGAGCCAACAGTGGAAACATGTGAATTCTCCCCCACCGAAGAAATCCAAAGCTGTACACATAAGTTCTGGTAAAGTGATGATGACAACATTCTTCTTCAACTGCAAGGGCCCTCTGCTTGACGAATTTCTTGAGGATGGGGCCACAATCAGTGCACAGTGCTATGAAGACACTTTGCAGAAACTGAGACATGTCATAAAGCCAAAACGCCCTGGAATGCTATCAAACGACATTATCCTTCTTCTTGATATTGCGTGCCCCCACACTGCCAACTCTGTGAGGAATACACTACAGAGATTTGGTTGGGAAGTGCTTCAACATGCCCCCTACAGCCCAGATCTC
The DNA here is from genome assembly GCF_002891405.2 of Cryptotermes secundus. Classification (NCBI taxonomy): domain Eukaryota; kingdom Metazoa; phylum Arthropoda; class Insecta; order Blattodea; family Kalotermitidae; genus Cryptotermes; species Cryptotermes secundus. The sequence goes on from NW_019730109.1 coordinate 719,765, forward strand.
TCCCCATGTGATTTTCACATTTTTGGACACCTGAAGAGAGACATTCATGGTCATCAGTTTGCATCAGACAAAGATGTGTGTGGCTGGGTAAAGATGTGGTTCCACAGACAGCCCACAAGCTGTTTCAAGGAAGGCACTGACCATCTTATCTCCCAGTGGGATAAATGTATTAACAGTTCTGGAGATTACTTTTGAGGTAAAAAATGTTGTTTAATGTGTTTTGGCTTCTGACCCGTTCTCATTTGACTGCCATTCATATATCATGTATATATATATAAGACTTTAACATTTTTACCATCTCTACTGATTCATGATGGAATATCACTGATTTTGCACAATATTCAATGCTTCTCACCTGACATCATCTGAACCTATTTGTTCCTTGGTTATCAACTGCATGGGTAATATAGAGTCAAATGACAGAAGGATGACTATGAATGATGTGTAAGCAGCTGGAGGACCAAGGAAAACCATGAAAAATCTCAGTTCATATTGAGTGAGTGCCTTCTGTATATACAGCTGGAATGCTAATCAGTATGCTATGATGTTTGATAAAACAAAATTCATAATTGATCATAGATTATAAATATGCTTATTTTTCATTACATTAAATACATACCGAGGCCATATAACAGCCTGGAGAGTTTTCCAATACTGATCCAGAGCTGGTACTGCTCGTTTGTGGCACATTAGTTGGTATCTCATTATAAGATGTACACATAAGAAGAGTGCAATAGCATCATAACAATCTTGTGTGAATGTCTCAAGGTTTTTCTGCATATAAAATTGAACCAAATAATTATGAATTAATTGTAAACAAAGAAATAATATGATAGTGTTTCTGTTTTAAGACATTCTTTTAACAGAGAGAAGGGAAGATACAGGAACTAATGTAATTTTGATTAAATATAAGAAACATATGGCTGGAATGTAAGTATTGTTTTTATTACTATAGATCAAGGAACACCAAAAAGATATTTTAGCATACAGACCTGTTGCTAGGCAGTGGCCACAAAATAAGCCGTTCTTAAGTAATGGTTCCACTGCAACAAAGGAACAGTGTTTTCTGTGTGGTCTGTGCAGAGATGTTATAAGCAGGAAAAGTCAGTGGATTGAGTGAGCAAGTGAGTTAGAGGCCTGCTACGGTGCAGTTGTGAGCTGTTGCTATTAGAAGCTGGTAGCTGAGGCCAGGCACAGTTCAGGAACTCAGAGGCAGGGGAACGTCCACCATTGGAAGCCATTACCAGAAGACTGGTGAAGATAGCAGGCTAAGTGTGTGTGCTAGTGAACTCTATAAAGTGTGTGAATTAGTGAAACTGTTATAATTAGCTATAGCCACGGATCTGTGAGAGTTCAGTAAATCCAATTACCAGTCCAAACCCCATCTATGGTCACTCTGTTAAATGATAATATGACAAATTACTCTTCATATTCTTGCCAATATCATGGTAGCCATGGCTGTTTAGGCAGTGTGCATGTATTTCCGTGCAGTTTCTGGATACAATCTGAATCATTCCCAGCCTTTTATTTTTCTTGTAATTATATGAGTAAACTTGAATGAATATGAATGATTCTTCCTTTGAGTTTTACTTACTGTTCACTGTGATATTCACAAGATCAACCACATTTTAAGTGAAGACCAGGTATTTCTAGTAACTTACATGTTTTCAAATTCATACATCATCTTAAAGGTGACTGTAAATTGTATACAGCACCGATTTTATCAGGTTGTTGAGATATTTAGAATTAGAAAACTTCAGAGGAGGGTAAACTGCCATAACCCACTTACTGCAGAGGTATGTCAGAAGGATTTGTTAATCACTCCTGGTAACACAACATAGATTAGCCCACCATCTGCGGTGTACTGTGTGTACAAGTAGCTGAACATGGCTACTTGACTGAAACGGAATGAAGTCCATGCTGTATTTTGGTGATTTTTGAATGCAAGAAATGTGCAAGTGGCAGAAAATCACTGCCAACTCATGAAAGTATAAGGTGAAGGTGTTATGAGTTGGCACAGTATAGTGAAATGGCATGCAGAATTCCAAGATTGAACAGGCAGTACAGAGAACTATGAACAGGGCCAGACCCATATCAGCAAGAACTGCAAGCAATTGTTTGCTCATGGAATATGTGATATGCAGGAAGAGAAGGCTTACAGAAAGTGAACTGCAACATGACATGAATCTGTCACACTGAACTATTGTCATAATCATTCAGAACTTTGGGTTTAACAATGTGTCCCCACACTGTGCAAGCACTAATGTTAAGACCACAAGAAATGAGGTGCTTGTGCTCTGTCATTTTTGCAGTGATATTCTTTCAGTGGTCAAGAATTTCTTGAGTGCATTGTCAGAGGAGACAACATGGGTTCATCACTATGCCCTGGAGACAAAAATGTGCCAACATGGAACATAAACGCCTCAGTTCCCCATGATCAGAAATGTTCAAATGTGTGAGGTCCACTGGCAAAGTGATGTTTACAGTGTTTTGGGATCATTAGAGGCATTTTGCTCAGGCATGATGCAACAAGGCACAACAATCAATGCAGTGACTTACTGTGCAACATACTAATACGTGGCCATTAAATGAAAACGGCATGCACTTATATGGAAAGTAACAATTTCAGATGCCCTCATTTACATCATTGCTGGCACCACTGCACACAATGAACCTTGGCTACAGATATCCAGTTTCCTTCTCCAACAATATTTATATCCTGATCCACACTGTCTACCCATCATAACTTTGGCCTTCCAATCTCTCTTCTTCCTTCTGATGTCAATTTTAACACTTTATTTGCTGGATGACTATCCTCCATTCTTCTTAAAGCGCTCTAATAGACTGCGCCATATCTCAAGTGATTAGTCACTGGCTTTCCACTGCGGCGGCCTGGGTTCAATCCTGGGTCTGATCAAGTGGCATTTGTGGTGGTCAAAGTGATGCTAGGGCAGGTTTTCTCCGAGTACTTCGGTTTCCCCTGCCAATCTTCATTCCACCAATTGCTCCACAATCACCCTCACCTATCATCTGGGGCTGGTACAGTAGGCCAGAAGTGGCCACAGTACAAGGGACTTAGTCCCACCCCACTAGCAATAAAAAAATCCTCCATTCTTACAGGATGGTCAATTAAATTCAGTCCATTAATTACTGAGTAAGTTTGGAGATCCCAGGTTCATTACACAGACCATACAGTTCATCATTGTATATATTTCATCAGTGTCCACCATCCACAACCCCAGAGATCAAATTGGATTGAAAGGGTGGGCAATAAATGAACCTTGCACCATGGCTATTCATGGTCTCTTACACATTCTCTTTCTAAAATTAGTCCTCTAGCAGTCCCAAACTTCAAATAAAACAGTGCTTCACCCAACAAATAATCAGAATTTGTCTTATATCCAGGGACCTTTCCTCCATCATTGTCAGGGTTGATACTTCTCATACATAGTCCAAAACATGTCTCATTGTGGTTTATATTAGTTACTTTAGTCTTCAGAAAGGATAATCAAGATTTAATTTGTGTGTATATGCCATAAAAACATTTACTGGCTATCATTATCACCTTAATTTCTTCATGTACATACTCATTTACAGTTTACAGATATCTGTTATCATATTTAACTGACAAATATAACATAATGCATGACAACTCACCACTAACAAGTTCATTGTTTTGCCAAATATCTGATTGAAGAGAGCCAGAGCTTGTTTGCCTTGTACCTTGAAGAATTCAGCCAAGAACAGATATTCCCGGCAAGCGTTATCTACCAAGGTATACTGTTCACTGCGAAACAGTGCTTCAAAAGGGTACTGCAACAAAAAGTAAAATATAAGTTGAAACTACAACACTATGACCGCATCCCTCCATCAGGTTTTCTCCTCCCACCCCCTGCTCATGATAAGGTAATTCACAGGAAACATTACAGCAGCCTGACTTTGCCAGGATTTGAATCACATACCTCCATTAGAATACAAAACTAATTTGAATAGAATAAGCTGACAAACACCAACACCTCCAGTGCGGCATGAGGCACAATGACAGGAGCTTCCAGCTATATCATCAGCATATCTTTATATAAACTAACACTCACCCTGTTCTCAGTCTTATGTGCAGCATGAGGCACAATTACAGGAGCCTCCAGTTGTGCACTCAGCACATCTCCACGGCTGCCAATTGTGAACACAGTACTCTTGTGCTTCAGAGGTGTTTTATAAAAGAGTCCACTGCCACGTGATGCTCCCATATCCTCAATGCCCATAAGATCATCTTTTGTTGCTGCTTCTTCGTAACGTAACTTGGCAAGCCGTGATGAATAGGACTTGAAATATGAGTAATAGATCTTGCTCATTGTATCCACATACTCACTGCACACCTCTTGCGCTACACTCTGCTCATTTGACATTACAAATTCAAATAAGAACCTGTAAATATGTGATATTTTACTGTTCTAGAATTTCAGTTAAGACCAATAACATGGCATTATTTTCTCACTTCATGTCCTATTGCCGTTTCTGATACACAACAACCATACAGGAACTGACAGTTGTTTTTGTATAGAAATTGGCAACACTGGTGAGTTATATGACTACATGGTTCAGCAGCTTTGTGTCAATAGGTCACTGGGATTCATAAATTCCAAATAATATAACATGAATATAGAAATTCATTATTCAAGCAATAACCAACTGTGTTTTGTTGGTGGAGTGTTGTCATTTTGTGGAAAAAAAAATGTTAAAACAGATAATCAATATTAAATTTTTAGTGAAATTGGAATAATATGGCACTGATGTTTACAGTGCATTAGAGAATTTATGAAGAAAGAAAAATGTGTAGAACACTGGTTCATATGTGGGTTAAGTGATTTCTAGATGGAAGAGATGATGTAGCAGGAGAAAGATATGGCTATCCAACAACTTGTGACAACAAACGTGAAGACTGGTCATCACTTCATTGTCTGGACAAGCAAATGAACATTAACATAGGCATAGTGGTGCAAAACTTGACTAAACAACATAAAGAAAGTATATTCCAAAATGGACTATTAAACCTGAGTGCTCACCATGAAAATGAGGGGGAGAGAAATTTGCTAAAACCCTTCAGGAAGACTGCTGGAAGGTCCGATCATTTGAAAATAAAAATAAAAAAGTAACCGGGTCTTCCGGCATAACACAAACTAAATACCAGTCTTGAGAGGATAAATCTTGAGGTTCTGAGACTGAAAAGAGTTTAAATTATGGAATCCAAGATGAAAACCATGATGCTCTACTTTTCTGATAGCAAAGCAATTTTCACCTTAAATCTGGTCCTCACACAAAAGAAAACACATACAGATCTGGCTTCGTAAGTTAATTTTGCATTATGAAAATAAGCCTTCCTACATATAGCGCTTTCTGATTTTAAATAAATACCTGCAATAAGAAATATACAATTTTAACTACACTCTATCCTCTCCTATGCTAAATTGCAGATTCACATACACTCACACACTCAAACAAAAAATACCACCCAGACACATAGGAGTTGGGGTAATGTGTTCAGTATAGTGACTGGCTACAGACTGAATGTCCAAGGGATTGGAGTTCAAGTCCCAGTGGAGGCAAGAATTTTCAGTTCTCTATGTTGTCCAGACTGGTTCTGGGGCCCACCCACCCTCCTATCCAATGGGTACCAGGGGCGCTTTCCCTGGGGATAAAGCAACCGGGGCATGAAGCTGACCACTCACCTCCAACTAGTGCAGCAAGAAAACCTGGGTCTATACATCCACTCCCCCCGTACATCTTTATGGCATAGTGCTTAGTGCGTAGTTAAGCACAGGGAGAACTTGACCCAGACAAATACACATATACGTATATATTGTGGATATAATGTGAGGAAATTTTACTAGGTGGCTTACATGTTTTTGCTATGTTACATCACTTTCAGCATCTGAACTATGACTGATGAATACTGAACTGGAAGGAAGCAAGGTTTTATCCTACCATCTGCCTGGAGAGCCTGAGGAAAACCATGATTAACCTTATGATAGCTTCGGTTGGTCAAGATTCAAACTGCGCACTTCTCAAATACAAGTCTATAGCATTACCACTAAACCAGCCTACTGCGTTATGACTGATAACAGTGTTGATCAAAGGTATTTGTCAGTAACTTTAAGTAATGTAATTTATTAATTTTAAAATTTATTTAATTTCCATAGAAACTACAGGTAGCACACTGTTATACACAGATCTCAGTTGTAGTTACATGGGCTAGCCTCACTGAAACAAATGTTGTTTGAAGATATAAGAGTATTATTGTATGAACTCACTTGTGCTTGAGCAGTGTGTTCTGGAACACCTGGTAGTTAGTCATCGGCTTGCGGAACTTATATACGTGGTCCAACAGAAATGTCCGAATCTTTGTAACTGCTTTTACTTTTAGTTTCTCCAAGATATCTTTCACATCATGACATGCCTTTGTTTCTGCAACAGTACCAATAAACATTAAAACAAACGTACATCTATGCCTTTGTAATCACAGATCAGGTATTTTTAACATTCATAGCTATTAGGCTATTGGTTGGTCAGCTGAACATAGAATGTTTCATAATCATATCCAAAGACATATAAGTAACTAGAGTTGCTTTTTTTAGCCGTTCAAGAGAGCTTTTTATGGAATCTGAAAAATCAAAATTATAAGGCATTAAATTACAGTACTTAACATTATATATCTTGGAAAAAAGTAATAAAAACAGAGTAAGACGAAATTAACACATTTTAAAAATGAACAAAGATGGGATGGGCTCAATATTATCAGGGAGACAAGTGAGACCGAGCTCCATCCTAACAATGTGAACAGGGAGGATGGCGTCTGTTTAAGTACCATATTTTCTGGACCGTACTAAATGAAACACCAAGGCAGCATTAAGTTTTTCCTGGTCATACTCATAGAATCACAAAAAAATAATCATTATTGTCACTAATGTTAGTGTAGGGACTTTCACTTTCTTCTTTCAAATAACATCAGGGGCACTGCTAATACTATACATCTTGAAAGACTTCACAATTTTCTCATGTTTCACTGACCCATGAATATTTTATCCATTAGCAAACCTGTGATACAGCTGGCTGCTTCATTTGTCCTGTTAGTGTCAAATCATGATTGGTACCTCCATCCATTTGGTCCACTCCTTATGTATGAATGCTTTGAATAATTTCTTAAACAAGACATCCAGTGGCTGCAACGGGCTACTAATACCTCGTAGAGTCACAGCTAATTGCATGTCTAATTCCTTAACTGCCCTTTATATTGCCTCTGTTGTGTGTGCCCTACACTGGTCACACACTAGAAGGGCTGGCTTCTTCAGTATGCCACCTGGATGTTTTGCCCATACTCTCTCTAGCCATGACTTCAGTCCATTTTTGTCTATCCATCCTTTAAAATGAACGTGCAAAAGAATTCCTCACAAAATTTTACCTTTGTTTTTTGTTTCAATATTAACAATATAGGCAGTTTTGTCCCATCAGCACAACTCACTAATATGGCAGTGTAATGTGTTCTCTTATGGCCAGAAGTTTTAAACGTGATCCATTCAGCACCTTTTATGTCCTGTTTGATGGAACACTGAAAGTTAAAGCAACTTTGTCCATGTTGCCGATCTGACCAAGCTGAAATCATTTCTCCCTTGCAGCAATAAAATTTCTGAAACTAAAAAATTTTGGGTTTTTAGTTGGCTGAAATCTTTTGTGCTGTCCTAGTTCAAGGACATATGCTGAAGCCATGCCTCTTCATAAATCTGTAGTACCAAGAATTTTTACCAGAAAAATCATGAAGCATATGCAGCTGCCCACCACCTTGCTCCAAATAGTGTCATTTTTGTAGACATGGAACTTCCATTGTTTGTATGATGGTAGCTATTTTTTCACTTCTAGTTGAGGCTGTTCTATAGCATGCATATAAAAAAAGTGTGTTTGTTCTGGTCTAATTTCTGTACTCCATTTGCTTTCTCCATTCACATATTTTCTCAGTTGTTGAAGGAGCAAAATGTAATTTGGCTGCCCAGTTTCCATGCTTTTTGACATAGTGAATTGCATTTAATATTGAACATACAAGGTATGAAATCCTCTTCTGTTTGTACACATTTTGACAGGATAACAAATTTAACAATGACTGCACTATTTCTTGGTGATAATCATCAGTCACACGATCATCATGTGTGTTCTTTCCAGCAAGCAGGATGAAACTGAGTTTGCTTTAAAGGTCATTCTTCTGTACCTTTGGAACATAAGACAGGAATTTTAGGCTAAATTTTCTGTGGAATAAAGTGTGTATTATTGTCCAGAAAATTGGTAAGTCATGGAAACGTCTCAGCTTCTGTGTGAAGGAATGCAAAAGGACTCTCTTGTAGGTTTCTTGTGACATGGTTCTACCATGTGGTTTGCCCTGTGCACACAGTCATTTTCAGGGCACCCATCTTCTAGTCTTCCCTGGCCATTTTGGCAGCAGCTTATTACCACACCCTTTTGGATTTTTGGTTCTTTCAACTCTCTTGCTCCGATTATCCCTGCTCAGACTCTACTCTAGACATCATACATAAGACTTATCTCCACTTCTAACTTCACTCAGCATACAACTGTCCCTTTTCAGGTCCCAGCTGAAGTACCATTTCCTATGCTCCCATTGGCTCTGACAGAGTCCGCTTACAGACAATGGTCACTCTTCCATTGGCTCCCTTACAGTTCCTTTGATAATATGGCTTGCCTGTATCAGGCCTGAATGCCCACGGTATGCACCATTCGCTCTGCTTGCCACTTGCGTCTGTCACATTTCTTGTTTGGCTCACTCTTCAACCCTGAAGATGGATGAGATGCACTGCTTCAAAATGCTGGGTTGTCTGTGAACTACAGTGTTACATCCCAGAAGATCATACTTTTCATAAAAGACACTCCCCCTTCTACAAGATTAAATCCTGGAAGAAGTTTTGATATTTTGATAATAATCTGCTGATATGGACTGATGAGGTACAGAGTACAATAAATCTGAACTGCTTAAACCATCATCAATCAACATCACCTCCAAGATATGGTCAGACATTCTGTCCAGTCATACCACATCTCTGGGATGTTTCTAAGCTCATGCTTAGACTATGCTTGTATTTTGTCTTGTCATCAACAACTGGCAGTCCTATGGTCTTCCATGGTCTTTCTTTCGCCAAAGAATGCATTTTATACTTTGGTATACACCAAAGGAGCTAAGATAATACTGCAAAACCAGGTAGGGTTTCATTTAAAGCCTTCATGGGGTAACATGCTTTAACATAAAATTGTGTCTTATCACTTCTTGTTGTGGAATAGGTGTCACTATGGTTGCAAAAGTAGACATCAAAACCACAAGGATTTGCACACCATCAACATCTCCGCACGGTAAGACTATGTAATCAAGATCTCACTATAAATACCTGTGATTTCAGCACAGACATGAGGTTTCCCATTAGATGAAAATGTTATATTACCTTTGGCATACTCTAAGGATGTGTTACCCATTCATAGCAAACCTTCAGATGCAAGAAATTCCACATAAATGATATTTCCCAAATTATGTTCTTTTTTGACACTTCATAACAGTGGCAAGAATTTGAGTTTGTGGTTTTCCATTATCCTGTCCAGTTGAACTTTCTGTCATTGTTAAGGGACCATTCTGGTCTCATGAAAGTGACTTCAGAGATGAGAAACTGCACTGAAATTGAGATGACCAGTGATTGCCAGAGGTCAGATCTCTCTCTCTCTTATCTTTGACCTTGTCCAAGAAGGCTTCTGTAAATTCAACACTGTTCATCTTCCAGGTAAATTAGGTAGTGTACTTTACAGGCTGTTGCTCTCCCTTACTACATCAGTATTATGTGCCTGTTTTAGCTAACTCTGCTGAAAGTTGCTGTTGTGCATATAAACTGGTTGTACTGAAGATTATTTATATAAAACGTTAATACAAGATGTTCCAGGTATTCAGTCAGGTAGTGGTTATCTTGGAAATATCTTATTCATCACCATCTGGTGATTTTTTCCCCTCACTCCCACTTTGGAGCATAGGGCTCATTTCTCAGTTTCATTGATCATTTTTACAGACAGTAGAACTCTTTGGATGGGTTATCAGCTCTTTGCAAGGCCTCTACCTAAACACATGACAACATAAACACAGAATAAACGCACACACACACACACACCAAACATCCATGCCTTGTGTGGGGTTCGAACCCATGATCTTGGCTTCTGAGCGAGCGAAGACACTACGTGCCTTAAATCGCTTGGCTACCATGACTGGTGCCTTCTGGTGACGATTCTGATAAACTCAGTTTGGGTAGATCAGTGAAACCCCCATTTAATATTTAACTTAAGGTTCTCCCTCGTTTAGTGTCTGTTTTCAGTTAAATGATACTGTACGAGGGGGTACCCAAAAGAAACTGAACTTATTTTTTTTAACTTATTTATTCAAATTTTAAGCACAAACCTTCAATCCCCTTCAAAGTACTCTCCACTTACACTAATACACTTGTCTAGGCTTTTATTCCATTTTTCAAAACACTGTCTAAATTCATCTTTTGAGATGCTTGACAGCGCCTCCGTCGTTTTTTCTTTCATGTCTCTTTTCATTCGAGGAAACAAAAAAAGTCGGCCGGGGCAAGATCGCGTGA